>NC_138182.1:56170388-56482888 GCF_964194105.1 Spermophilus citellus | reverse complement strand
AATGGTGTAAAGATACTAAGTATGTGACTTTGGATATATTATTTAGCCACTCTAATTTCCCATGCATATAATAAGTATTAAAATATAAAACTAATCTAAATGATGATTATCTGAAGTCAAAAGAGAGGATTTAATGGAGAATTTACCAAAAAGCAAATATTTTGTCATCTAACATTAAACTTGTTTTTCATTTTTGAAAAAAAAAGCACTTAAATTTTAATTTGAAATAATAATTTTAATCATTTCCTACTAGTATAATATCTTTTTAAAATATAGAACCAAAAATAATAAAAATGTAGAAAAAGGGAATAAAAGATTAAATGAACTTCATACTTTTAAATATTAAATAACAGTAGAATAATGTTGTTTATAAGATTTTTAGTTGTAAATTTAACTTATAGTGTAAAAGTATTTTCTGATAATAAAAAGGTACTGAGGTATTTAAGCCATGTCCTTTCTTTGATACCTACGTAAATATAAGACCCATTTTCTTTATAACAATAATGCCAGTTAAAACAGTTGAGACAAGGTACATACAATAAAATTCCAGGAAATTAAAACTGTAATACAGCAGCAACTGAGAAGTCAAATGTGGCTATAATTAGCAAATACTTAACTAGCTAGAACTAGCTGACTGCAGATAGAGACACCAAATCTTCTCACTCCAAGTTACCATTTTATAAACCTGCACCAGGATAACATTTTTGGCAAATTCACAGTTTTCTGAATCACTTGGAATTAGATTCAAGGGAAAATATGAATGACAACTTTTTTTAATGTAAAAGTGTTTTTCAATCCAATATAATATCAAAAGCTAAATATCAACATATTTAAAAATCCTTCCGTCTCCTGGACTGTCCTCTCTTTAGGCCAAGAACCTTGTAATGGGTTTCATATCTCTCCTCACTCATTCCCACCAACTGGTGGATTAGGAATTCTGTCACAATAGAGGTAAGGGGGACTTCTCATCAGAATAGGATAAATTGATGAGCATCAGGAAAGGTCTTGCTACCACTGTGTTTATCTGGCGCCCATGTAATCAGGTTGGCACTCTCTCTTATGGGATGCTTGTGTGGTTTTTGGATAAGCCTCATTATTTGGAGAGTCATCATTAGTTGGCTCTCATATAGGGGGTATCTTTGAATCTTGTGCAATGTTTTCCAAATTCTTCAAGTCAAGTCACCCTAGTAAGGGTTCTCTTAGCTTGAAAGCAATTTTTTTTAAGGATGAAACTTATCTCTTTCCTCATACCCAATGCTTTCTGTCTGAGAACATAAGCATCCAGAGAAACTCACATGCATCCTGATTCCACTGTTCAACCTCATTCTAAACTTATGTTATTTTCAATCATAATTTTTTCCAACTGGTAAAAAAGAACCCCCTTTAGTCTTTAATTTAGACTTTTCATGGGTTAATATCATTTTTCATGTCTATTGAACATTAAGACATATATAAAGTTCACTGAAATGAACTAACTTTACAATCACTATGTCCAATTGAGGGAATCACTCTTTCCTCTTTCCATGAAATACAAAAGGTCATGAAAATAAAATACAACGAAAGTTGTCTTCTGGACAGTTGACTTGTGTGGACACAGAAGACATACAATCTGAAAACAAAGCTACCATTTTTTTGGTTGCAGAATTTCTTCAAGTATCTGGTGGTTATACATTAACTGTTTATATGTAATGATAAAACAATAGAAAAAGCAATTGAGAGTTTAGAAACTTGGTGTTCCTTATCAACCAACAAACTATTTTAAGTTAACTAACTATAAAATACCGAAACACTAGAGTCATTTACTCTGGAAATATTTAAAATTCACCAACAAAATATTTATGTGCTTTGTAGTTATATAAAAGTTCAATTCCTGCACTATGAATATAAGTAGAGTTTAAATTTTGTATACTGAAAGTTTTAATTACTCTCTGAACTGCTATTTCCCTCTTATCCTTCAAAAATGGCATTTGGAACATGTATCTCTTATGGGTTCTCTGAGAAACCTATTTCTTTATTATCCACAGTCCTCTTGATGCATTAATCTTTGTAATAGCTTTCTTTTTTGATATTTAATTTTTAAATGAAAAACATAATGCATTTTATAGTTAAAACATTTTATTATACTTCATAGCTAAACACTGTGTAAATAAATATTTAAAATTGCATTCACCATCCAGGTGTTTTTCATTTTTTTAAATTCCTATGTGTGCTTACTCTTTATCTTATACTTTGAGATAATGGACAAATGTAGATAGACAATACTTGGTCATAAGGCAGAATGTTTTCAAAATTTCAAACAACTCACATCCAATTTGGGGGGAGGGGGGAATTTGAAGTCAAATTATATAGCATAAGAGGAAAGATTCTTCCATGATTCTCTCCAGGGAATATATGAATTGTTATAACAATATCTATAATTAAAATATGTCAAAGTAAATCATAATGACTATCTTTTCCCAGGTCTATGAATTATTAACAACTTGAACAGAGGAAATCAGATCATGACCTTGGGACCATTTGGGAAGAGCAGTCATTGTAAGCAAAGATCATTCAAGAAAAGCAAATCGCAAAATCAAAGATCTTGAGGTAGAGCTATATCTTTCCTATTAAAAAAAAACCAGTAATAAAAACAGTGTGCCTGAAGTAGAGAGAGAATGAAAGAGTAGTGAAAATATATACTATTTATAGTAAATTGAGAATTTTATTGTTAGTCTGAGAAAGATTAATGTGTACTAGAGAGATGGAGAGTGAAATCTACTTGTATGGAAAGCATTGTCTGGTTAATACGTTGATGGGTTAAAAGTAGAATTTAGAGAGACAGAGATAAAAAAAGACAATTATACAAATATATATCTTAAAAATATATATTCTTGCATTTATTTTACTTGATTATAAAATGCATTATTATGTTTTGTTTAAAATTTAAATAACACAAATGAGTCTGTTATTATCATATAAGATTTCCATCATTTTGATTACCATTTTCATGACCATGAAGCCACAAGAACTTTGAGAATTTAATAAGGTTCACACAGCTTCCTCAAACATTACCAATGCTAATAGGATAATGGTATTTGATTAAATTCCATCTCTTTATAACCAGTGCTATTACACATAATTGTATTTATTTATAGTTGTAAACAAAAAGCCAGTGTAAATTTCCCACATGGCTATTAAAAAGCTATATTATATATTATGAGTGCCTATTAATTGTAAGGGTGTTTTTCTTACTATACAATATTTCATTAACTTTTGAATAAACGCAATTATCATAATTAATTGGAGAAATAGGAATATATTATAGCTATGTCAAACATAATAAAGAACTACTAGAAATAATTGAATATTGCCAGCTAGCTGGGCTGGTGAGATGAGCTAATATCCATAAGAATGCAGATCTTAACATAATCATATCATCTCAATGGCTTGCTGGTTTCACCTATCAACCAAAAATGCCATGCATCATACTACTTGGCTATGGATGGGTCTTAGCATCTCCCCTCTTCTGTTTAATTAAGCAACAAGCAATGTGGCTAGGGGACCGTACCTGTTAGGTTGTCCAACTCAACATATGGTTCTTACTCGTCATCCCCTTAATCGGATGAACTGACCTCTAGGCGTCAGCCTCCTGTCTTAGGTTGATACCACTGCAATTGGATCATACCCGTCACTGACTACCGGTCCAGCATATAGCCATACTTGTGGATAGGCCTATGCACCAGTGGGGGGGGGTGAGGTTCTTTGCCTCACCTCTGTTGGCCCCCAAATTTAGACCATCACTAGTAGAAGGAAGGAGGATACAGAAATGCCTGGACACCAAGCCGATTGAAGGCTCTTTAGGAAAAATTGCATCACTGGTGACATATCAGCAAAGGTACGCCAGCACTACCATAATTAGCTTCATCAACAGATAGATCACAATGCATACAAGTGATACATAGTCCAGGCAAGTTCTACAAGCAGTTCAAAGTGGAGGAATCTATCAATATGTCCATTTCCTCCCAAAATAAATCGACTCCTTGAATGAGCATTACTTGTTGAGTTATTATTCATTGATGCATTAGTTTATACAGTTTGTTGTGATAACTATCGAAGAAGCTGTAGTTTGGTTTCATCTTTGTCTTCACCGGCACTGGGATGAAGATAGGAATTCTGACAATGATGCTAAAAAAAATTATGTAACATTCCAACAGGTACTAAGAAAACAATTTTCTGAACAATTTACATTATCCTGAACAGAATTATTAAATATAATGAAAAGGAAAGGTAAAAGTAAACAAACAGATCTGTTAATCTCCTTATTTGTTCACACATTAAAACAATCCTCAACAGCTGTTTACCCAATTTAAATTAAACCATTAAAACCATTTTTCATGAGTGCTCCTCATAATATATATGGACATGCGCACATACAGACATACAACACAAAACAGAAGTGTGCACACATAACATACAACATATAAGACAATAGTAAAGGCCTTGTAGCTTTACCTAGATGAAATCTCCATTGCAATGTTTAAAAACTCCACAGTCAAAAAATAAAACTGATCAGAAAAACATTAACCTAGGTCTGTATGAGCTCAAAAATAAAATAGAACTTTATGATGTGGGAAAAGGCAATAATAAAATAGATATTGAAAAAAGCATCCTGGTTAATCGCTGTCACAGATGTAAGAATAGCCAAGCTGGAGCTCTGGATATCAGCTGTTATGGATTTGAGTCAAATCATCTTCTTTTTGGTCTGTAGAAATTGTTTTGGTTAGTCTCTCTGGAATCCAAATCGGCTGCTGTTCTCCCTGTGGAAACACACAAACAGAACCCCGACTCCAGACAATCACTGGGTCAGAACCTTTCCATTGTCCTGTTAGAATATCCTTCCAAAGTACCTTAGGCTTATGTACATTTTTTGGATACATATGTCTTTCCGCAGCACTAAGTCCTAATGAATCCAAATTTAAAAAGTTTAGAGTAAAAAGGGTTATTTTAAGTTTATCTTTGGGGGATATATATACCCCTTTCCAATTCTCTCTTTTTGCTTTAATAAGTACATTTTAATAGTTTGATGAGCTCTTTCAACTATGCCTTGTCCCTGTGGATTGTATGGAATTCCTGTTATGTGAGTAATGCCAAATGATGAGCAAAATTGTTTAAAAGAGTTAGAGGTATAGCCAGGACCATTATCTGTTTTTAACTGTTTTGGAATGCCCACAGTGGCAAAATTTTGTAAGCAATGAGCTAAACATCTTTAGTTTTTTCTCTGGCATGAAGGGAGCCCATCAAAAATCCGGAAGAAGTATCAACTGTAACATGCAAATATTTTAATTTTCCAAATTCTGGCAAGTGTGTGACGTCCATCTGCCAAATATGGTTAGGTATCAATCCTCTAGGATTGACTCCAAGATTAACTTGTGGTAAACATGTCACACAATTTTGACATCTTTTTATTATATTTCTGGCTTGTTCCTTAGTTATTTAAAAAAGCTTTTGTAAAGTATTAGCATTGACATGGAACCTTTTATGAAAATTTATAGCTTCTTCTATTGTGGAGAAAATATGTATGTCATGTGTAGATTTATCTGCTAATTTATTGCCCAAACTAAGAGTTCCAGGCAATCCTGTATGTTCCCTGATATGTCCTATAAAGAATGGATCTTTTCTGTCCCAGATTAGACTTTGTATAGTAGAAAACAAAGAGAAAACAGTAGAAGAAGGGCAAATCCTACCAGCATCTTCAAGGGATACTATAGCATTAACTACATACTATCAGAAAATAAATTAAATACAGAATCTTTAAACATCACAAAAGATTGTAATACTGCATTAAGCTCTACCTTTTGAGCTGATTGTTTGGGTACCAAAAATGTAAAAGTTTGATCAGGGGTAACTACTGCTGCTGTACCATTATTTGACCCATCAGTGAATATATTTGGAGCATTCATGATAGGGTTTTTTTTTTTTTTGTCATTTTTGGAAAAACTACAGGATGTGAAGACCAAAAAGACAACAAAGGATTAGATGGTAAGTGAATATCAAATGAAACATTAGATTTACACATGATTATTGCCCAAGTATTTAACTCATTAGCTAACTCATCAATTTGATCCATAGTATATGGAGTAATAATTTTATTGGGAGAAATCCCAAACACTCCCTTTGTTGCTCATATTCCTTTGAGTATTAATTGTCCTACAGCCTCAGAATATCTAGTAAGAATAGTATTAGTAGAATAAGGTAAATGTATCCACAATAATGGACCTTCTTACCAAATTAGTCCTGTAGGAATATTTTTTGTTGGTAGTACAATAAATAATAAAGACAAACTTATATCAATTCTATCCAAAAAATGCATATTTTCCATATATGTTTCAATGATTTCTAATGCCTTTCTTGCTTCAGGCGTTAACATGCATGGTGAATTTGGATCTGATAGACTTTTTAGGATATCAAATAAAGGTCCCAACTCTCCTGTTGGTATGCCTAGATAAGGCCTTATCCAATTTATGTCTCCCAATAACTTTTGAAAGTCGTTAAGTGATTTGAGTTGATCTACTCGTATTTGAATTTTTGGTGGACAGACCATGGTTGAGGATAATAGAACTCCTAAAAAATTAATTGGAAGATTTAATTGTACTTTATCTATTGCTATCTCTAGATTATAATTTTTTAATAAATTTGTAAGTGTGGAATAACATTCTAGCAATGTGTTTTTATCTTTATGTGCCAATAATACATCATCCATATAGTGAACTATCTGTAGTTCAGGATTTTGATTTCTAAGTGGCTGGATTGCTTTGTTAACATAAATTTGACACATAGTTGGACTGTTAGCCATCCCTTGAGGGAGTACTTTCCATTCATATCTCTGATCAGGACCTTTATGATTCAGTGCAGGGATAGTAAATGCAAAACGTGGACTATCCTCAGGATGAATTGGAATTGAAAAAAAAACAATCTTTAATATCTATAGCTAAAACATACCAGGTTTTTGACAAAGCAGACAATTGGGAAATCCCTGATTGAGCAGGTCCCATAATAACCATCTCATTATTAATGGCTCTTAAATCTTGCAATAATCTCCATTTACCAGATTTCTTTTTAATGATAAAAAACGGGAGTATAATGGGGAGATACGGAAGGTTGTATATGTCCCTCCGCTAATTGTTGTTTGACCAGGTCATGGGCTACTTGTATCTTTTCTTTAGTCAGGGGCCACTGAGGAACCCACACTGGTCTTTCTGATTTCCAAGTAATTTTGATGGTCTCAGTGGCCCTTTCTGAAAAGCCAATCCATGTCTATTAATTCCTTGATCTATTTGAATTGGTGCTGTTATACCTTGTTCTTGTTCTCTTAATCTTTTTTCTTTCCTTATGCCTTGTCTAGCCCTAGTAGTGGGCGTGTTAGGATTGATGTTATTTGTTAATGTCAAACCTAATTGATCTAGGACCTCTCGTCCCCATAAATTTATAGGAAGATGATCCAATACATATGGCTGTATAGTTCCTTCACATCCTTCAGAATCCTTCCAATCTAATACCATTGCACTTCTATAGGGATTAGTTGCCACTCCTAGGCCTCGAAGCGTTTGAGTGGCTTGTTGTAATGGCCAATGTTTTGGCCATTCTTGACGAGATATGATGCTAAGGTCAGCTCCTATGTCCAGTAGCCCATTAAATTCATGTCCTTGAATATTTAGTTTTAGCATTGCGCGAGAATCTAAATTTAAAGACAGCATAGCCCAATCCACACTTGTGGAGCCTAATCCCCTGGAACCTCTTTCTACAGTATGACTGGAAAATTTATCATGCAGGCTGGGTATTATTAATAACTGTGCTATTCTATCTCCTGGTGAAATTACTGGTATACCTCTTGGAGAACTAGCTATAATTTTTATTTCACCCTCATAATCAGGATCAATTACCCTAGGACTTATCATAAGTCCTTTTAGTGTAGAAGAACTGCGTCCCAATGATAAGCCAACTGTTCCTTGGGAAAGAGGTCCTTTTACTCCTATGGGAATGATATGAACTCCCATCTCTGGAGTTAGTACTGCTCTGGTGGAGGCGCAGATGTCCAACCCTGTGCTCCCTCTAGTTTGTCTGATGAGGGATTTAATGGATAATGTGTCCTGGGAACTACCCTGATGGTGTTGCTGAGTTCCTCCATTGCCCCGTATATTTGTGGTTGTGGGCCCCAGAGCATTGGGCCCCCCAGTGGGTTTTTTGGCAATGGAGCCTGATGCCTTTCTCCATGATATCATGGGTAAACACTTGGTCCTTGTCCGTTTTTGATAACGGAATACCCTCTATGGTGTTTGAGAACGGCATTCATTAGCCCAAAGTCTCCCTCTATGGCATCATGGGCAAATACCCGGTATTCTATTCCTTTGATACCTAGCTTTGTTAAACCCTCCTCCTATGGGGCAACTCCTTTTAAAATGTCCTGTTTGTTCACAATTGTAGCATGTTTTTGGCCTGGCATCTAAAGCCTGTTTTACTGCAGCTGCCAAGACTTGCCCTTGTTCATTAATGTCTCTACATAATTTAATATATGTGTTTAAATCTTCATGTCCCCATGGTCTAATGACCTCTCTGCAGCAACAATTTGCTTGATCATAAGCCAGTTGTTTTATAAATGGCATTGCTTGTTCTGTATCCCCCAAAATTCTGGAAGCTGTTTGAATAATCTTATCTAAAAATTCAGCGTAAGGTTCATTAGTTCCTTGTATTACCTTAGATAATTGTCCTTGTAAATCTCCATGCTCCTGTAAAGTTTTCCATGCCCTAACTGCATCTAAAGCAATTTGTGCGTATACGCCAGGATCATATTCAATTTGTTGCCATTGACCCTCATAAGGTCCTTTTCCTAACAACATATCTAGATTTCTTTGAGGGTAATCAGCTGCTGCATTTCGCCTAGCTGTCTCCGAGCAAAATTCCTCATTGGCAACCTTCCACAAAAAATATTGTCCTCCATTTAGCACAGATCGACACATGTTAGCCCAATCTGCTGGTGTCATGTTCAAGTTGGTAATGGATTCGGCCATGCTTATAGTGAAGGGTGCTTGCGGGCCATAGGTTGTTACAGCCTCCTTTAATTGCTTCACTGTTTTGAAATCTAAAGCACGGTGAATTCGTTGCCCTCCTGCCTGCTCAAGTACAGGGCATGCTAATCTTTGAGGCCCTGCCTCAGGATTCCGTCCATCACCTACGGGGGTGAGGGCCACTCTTCTGTAGATGGAGCTGTTGGTTGAATTATACCCTCTGGTGATAGAACGGATTTAGTAGCAGCCTCCTGTTGTAGCTCCCCCCTGATGGTTGTTTGTCCTTTAAGCTTTCTTCCTTTAAATTTTCCTCTGTCTGACTAGCTCAAGAGACCTTCTCTTTTGCTTGACCTAACATGTTTTCTACCATAGTCTGGACCTCTAACAATTTACTTAACAGTCTTTCAGTTTGTTTTTTACTAATTTCTAATCTACTATAAAGGTAACACAACCCAATAAGATAACATAAAACAAAACTGAAACAGAATGAAACAAAAACGGAACAAAAAATTGTTGTATCAATTTTCTGTTTCTCAGGGCCGAACAACTTCAAACCTTGAGCCAACCATTTTTCCCAGTTTGCCTGAGAAAGATCTAAGGATAGGCAGCTTGAAACAAAAACAAAATAAATCAAAACAAGAACACATTGTTTTTTGAAATGGTCACCCATTCTCTCGCCTTCCCTCAGGGGTGAGCAATTTTACTCACCTCCAAGCTTCAGGTGTCCCCTGCATGGGCCACCAATTGCTGCAGTCTGGCTGGGCACAAAATCACAAGCCACTCAAGCAGGAACAAACTTTATTTTTGAAACTGACGCCAATGCCAATGCCCCGTATGCTCCCGGGAAAATTGCCGACCAACACACGCAGCGTTCTCCTGGACCCCAACAGGAAGTCCCTCCTCCGGAATTGCCTCCTACTGCACTTCCCCAACCAATGGATCTCTCCAGGAGTCCTTTAGCAGGCTGAGGTAGACAGAAGGGGTCTAATATCCATAAGAATGCAGATCTTAACATAATCATATCATCTCAATGGCTTGCTGGCTTCACCTATCAACCAAAAATGCCATGGGTTATACTACTTGGCTATGGCTCTTAGCAAGTATCAAAATGTTTGTCAGTTCTTTGGATTATATAAATTACACCAGAGCTTAGTAATATGTTTTATCTTGAACTCACAGGCTACCTATAAAAAAAATTCTATATTGGGCTCTTACCATTAAGGAAGAACTTGGTCCTATAACCCACTTCAATCTAATGTATGAAATATGATATGTCAAGAGCTTTGTCATGCTGTGAACAACCAATAAAAAAAAAGTTATATAAAAAAAAACAAAAGAATGTTGTGATATTGTGCCAGGAACAATGTTAATATCAAATATCTACCACCTGGCTAGAATAAAATTCAAAATTTGAGAAGTAGACATAATCATTCACATTAAAATGTTTCTTTTAACATAAATGTATAACCATGAATGTCTTTATACATATTTTTTTTAATTTTTTTTAAATTTTTATTGTTGGTTGTTCAAAACATTACATAGTTCTTGATATATCATATTTCACACTTTGATTCAAGTGGGTTATAAACTGCCATTTTTACCCTGTATACAGATTGCAGAATCACATCAGTTACACATCCACTGTTTTACATATTGCCATACTAGTGTCTGTTGTTTTCTGCTGCCTTTCCTATACTCTACTATCCCCCCTCCCCTCCCCTTCCATCCCATATTCTCTGTCTACCCCATCTACTGTAATTCATTTCTCCCCCTTGTTTTTTTCCCATTCCCCTCACTTCCTCTTGTATGTAATTTTGTATAACCATGAGGGTCTCCTTCCATTTCCATGCAATTTCCCTTCTCTCTCCCTTTCCCTCCCACCTCTCATCCCTGTTAAATGTTAATCTTCTTCTCATGCTCTTCCTTCCTACTCTGTTCTTAGTTGCTCTCCATATATCAAAGAAGACATTTGACATTTGTTTTTTAGGGATTGGCTAGCTTCACTTAGCATAATCTGCTCTAATGCCATCCATTTCCCTGCAAATTCCATGATTTTGTCATTTTTAATGCAGAGTAATACTCCATTGTGTATAAATGCCACATTTTTTTATCCATTCATCTATTGAAGGGCATCTAGGTTGGTTCTACAGTCTAGCTATTGTGAATTGTGCTGCTATGAACATCGATGTAGCAGTGTCCCTGTAGTATGCTCTTTTTAGGTCTTTAGGGAATAGACTGAGAAGAGGAATAGCTAGGTCCAATGGTGGTTCCATTCCCAGCTTTCCAAGAAATCTCCATACTGCTTTCCAAATTGGCCACACCAATTTGCAGTCCCACTAGCAATGTACAAGTGTACCCTTTTCCCCACATTCTCCCAGCACTTGTTGTTTGACTTCAGAATGGCTGCCAAGCTTACTGGAGTGACACGGTATGTTAGGGTGGTTTTGATTTGCATTTCTCTGACTGCTAGAGATGGTGAGCATTTTTTCATGTACTTGTTGATTGATTGTATGTCCTCCTCTGTGAAGTGTCTGTTCAGGTCCTTGGCCAATTTGTTGATTGGGTTATTTGTTTTCTTATTGTTTAATTTTTTGAGTTCTTTGTATACTCTGGATATTAGGGCTCTATCTGAAGTGTGAGGAGTAAAAATTTGTTCCCATGATGTAGGCTCCCTATTTACCTCTCTTATTGTGTCTCTTGCTGAGAAAAACTTTTTAGTTTGAGTAAGTCCCATTAGTTGATTCTAGTTATTAACTCTTGTGCTATGGGTGTCCGATTGAGGAATTTGGAACCCGACCCCACAGTATGTTGATCAGAGCCAACTTTTTCTTCTATCAGATGTAGTGTCTCTGATTTGATATCAAGCTCCTTGATCCATATTGAGTTAACTTTTGTGCATGAGGAGAGAAAGGGATTCAGTTTCATTTTATTGCATATGGATTTCCAGTTTTCCCAGCAACATTTGTTGAAGATGCTATCCTTTCTCCATTGCATGCTTTTAGCCCCTTTATCAAATATAAGATAGTTGTAATTTTGTGGATAGTTCTCTGTGTCCTCTATTCTGTACCATTGGTCCACCCACCTGTTTTGGTACCAGTACCATGCTGTTTTTGTTACTATTGCTCTGTAGTATAGTTTGAAGTCTGGTATCACTATACAGCCTGATTCACACTTCCTGCTTAGAGTTCTTTTTGCTACTCTGGGTCTTTTATTTTTCCATATGAATTTCATTATTGCTTTCTCTATTTCTACAAAAAATGTCATTGGGATTTTTGATTGGCATTGCATTAAACCTATAGAGAACTTTGGTTAATATCGCCATTTTGATAATGTTAGTTCTGCCTATCCATGAACAGGGTATATATTTCCATCTTCTAAGATCTTCTTCTATTTCTCTCTTTAGGGTTCTGTAGTTTTCATTGGATAAATCTTTCACCTCTTTTGTTAGGTTGATTCCCAAGTATTTTATTTTTTTTTTTGAGGATATTGTGAATGGAGTGGTTGTCCTCATTTCCATTTCAGAAGATTTGTCACTGATATACAGGAATGCCTTTGATTTATGCGTGTTGATTTTATATCCTGCCACTTTGCTGAATTCATTTATTAGCTCTAATAGTTTCTTTGTAGACCCTTTTGGGTCTGCTAGGTATAGAATCATGTCACCTGCAAATAGTGATAATTTAAGTTCTTCTTTTCCTATTTTTATGCCTTTAATTTCTTTTGTCTGTCTAATTGCTCTGGCTAGTATTTCAAGGACTAAATTAAATAGAAGTGGTGAGAGAGGGCATCCCTGTCTTGTTCCAGATTTTAGCGGGAATGTCTTCAGTTTTTCTCCATTTAGAATGATGCTAGCCTGAGGCTTAGCATAGATAGCTTTTACAATATTGAGGTATGTTCATGTTATCCCTAGTTTTTCTAGAGTTTTGAACATAATGCGATGCTGTACTTTGTCAAATGCTTTTTCTGCATCTATCGGGATGATCATATGTTACTTATCTTTAAGTGTATTGACGTGATGAATAATATTTATTGATTTCTGTATATTGAACCAGACTTGCATCCCAGGGATGAAACCTACTTGATCATGGTGCACAATTTTTTTGATACGTTTTTGTATCCAATTCGCCAGAATTTTATTGAGGATTTTTGCATCTAGGTTCATTAGAGATATTGGTGTGTAGTTTTCTTTCTTTGAAGTGTTTTTGTCTGGTTTAGGAATCAGGGTGTTGCTGGCCTCGTAGAATGAATTTGGACGTTCTCCCTCTTTTTCTATTTCCTGAAATAGCTTGAAAAGTATTGGTATTAGTTCTTCTTTAATGGTTTTGTAAAACTCTGCTGTATACCCATCCAGTCCTGGGCTTTTCTTAATTGGTAGTCTTTTGATGGCTTCTCCTATTTCCTCAATTGATATTGGTCTGTTTTTGTTGTGTATATTCTCCTGACTCAATCTGGGAAGATCATATGACTTAAGAAATGTATCAATGCATTCACTATCTTCTATTTTATTGGAGTATAAGGATTCAAAATAATTTCTAATTATCTTCTGTACTTCTGAATTGTCTGTTGTAATATTGCCTTTTTCATCCCATATGCTAGTAATTTGAGTTCTCTCTCTTCTCTTCCTTAGCATGGCTAAGGGTCTGTGGATCTAATTTATTTTTTCAAAGAACCAACTTTTAGTTTTGTCAATTTTCTCAATTGTTTCTTTTGTTCCAATTTCATTGAGGTCAGCTTTGATTTTAATTATTTCTTGCCTTCTACTTCTTTTGCTGTTGTTTTGCTCTTCTTTTTCTCGTATTTTGAGATGAAATGTGAGATCATTTATTTGTTGGTTTTTCTTTTTTTAAGGAATAAACTCCAAGCAATGAATTTTCCTCTTAGAACTGCATTCATTATGTCCCATAGATTCCGATATGTTGTGTCTGTGTTTTCATTTATCTCTAAGAATTCTTTTTAATTTTCTCCTTGATGTCTTCTATAACCCATGGATCATTCAGTATCCTGTTGTTCATTCTCTGAGTGATGCATGATTTTTCCTTCCTTCTTTTATCGTTGATTTCCAGTTTCATTCCATTATGATCAGATAAGATGCATGGTATTATCTCTACTTATTTATAAAATCTAAGAGTTGCCCTGTGATATAATATATGATCTATTTTTGAGAAGGATCCATGTGCTGCTGAGAAAAATGTGTAACTGCTTGATGTTGGGTGGTATATTCTATATATGTCAATTAAGTCTAGGTTGTTAATTGTGTTATTGAGTTCTATAGTTTCTTTATTCAACTTTTGTTTGGAAGATCTGTCCAGTGGTGAGAGAGGTTTGTTGAAGTCTCCCATAATTATTGTATGGTGGTCTATTAGACTCTTGAACTTGAGAAGAGTTTGTTTGATGAACATAGCTACACCATTGTTTGGGGCATATATATTTATGATTGTTATGTCTTGTTGGTGTATGGTTCCCTTGAGCAGTATGTAGTGTCCCTCTATATCCCTTTTGATTAACTTTGGCTTGAAATCAATTTTATTTGATATGAGTATGGACACTTCTGCTTGTTTCCGAAGTCCATATGAGTGATATAATTTTTTCCAACCTTTCACCTTCAGTCTATGTATGTCTTTTCCTATCAAATGCATCTCCTGTAGGCAGCATATTGTTGGATCTTTTTTTGATCCATTCGACTAGCCTGTGTCTCTTAATTGGTGAGTTTAAGCCATTAACATTTAGGGTTATTATTGAGATATGGATTGTTCTTTCAGCCATATTTGTTTATTTATGTTACTTAACATGGTTTGTTTTTCCTCTTTGATTATTTTTTCCCTTACTGTACTACCTCCCACTTTTGGTTTTCATTGTTATTTTCCATTTCCTCTTCCTGTAATGTTTTGCCGAGGATGTTTTGAAGAGATGGTTTTCTAGCTGCAAATTCTTTTAAATTTTGTTTATTGTGGAAGGTTTTAATTTCATCTTCCATCCTGAAGCTTAATTTCGCTGGATACACAATTCTTGGTTGGAACCCATTTTCTTTCAGCATTTTAAATATGTTGTTCCAGGATCTTCTAGCTTTCAGAGTCTGTGTTGAAAGATCAGCTGTTATCCTGATTGGTTTACCCCTAAATGTAATCTGCTTCCTTTCTCTTGTAGCTTTTAAAATTCTCTCCTTATTCTGTATGCTGGGCATCTTCATTAAAATGTGTCTAGGTGTGGATCTCTTATGATTTTGCACATTCAGCATCCTGTAGGCTTCTAGGATTTGGGATTCTGTCTCATTCTTCAAGTCTGGGAAGTTTTATAGTATTATTTCGTTGAACAGATTGCTTGTTCTTTTGGTTTGGATCTCTATACCTTCCTGTATCCCAATGACTCTAAAGTTTGGTGTCTTTATGTTATCCCATATTTCTTGGATATTCTGCTCATGGTTTCTTAACAGTCTCACTGAGCTCTCTATGTTCTTTTCAAATTGAAATACTTTGTCTTCATTATCTGATGTTCTATCTTCTAAGTGTTCTACTCTGCTGGTAGTATTCTCATTTGAGTTTTTAATTTGGTTTATTGCTTCCTGCATTTCGAGGATTTCTGTCAACCGGTTGACAACCGGTTGGTGTGTTTTAAGGTTTGGTGGGATTTTCCAAGATGAGTTCCATCAGTTTTTCTCATAAGGTGTTTGATGAGGTGGGCGTGTTGGGGAAACCTTATGTTTGTCAAGAGCTTGGTCAGGTGACTGCATGGGCGGGTAGCATGGTCCCTCCTCCAGTTGGAGTGGTCTGTCTACCTCACTGGTGGGAGGCTGGGCTCCTCCAACTGGGGAGGTCTGTCTACCACTTAGGCGAGTCGCTGGGCCTGTTCTCCAGGACACAGGTGCCGGCTGGGCCCCTCCTCCAATTGGGGTGATCTGTCTACCACGCCTGCGGGCCGCTGGGCCTGTTCTCCCTGTTGGTTGCAGATGGCTATAATTCTAAAAATTCCTTAGATTAGTAAGATTAATATACCATCCATAAAATTATACATGAGAATATAAGTAAAAAACAAATAATAAAAAATTTTAAAAAAAGAAAAGAGGAAGAGTTACACACAGTTGCACATGCCAGCAATCCTAGTTGTTTGGGAGGCTGAAGCAGGAGAATCTCAAGTTCAAAGCCAGCCTCAGCAACTTAACAAGGTCCTAAACAACTCAGTGAGACCCTGTTTCTAAATAAAATATGGGGCTGTGACTCAGTAGTTAAGTATCCCTGGACTGAATTTTTGGTACCAAAAAAATAAAGGACAATAAGCACACATATGAAATTTACGTCAGATAATTAACTATGTTACATTCAAGGTTACCTACACAATCACAGAGAAATATGTTTAAACCTCATGACTAGTTCTAACTGAAGTTAGTTAAAAACCACAATGCATTCAAGATTAATTTATTTCCAACTACTAAACCAACTTTGTTACAAAAATAGTTTTTGCCTTCTTCTTTCCAAATAAACAAGTTGTGATCACATTGAAGCATAGGTATAATTGAACATATTTCTTAAAAAAATACTGCATTTAATCTAAGTAACATAAACAGATACAGTTGAATATTCTTTATGCTTCTTAGGAAACAGAAATACATTCTATTTGAGAAAATACAATTGTATAATATTCAATACCATTCAAACATTCATTCAAACATTACTTCATAATAAAATCAAAAGCATAACAATTATATTATCCCAAACAACTTTCTTCTTACGCAAAGATTGAAACAATTGACTTCTACCAGTCATCAGAATATTATCTTTATGAGGTCTATTCTTTATGAATTCTTATTGATGTAGCACTGGATATTTAGTAAAGGAAGTTAATGCAGCTAACACATTTAAATGTATGTACAGCAAATTTATTACTGATAATGACAAAATAATATAAAAATGGTTAAATGGTAACTATCTCATAGATAGAATGAAGAGTTAAATCAGTAAATGCTTACGTAGCAATAAAAAAAATCAGTAGTTATATAAACTTGTAGTTATAGCAAGGTTGCTGATAAAATTTTGGGAAAATTAAGAATCAAAGATAAATTTTTTTCTGGCTATTTTGGATTTATATTGATTAGTATGGCAGGATAAATTGTAAAACAAATAAACAACAGCAAAAATAACAAAAACTTTCCCTAGTTATAAAACTTAACAATTTAAGATGTATAATCTGGAGAATTTCTTTTAATACCCTTTTCTACCATCTTTTTTTCTTTAATTTCCTCTCTTCTGCAGTTAGTTATTTCTTAATGTGTTAATTAAACCCATATCCCATACATTTGTTTAGGTACAGTAATGAAAGTTGTGATAACTTTTCATTGCTGTGACAAAATACCTGATAAAATCAATTTGAGGTGAAAAGTTTTATTTTGGCACTGATTCAGAGGTTTCAGTTCATGGTCAGCTGCATCCATTGATTTGGGATTCAGGTGAAGCAGAGAAAAACTCCTTACCTCATGGAAGACAGCAAAGGAGAAAGAAGAAGAGGCCAGGGATAAGATTTAGTCCCAAGGGCATTCCAATAGGAACCCTCCAAAAGGTTTCTATGCCATACACTTTCTACTACCTCCCAATAATCCATTCAAGTACAAATTCCTCCATGTATTAATCCACCAATGAGTTTAGATCCTTCATTATCTAATTATTACCCCAAATCCTCACCTATGAACATAGTTTGTACTTGGGACAAAGCTTTCAACACATGAGTCTTTTGGGGACATTTTAGATTCAAACCACAGACAATGTGTTTTGAATTTAAATTTTGACAGTTAAATTTTAAATAATGTTCAAAGTGTCAAAATAAAAGTTGTCAGAAGAATCATATTTCAGCTCAAACATAAAATCAATGAAACTTTGGTAACTGTTTTCAAGTATATTTTTAGTTATTCCAAAACTATTTAATCATAATTTAAGGCTTTCTTGAAAATATATAACACAAAAACTGTAAGAGTCATTTAAAGTGAAATAAATATCAAACTTTTACAATCTTCATAAAAAGTTACAAATATGTGTTTGGGGTTTTGATTTCTTTTTACAATTAATGTGCATTCTGATAGCAATATTTCTTAACTATGGACAGAAACTATAATACATTTTGACTGATTCACCTATGCCCGGAATGTGAATTATCTATTTAATAGGCATTTTTCTACTTCTTATATACAGTAATTTGACACATCTGAATATATACATTTCTTTAATTCTTGTGCTTGCCTTGCATGATATGATACAATACATTATCTTTCACATTTATATAACTTATACTAAAAATTTTACCCTAAATTAGATATTAGGATCAGAAAACCAAAGGATTGACACTTGAAGAAATGCATTCCCAAATTTGCTGAAATAGATTAAGTGCTTCTATATTCAGTAAAAATGCTCATATATATTTACACAAAATAGTAATAAATTTTTTTGTTTGTATTGAAGACTCAGTACTGTAGTAGAAGTCTTTGAGAGCAAGTACTATTCTTATCTTAGCCTGGAGTGTGCTTTTCACATTTGCTACACAGCAAAATGCCATGTGCACCTTTCCTAAGAATGAACATGTTCTAGTTCCTCAGAGAGAATCAAAGAACTTCTGTACATTGTTTGTTTCATATGCCTTTATTGACAACCCGCAAAATATGGAATATTGGGATGAAGTTTATATTCCTGCATAGAGTATTATACACATCTGGTACTCTTCAGTTAATTTATTTTACTGTTAGTACTCCCTAAGATAAGCAATGTTTGTTTGTTAGTGTTTATATCTTCACCACATAACACACACATTTCAGACAAATGAATGAAAATTAACAATTTAGTTATGCTTCTAAACAGTAATAAAAGTTTTGTACATAATTGAAGAAGATACACAAAGGTCTTTTTGCAAACAACACTCTAAACTAAAACTTCTGTCTGTGAGATCAAAACATGACCTATGCTGACTGACTTGATCCTTCTCAGTCTTCCCATGATAATCAGCTGAGCAATCAATAAGAGGCCATAGAGGCTAAAGGTTGGGAATTCTGTATCTCAATTTTTCACACTTATTCTTAGTTTTAAATTTGCCCTGTCATGCTTGGATCTTATTTCATACCTCTCCCATATAAAGTAGAAGAATATTTTTAAGTGTAGTACACCCAAGTACACGTATGTGTGTGTGTGCATGCACACACGCACACACACACACACACACACACACACACACACACATCCCTTCCACTGTATATTGTCTGAATGTAATCTGGGTAAACATGATGCATTTCAATAAAAAAATCAAAATATAAATGACATAAGATTGACATCAATGTGTTACCAACATTTCACTCATATCTGGATGATTATCACACACATATATAAAATTCATTTCCCAGAGTTAACCTAAAAATGACATTTGGTCTGTCATAAATCACTTTGCTTATTTAAAAGAAGTATAAGGTCAAGGACGATTTTCCACCAGAGAGAGGACCTGTAAAATCAGAATAAAATAAATTTCAAGAAAAGATCATAACATGAATCAGAGCCTTTTTAAAAATCAGAGCTATTGCCAATACTTAATTATTTTCAGTGTTATGAAAACTATTCCTTTAATTCTCCTAAACTAAGATCAGCAACATTATTCATTTCAGAATCCTAAGTAAACTCTGGATATGATGCTGAATTAAGTGACCATGTGACACACTGTGTATCTAATAATGTGCCACAGCAATTGTGTCACTTATTATGACAGACACAGACAATTAAACTTCCTGGAAAAGCATTGTTGGCTCAAATCAGTAAAAGTTTTATTTATGATAAAAACATAAAGCAACAGATTAAATGGCAGCCCAGAAGAAAAAGTCATGACCCTTGGCAGTATACTGTCATTCACCTTTCTCAAGTGAATTAATTTGCCATGAACATTACAAATAGCATCCAGCATATCAGAAGGAAAACCATTGAAATAACCATCTAGAGAATGGACAGGATTACATAGACATGTAGGGACTTGAATGCCACAGCAATTATAATATCCAGTAACTCAGTGGCTTGAGAGTTTTACTTATCTGTTGTTTTAACCAATGGACATCTGGATGTAAAATCTGTAAGCCCTGAGTGGCTACTTAAAATAGATGTAGCCAACAGATGCAAAAGAACAAAAATAAGAAAACAATTTAAATGACAGAACAGTTTGATTGCTACCAGAAATAACAATAAATAATGAATAGATGTTGGTAGGCAGATGTTATGCAGGTAGGAAATATAACACAGAGATATTATATTTAGTGCTGCTATTTTGTGCTTATCTACCATTTTATTTACAGGATCAGAGACACTGCAATAGGACTTCATTAACACCAGACATACTCATGACTAATGTGATAGTTTCCTATTGGTACCAACAGAATCATGAAACTCTGGCCTTCAGCCTCCATATCAAAATGAGAAAAGTATTATAGTAACAGCACTGGAGTGTGTCATTTAAAAGCCTGTGCCCTCAGACTTCATAATGTGGTGCAGGTGAATCTCTCTAGCCAACTTTTTAATTCTGCACTAACCAATATGTGCTTCAGTTTCTCCTACACTGGACTAAACTTTAAGACAGGCTTCTTCCTGACTCTAGGTCCCTGGCTTCCCTTTTCTTAGAGCATTCACATTAGAAAATTTGAAATTGTAAATAATGTTTCCTCTGTCCCACTCCAGTGTAAATCTCTCACCCTATTTCTAGTTTTATAACTCAAGAATATTCTTCTTAAAGACTTAGGGGCCATTCTTTTAAAATGAAATCATCAAGAAAATGGTGCCTCTCTCCCAATCTCTAGAAAATTATAGTATCCTAACTTCACTTCGATCAACAAACCCATAAGGCTTAATCACATTGACAATATTCACCTTCAATGTCTTAGGACACTTACCCACTAAATCACTCCAGTCCTTAAAAACTATTAAAAATTCTTCTGGGTTTTTTTTGTTGTTGTTGTTATTGTTGTTGTCTGTTTGTTTTGTTTTATTTTTTTCCAGAAGGCACTTAAATTCAATTTTTCTCCTCTGTTGCAACAGTCTTGACCCTGTTGTAATAATATTCAATATGACTTTCTCATCCATTTCATTCTGTGATCCATTTTCTTCTTCAAGAGCACTTGCCCCTGCTTGCCATTTTTTCATGGCTTTTGTGTTTCCTCCAGGTTTTTTTGAGATCCCAATTATTTTTCCATACCAAATGCATTTTATGCAAGTACAAGCAATTGAAATGAAATTCACACAGGAGAGCACTTGCAATTTTTTTTAAATAATTTTTTTCCCCAAAAATGTAAAAAAAAACCTAAACAAACAATCTTGTGCTGCTTGTCTTAGGCATTTTCTCTTACAACACTCAATATCTTTAATGAGTGGCTGAAAGGGTAGTGAAAAATGTTATTTTTTGCCTAGTAGTTATCCAAGTATTCCTTTGGTTTCCAATCTTCACATGTTCTCTTAGAGAGGGAAAATAAATGAATTAGAATGCTGTGAAATTTGTCTTGCTGAAATATTTTTCAGTTACTTAAAAGATGAAGAAGACTATCATCTTCTCTCTCACCAGGAAGCTTCCTTCAAATGATTTTATAATGTCACTGAATATAGAACTCTGCTGAGCAGGGAATAGAAACATTGATGTCTATAGAAAAGTGCTAAAGAACTTCTTGACATTTTGTGTCTGGCTCTGCAAGGAAGTTTACTTATAAGAAAGTTTATTGTGATGCTCATCAGGCATTGAACATCCTATTTTTTTCCATACAAAAATGTGTAATTATGTTCAGCAGTATACATGTATATCTGACTAGGAAAAAAATAACACAGTAGGAAATGAGGGCAGGAAATATAAAGGTGTTATTTGTTATTTTATCTTTTATTCTTAGGCTTTAAAAAAAGATCAAATGGAAATGAAATAACATTATGATCATAAAATTAGATGTTGAAAAAGAATAAGATTCTATTTAAAACTTTTTTGACTCATTCATTACTCAACATATGATCTGTTTTTGCATTGTCTGAATGTATCTTAAAATATATATCCAAAATTGTCTTCTGGTCTGGGTCATTAGGACTCCAAACCTCCTTCCCACCCATCTCTCAATTGGGCTTTTTCAATGACTTCAGAATTGCTATTTCTGTTTTTTCTCCTCCTTCTAAAAAATGTGTATTCCTGGCAGTAAAAGTCACCTTGGTGAAATAATACTATGCTTTCAGTCAAAGAAAGCATGTTACTCCCATGCTTGAAAGCTGTCAAAGCTATTTCAAAAGATCTCAAGCACTTGAACCTATTCTAAGTGGTACTGTATGATCCTATATGATCGACCTGAAATCTACTTACTTAAAATGACTGCATTTCCTTCTTCTCAAATGGTCCTCTGCTTAGTCCAAATTGAATTAATTGCTTTACTCAAAAGTAAATGCCTGGAATATTTTTTCTTGGAGATCTGGATATGATTCACTGCTTTACTCCATTTAGGAGTATAATCAAGTATCTTCATTTTAGAGACTCCTAGACTCTCTTTTTGAAATGGATCATTCTTCTTTCTAGGTCACCTTGTAAGACAGGAACCTTCTCTATTGTTGTGTTAGCACAATTTCAACCTGATATAATTTATGAAACAGTAAGATTTGATCACTTCACAAAGGCTGCTTCCTCGTTAAACCAAGAATAAAAGCCACAATGTCTTGCATAGAGAAAGAAACCATGATCAGAATCCCCCCTGTGTCTGTGAATTGGTCATCACACAGCATTCCTTCTATTTGTTGACTCTTTTTCAGCCATTTTAATCCTCTTTCATATTTTAAACATAAAACTTAGATTCTGTTTTAGGGTGGTTGTATCTGTTGTCCTTGTCATGGGTTATTTTTTTTTCTTTATAATCAGGTGTAGCACCTCTTCTGAATTGAGACATTCCTTCAGTATTGAAATAGCACTTCACAACATTTTTGCCTTATCTTACTTATTTTTCATACATCCATAGTTATTTCATATGTTAAACATCCATTTTATTTGTTGATTTATGCACAGCACAATAGAGTGAGAGTAGAAATGTCAACTATCTCAGTTTTCACAACATCTTTGGCTGTAAGAAACAGTGCCTGCTACACAATGGGACCTCGTTAAATATAATGAATAAATCAATTTACATGTATATTCATAAGCTCTTTTCTTCAAATACTGCACATGAAAGACTCATAGGAATATACAAATTTCCTTTCAATTATACCACTTTTGGGGATTCATATATTGTTTCTTTATGCCCAAAAGAAATTTGAAATGGACATTTTAATTTATTATGATATTTGATTAATAAAATAATAAATAACATACTGTTTTAATTTAAAAATCATCCTCATGCTCTACAATACCTCATTTTTGAAATAACATTATAAAATACTAGCATAAAGAAGGAATAATGAGGCATAAGCTTCTTGGGATTCAGTTCCTCTTTGCTTTGTTGTAGAAAATATTTGATTATTTATTTAGTATTTGTATCTCCAACCTAACCTTGTTTGCTAAATTTCAATTTTGTAATGTTTATATCCTATTCTCTTTTCATTAGCTTAAAATTATCATATCATAATCTCTTTTCTAATCCCATTGTAATTCCTTCCCTTGTATTAAACTTTCTCCTGTTTTAATCTCTACCTCAACTAATATCATTTAACATTAACTCTGTTGCCAAAACAAGACCACTAAGTAGTCCTTAATTGTAATGGACATCCCCATTGAACATTTTCTACCACTGAAATGCAAAACATTTGAAAATGCAATACTAGAATTAGAATCCTGAGCAAAATTTATGAAAAATTATTTTTAGTCACTGAATATCATGCACCAACATGACCATGATTTCTAAAACAAAGTAAAATAAATCTGATGAACTCTACCATTATTCTGTCTTTTTCTTAGAAGGTACTTTATGCACTATGGTATCAGAAAGCCCAGGAACAAAGCACAGGTGTGTAAAGGAATACCTGTACAGGAATACCTGTGAGGAGGTGCACAAAAGAATAGACACAGACAAGGTGCAAGAAGACAGACAGGAGGATCAGACAGAAGTGAAGTGAAGTGGTGAAGGAGAAGTGCAAAAGTGAAATGTCCACTCCTCCCTGCCTGGGAGTTTATTAACTCAAGAATACATACCTCCTGTTACCATAACTATATTCTAATTAGTATTTCTTTAACCAAGTGCTAGCTAACTGAGATAAGGTCCAGGTTAATACAAACACAGAGACCCTTCTTTCCAAGGACATTGCTAAGGAAACCAGATAGTGCCTGCACACTTGTCCTATTACCTCAGAGGGAGGCTGGGCAAACCAATCATGGGAATCAGGGCTCAGGTTACCCCTACCCCCACATCCTGGAGTTTGCTAACCCGGGAAATGCTTCCCTATTTTCATGGTCAGAATACCTACACAGGGATCTTACATTCTTGCTGACTATAGAAACATATTAAATTTCACAGAAGTTAAAGTAATTGGAATTTTCAAAGCCAAGTAATGGTGACAGGAAATACAAGAATAAAAAGTGATCTATAATTTTTATTTATTTATTTATTTATTTATTTATTTTATTTTGTTGGTTGTTCAAAACATTACAAAGATTGCAGAATCACATCAGTTACACATCCACATTTTTACATAATGCCATATTAGTAACTGTTGTATTCTGCTACCTTTCCTATCCTCTACTATCCCCCCTCCCCTCCCCTCCCATCTTCTCTCTCTACCCCATCTACTGTAATTCATTTCTCTCCTTATTTTTTTCCCATTCCCCTCACAACCTCTTATATGTAATTTTGTATAACAATGAGGGTCTCCTTCCATTTCCATGCAATTTCCCTTTTCTCTCCCTTTCCCTCTCACCTCATGTTCTCTGTTTAATGTTAATCTTTTCCTCCTGCTCTTCCTCCCTGCTGTGTTCTTAGTTGCTTTCATTATATCAAAGAAGACATTTGGCATTTGTTTTTTAGGGATTGGCTAGCTTCACTTAGCATAATCTGCTCGAGTGCCATCCATTTCCCTGCAAATTCCATGGTTTTGTCATTTTTTAGTGCTGTGTAGTACTCCATTGTGTATAAATGCCACATTTTTTTCATCCATTCATCTATTGAAGAGCATCTGGGTGGGTTCCACAGTCTAGCTATTGTGAATTGTGCTGCTATGAACATCGATGTGGCAGTATCCCTGTAGTATGCTCCTTTAAGGTCTTCAGGAAATAGTCTGAGAAGGGCAATAGCTGGGTCAAATGGTGGTCCCATTCCCAGCTTTCCCAGGAATCTCCATACTGCTTTCCAAATTGGCCGCACCAATTTGTAGACCCACCAGCAATGTACAAGTGTACCCTTTTCCCCACATCCTCGCCAGCACTTGTTGTTGTTTGACTTCAGAATGGCTGCCAATCTTACTGGAGTGAGATGGTATCTTAGGGTGTTTTTTTTTTTTTTTTTTTTTAAAGAGAGAGTGAGAGAGGAAGAGAGAGAGAGAATTTTAATATATATATTTTTTTAGTTATCGGCGGACACAACATCTTTATTTTGTATGTGGTTCTGAGGATCGAACCTGGGCCGCACGCATGCCAGGCGAGCGTGCTACCGCTTGAGCCACATCCCCAGCCCATCTTAGGGTGGTTTTGATTTGCATTTCTCTGACTTCTAGAGATGGTGAGCATTTTTTCATGTACTTGTTGATTGATTGTATGTCCTCCTCTGAGAAGTGTCTGTTCAGGTCTTTGGCCCATTTGTTGATTGGGTTATTTGTTTTCTTATTGTTTAATTTTTTGAGTTCTTTGTATACTCTGGATATTAGGGCTCTATCTGAAGTGTGAAGAGTAAAGATTTGTTCCCATGATGTAGGCTCCCTATTTACCTCTCTTATTGTTTCTCTTGCTGAGAAAAACTTTTTTAAGCAGGAAGTGTGAATCAGGAGGTGTAGCGATACCAGATTTCAAACTGTACTACAGAGCAATAGTAACAAAAACAGCATGGTACTGGTACCAAAACAGGCAGGTGGACCAATGGTATAGAATAGAGGACACAGAAACCAATCCACAAAATTACAACTATCTTATATTCGATAAAGGGGCTAAAAGCATGCAATGGAGGAATGATAGCATCTTCAACAAATGGTGCTGGGAAAACTGGAAATCCATATACAACAAAATGAATCTGAATCCCCTTCTCTCCCCATGCACAAAAGTTAACTCAAAATAGATCAAGGAGCTTGATATCAAATCAGAGACTATGCATCTGATAGAAGAATAGGTTGGTTCTGATCTACATATTGTGGGGTCGGGCTCCAAATTCCTTAATAGGACACCCATAGCACAAGAGTTAATAACAAGGATCTATAATTTTTATATGGATCGTCTAAAATTTCTTGTTAAATAATTTTGTATATGTAGGAAAAAATTCCAAGAGAATTAGCAAAGAAAAACAAATACCTGAGAAAGAACAACTATTGAAGAACCACAAACTTAAAAATTGCTACATTTCACATAGACAAAGTAATATTTGAGTAACCAGAAAGAGTGAATAGAATATATTGAATATACAAGGAAATCAGTTGAAATTCCATAATAGCCACCTTAGGGTATGAACAACTATACTACTTAGATTGTAAATTACACAATATCTATCCCAAAAAAGAATAAAATAAAGCTTCCAGAATAAAGAATATCCATTAAAATAACTTATCTGCCTGCTTAAATTAACTATAACAGTTAAAGAAGACAATTAAATTTCAGTTATAAAAAAACAATGCCCCTCACCAAATAAAAAAATTACTAGACAGAAATAAGCAAGAAAATGTGGTTTGTAAGTAATAAATAAAAACAGAAAGATAGAAGTGATCAAGATAATGGAATTAGCAGAGAAGTCTCTAAAATAACTGATTTTGTCACATTAAAATATTTAGACATAAACATTAACACAATGTAGAGAAAAATAAAAAAATATAAATGAGAACTAAATACAATTTTCAGATTACAAAAATACATTGTCTAGAATTTTTAAAATATGTAGTAGATATAATGAACAACAGTTTATATGTTGAAGAAAAACAAATCAATAACCTCAGAGAATGTGCCTACAATAAAGCACTGAAATATTAGACACTGAAAAGGAAGCAAGCAATAAAATGCAAATCAAAAATATTCTACCATCTCACTCCAATCAGAATAGCAGCTATTATGAAGACAAACAACAATGAGTGTTGGCGAGGATGTGGGGAAAAATGCACACTCATACATTGCTGGTGGGACTGCAAATTGGTGCAGCCAATATGGTAACAGTATGGAGATTCCTTGGAAATCTGGGAATGGAACCACCATTTGACCCAGATCTCCTTCTCCTCAGACTATATCCAAAGGACTTAAAAACAGTATACTACAGGGACACAGCCATCAATATTTATAGCATCACATTTCACAATAGCTAAACTGTGGAGCCAATCTAAATGCCCTTCAGTGGATAAATGGATACAAAAAAAATATGGCATATATGCACAATGGAATTTTACTCAGTAATAAAGGAGAATAAAATCATTGCATTTGCAGGTAAATGGATAGTGTTGGAGAAGAAAATGCTAAGTGAAGTTAGCCAATCCCCCCAAAAACAAATGCCAAATGTTTTCTCTGATATAAGGAGGCTGACTCACAGTGGGATAGGTGGGAGAGATGGGAGAAATAGATGAATTCTAGATAGGGAAGAGGGATGGGAGGAAAAGGGAGAGGGCAGGGGATTAGCAAGGATAGTGGAATGTGATAGACATCATTATCTAAAGTATATGTATGAAGACATGAATTGATGTGAACATACTTTATATACAAACAGAGATATGAAAAATTGTTTTATTGTTAGATCAGGACTCAAGAAAAGACCACTGACTCCAATTAAAATCAAATTAAAGCAAGCTTTAGACCTGGCCAGGCTGCCTCTCCCACCCCAAACCGCGGGAACAAGACAGCAGCCACAGTTTTCCTGCAGCCCAGATTTATAGCCCAGAAAGCTACACAAAGCGGGGTTACAGATAACAGAACTCTGAGGAGCATAATACTAATGGTAGTTTACATTTTTGCTGGCTCCAACATCAGAATTTATGAGGATCATTAGAGCCTCAGAGAGGGTCGTTATCTGGCCAGGGAAGGCCAAGATTTTGAGGGGGTCACTAAAGTTTCAAAGAGGGCTGCTATCTGTCAGAGAGCCAGGCATGGGTGAGTTCAAGGCACAGGCAGGCATTCCAAGCAGGTTCAGAATTTGCAGTAATTTATAGTAAAGCCAAAATTATCATTTCATGGCTTTGTGGCGAGATGGCTCCCAATTTTAAGAAAAGATCAGGTTGGGTCTATCACTATATGTGTAATAAGAATTATGATGTATCCCACTGCCATGTATTTAAAAAATAAAACCAATAAAGAAATTAAAAACTAAAATAAAATATTTTAGAAAAGCAAACAATAAAGAGAAAGTTTCTAAATTATAGAAAAAGACATCCAAAATATATTTCCAACTCCTCATAAAATGATGTGTTTTCACTTTACTTTTCAATATTTCATTCAAGTGCTTTCCATATAGAATTCTGTTAAACAAATGTAGAAGGGAATTTGTGTTAAACAAGTGTATACAGGGAAATCATGTTCCAAATGTTCCTTCTTTTGTGCTTACAAAACTTGAAAGGAACTGATGCAAATTGACAAAAGCTTATTTGTCTTTTGATTTCCACTGCCAACCTATATAAAAAATTAACATTTTTCACATAATAGCATTGATGTTCATGTTTAAATTATTATTTTCATAAATTTCATTTAATATTATGTTTGCGTTTGAGGAAGTATTTATCTGGGGAATAACATCCATTGTTTTTAATAAATTCTTCTAATTGAAGAATTTCAGAGTTTTCCAAAAGAAAAAGGTATACTATGTGTTCCTGAATTCAGAAATGTTTTAATTTTTATACACAAAGTCTAATTCATGACTTTGATAACACTGTGTTCGGAGATGTTTGTACACTCTGAACAAAAACAACTACTATTGGACTTCAATATACCTACCTTTGAATAGAACTCTAAGTTGTGTTTTTTTTTCTTTTTTCTTTCTTTCTTTTTTTTTTTTTTTTTTTTTTTTTGGTACCAGGGTGAATTTAGGAGCACTCAACCACTGAGCCACACCCCCAGTCTTATTTTGTATTTTATTTAGAGACAGGGTCTCAGATGCTTAGTGTCTTTTCATTGCTAAGACTGCCTTTGAACTGGAGATCCTCCTGTCTCAGCCTCTCAAGCTGCTGGGATTATGGCACCGGACCCACAAACCCAGTTTTGAGAGGCACCCTGATGTCTTCTGGCTGTTTCAATACTATATTTTCCTTCTGTAAGAACATTATGCATTTTGTTCTTGACTTCTCCATTATGGTGAGATATAATTTTTCTTTTTAATTCATCTTCCTTTTGAAAATTCCTCCTCATTAAATTAGAAAGAGCTTGTTAAATATATCCAGAGCACCCTATACTTCTATTAGAAGGCTTCTCTCTTTAGCTGCTGATTAAAATTTCTTTCTTCTCTTCAGTATTGGATTCACTATGAAGCAAATGAATTGTGCTATTAATTTAATAAGGCAACTTTGCAGGCTTTGATTACAGAGTACTGATGAATCAAAGATCATTTGAATTAGTCTCCGGGCATAAAATCTGAAATCACTGGAATCCTCATAACTAACACATGAAATTTACTTGATCAAGGTCTTACCAAATTTAACAACTCAACAATGTAACAGATATAACCAGTGAATTTAGAGCCTTAAAAAGCATAAATAAACTATAATCAAAAGGGCAGTCCTTCTAGAGGAAAGACTGTGGTGTGTGAATATTATTCTCTAGGTATCATCTTTTATGAATAAATTCATCACCTGAAAGTCAACCATAAACAGGCATATAATCCTTTCAAAGCAATGTTAGTATTAGAAAACTTCTTTTTTGTTTTCAGACATTGATCAATGAATATGAAAGCCACATAATAAACTCACTCACTTTTAAGTGAAGACATAATACAGTGTTATGGGTTATCTGTCCCTGGGTGACCAAATATCAGGTGATTTGTCTTGAAATAATCACCACTGATTCTTTACAGTCATCATTTGAGGTATTTATTTTTGCATAAGTCTTAGTACTTTGTATAAGTAGGACATTTCATGTGGTACATCTGTTGTAATAAGAGCTGCTGGGGTAATGATTAATCTATTTTATAACAATGATAAAAATATTTTAAACTACAGATTAAATGGTTCTGGTTCCAACCACAAAGTATAAAACCATCTTCCTTGAACTGTTTCACATGCACATAATATGTTACTAATTGTAATTAGTAATCCTATGGAAGGTAACAGTTTTTTATTTCACACCAATAATCACCATTACCATCATTTAAAATATAATAATTGTAACAATTGGAATCATGATGCAAAGTTTGTACAATTGCACAGTGCAAGAGGAAGCAAAAATTAAAAAGTTAATGAAGAAAAAATAAAGTATCTATGCACATCAAAAACTTAGTATTCACTAAGGACAGGTTTTTTTATTCTCCTCCTGTTGCTTTAGGATCACAAAATATAATCTTACATATACTAGTGGATCAATATTGTATTGTGAATAAATAGACTAATGTTTAAAAATAATGGGGTACAATTTAATATTTATTTATATTTTTTTCAATTTTGTTAGTTATAAATTGATACAATACCTTTATTTTGTTTTATTTTATTTTTATGTGGTGCTGAGGATGAAACCCAATTCCTCACACATGGGAGGCAAGCACTCTACCGCTGAGCCATGACCCTAGCCCAGTATCTGTTTTTAATATGTAAAAAGTGAGAGATCTGAGCTATTCATGCCTCAAATTAATAAACAATTAAAATTTAAAGCATCCTACAAAGTATAATGTGGTTACAATTTATTATGTAGCAATTTAGAAGTAAATAAGATGCAAAGCAAGTAGTTTATAAACACACTGATGTTATTTTTATGTTTTTTCAGACATGTATGTGGGTCTCTTTCTATATGGCAAGTAATAGTTTTATCTGACAAATTCTCAGGATTCTATATTTTTTTAAAAAATCTGAAAAATGACAAACCTCAATTTACTTTATAGCACCACTCTGTTTACTTGGATGCATGAAGTTCTAATACAATTTTCAAAGATTTTGTCAATAGTTTGAAACTATATACATAGGAACTATAATACTGTATTCTCTAAAGCTACACACTATAATAATAGTAAGCATTCATAAATCTATAGTATTTTTAGAGGAATAATGTATATTCAAACTTTAAGTAATATGGAGTTTTTGAAGGTTTTAGGGTGTTCAGAATGAATCAGAATACAAAAAATATATAGTTGGGATTAGTTAACAATATGCTTCCTTCAAGATTAATCATAATTTGGAAAAGGTCAAACATATCCATTTATTAAAAAACTTTTAAAATCAAAACTTTTAATTACTGACAACTGGTGTCCAGAGTCACCTCATTCCCAGAGAGGAATGATCTCTCCTTCTCACTATATCACACCGTATTATGTGACAAGGCATGGGATGTGTTAGTGGCCACATGCTGACTGAGCAGCTGTACAAAATGAATTAAACCAAATTTTGAACACATCGAAGACTACAAACATTTTAGAATTTATAATGGAAACAAAAAGATGTTTGTGTCTATTACAGAATTTATCAAACGAAATAACAATTTTGGTATATTTATAATTAATATTTTATGTATTGCCTGTGAATGATCAATTATAGTTTCAATATAATCTTTATTTAGATTTAATGGCCAGAATTTAAAAAGAAAAAGTGTATAAATGTATGACAACTTAAAGTAAAATGGAATGGAGAAACATTTAGTAAATTGTGATTATTGACTAAATCAATAGGAGTTAAATAAGATTTGGATTTCAAAGATTATATAAAAAGGAATCAAATGATATCAAAGGGTATCAATGTTATTGACTCTATTAAAATATTTCATTATTTAAAATCTGACAATTTTCAATTTATTACAGCCTCGGGACTAAATTTACCCTCCAAAGCATGCTCTGTGATAACAAACATATTTCTTTAAAACTTTTCTCATATATAGTGAACACAATGTAAGATTTCTTAGCAGAGGTAACTACAAAGAGGATAAAGAAGCTTTCTGGCATTTTCAGAAGTTGCACAGTTGATCTGTAGCATGGGTGTCAGAACTGCCTCAATATCAAATCTGTAAGTGTGATCTCTGGGTATTTTTCCAGCCATAGCCCAGTTTGGTGATAACATGCTGCAGCTATTTCAATATAGACATTGAATACCATAAAACTTTTTCACAATTCATAATTCTCAGCTCACCTGCTTCAAGACCCTAGAATCTTATCTTTAAGCCCCTTCTAATGCAACACCCCATGGACACTATGGATCTCCCAACACAAACATCACACGTTCTAGGTCATCTGCCCAAACCAGCATCCCCACTTCAGTATGTCCATGTCTCTAACCCTGACTTTGGCTCACCTACGCTTCTCTACTCTTCAAGGTGGTTTTCTGCCTGTCCCACAACTCTTTGTGAATCCCTAAACCAGCCCAACCAACAAACTTCTCATCCAGTGGCCTGAGACTTAATTTTTCTATGGAGGTATTAAACACAGCCTTGGGAGTGGACCATTATTCTGTGGCACTCACTAGGTAGTCTTTTGTAGCTCTAAGATACCACATAAATACTTCTTATACTTATCATTATTTAACCACAAATTATGATTTGATATTAAAATTCCACTGGGTTTTATCCAGACTGGAGTCATTGATATAAAATTAACATGAAGGGTGATTCCAAAAGATAATGCCCAAAATATGGGATTTGGCATTAATTTTGCCCTGGAGTTTGAGCACAGTGCTGAACTACTTGCCAATAAGAAATAGAATGGCTATCAACCTCTGTTGCACAGTGGAATTTCAATCCAACTAACACCTGTGGTTGATTGTGATGAATTACCAACTGACACATGCACCTTGCGAGCACATGTGGCTGCTCTACTTGACTGGTTTGGTAGTCGTTATGATATAATAACTATAATGCAGGATAGAGTCTTTTGAATGAAAGTAGCTTGGCTTCTGTTTCCTGAGGTAAGTCTTTTTAAAAAATGAATGTTAATTCTGAATGTGTATAAAACATAAAGTTACAAGTGAGAGGGTTACACAGGAGGTCAGTCTTTTGTTAATGAAAACAACATAATAGTTCATTTGAAAATGTTGCCTTAGAAGATGATGCTCTTTTTACCCAACACCCATGTAATTATCCCTGTTGACACCAGACTCACAGCCATAGCTCAGATATGAGTGTGCTCTGGGGGATTGGATATAAACTATCTTCCATGAAAAAATAGCTTACAAATCAAAATACAGCAATAGCAACATTTTTCTGATACACTTTGGCTAAAAAAGATGAACCTATGTGGGTATGAAAATGAAGGATGTTAAATCAAAAAGAAAAAGGATGTAAGAGTGGATTGGGCTAGATTAATTGATCTGAGAGCACTTACTAAAAATCCCAGATTTCATGTCATGTTTACTGTTCTCCAAATACTGCTTCTGAATTGTTGTCCTTTTTTTTCTTCTTGGACTACAGATGTTAAACATTTTTCTCTATCATTCATTGCATATTTTTCCTAAACATTTTATCTCTGTGCTTCAAGTAGAATATTTTATATTGACATTCTCCCACTCGCTAATCTGTTCTATCTTTTCCAATATAGCTGATAAATTTAATGAGTTCTTAATTTCAATTAGTTTGATCTCAATCCTAGACTTCTTCTTTGCTTTTTTTCTATTTAAATTATTATTTTTTTTAGTTCTCTAGCATACATTTGATTTTTGGTATGTAAGTCATTTGTATTTAGAGTCATTTGCTAATAAGTTGAATAACATTTTTATCCTTGAGTTTATTTTCATTACTTTTGCTTCTCAATTCTTGATGTATTAACAATGAATAAAGATTACAAAAAATTTAAGAGACTCTGGATTGATTTGGTTTTCCTTGAAAGGCCTCACCCTATTCTCTTGTGTACAAATACATTTTTTTGTAGTTGTTTGTTTGTTTTTTCAACCAGATTTGGTTTTGTTGTGTTCTGGGATGGAGTTCATTCTTCATAAGTGACTCTATGAGGGATAAAACCAGAAATATTTAGCTTATATGCATTCACTATCTAGTATATAAATTACATTAAAATAGAGACTGTCTACAATGTTACTTTTTAAAATCTGCAATATCTTGACATTCTATAATCTACAATGGAAATTAATTATGACTATCTGAGAGGTTAAAAGTAGACTGAAAGAAATAAAATGGAAAACTGATCTAGTAACAATGCCAAGAGAAAACATCAATTTTATGTGAGTTACTGTTATGCCGCTGGGAGTAGTAGTATTTAGGAACTTTTAAAAGGTCCAGGTGTGTGGCTGAGGATTTTACCTTCTAGGAGTCATAAAAATTATTTTATATAAGCCTCAGTATCAGGAACATCTGTGTTTCTCCTGAATGACTCTAAGGAAGATTTGATGTAATGAATGTTGATTTTCTCAGAATTTATTGTGTTTGTTTCTGATTTGGTTATTCAGGAACTAGAATAAATAATAGCTTATCTTTAGCTATTCAATTGTTTTCCTTGGGATATCATTTATAATTACCTTTGCTTTTGCTTCCTAGTATTTTTTTCCTCTTTGCTACATAAATTATATATAATTTCCCTTCCATAGCATTGAATATATAAATCTTGATAAGTTGTTTCAACTCTTTTTTCAGTCTGAAGTGAAAGATAAGTGAATATATACATAAAATTAAAATGCAAAACAAAGAGAATGAGGGCCTTCCTATCTCAATTTGCCTAATTTTATAAAGCACAGACATAATTTACAAAGTATGTCTTCAGTGAATCATAAGTAAAAAAATCTTGATAAAATAGCCTGACTGAATAAAGACTTTATTTTCCTACAAGGAAAATCAAAATGATATAGCTGTTTTCCTTTGTGTTTCTACATCATCACGAGGTCTGTTAAACCTTCCTGTGATTCTTTTCATTTTCTCATTCTTAATTCATAATGGTTACAAGGCTCCTATAATTATGCACTTGTTTAATGACATAAAAAAGAGTAACATCTTTGGTTTTAATACTGAAAAAATAAACTTTCTCATGATCCAATCAGTTGACTTCCATTTATGTATAATTTAGGGGACTCAGGTTCTCATATCTGTAGATTATTCATAAGAGACTTTAATTTACAGATAGGACTGAGTAATAGTTTACTAGCAGGTTTTGTTACAGGCAAGGCACCCATAAGGCACATCATCGTGTAACACATTTTAAAAAGTCAGGAGTGTGTGTGTGTGTGTGTGTGTGTGTGTGTGTGTATTTTGCAACACACACATATATTTAGGTCCAACTCTTTAGTCATCAGTAAAAAATGTCCTTCAACAAAAATATTGGGTATATGATCTTTGCCAGCTAAAGTTCTAGAAAATAGAGACAATTTAATGGATAAAATAACTAAAATCCTAGGAGTCATGGAATTTATCAAACAGTGGTTAAGGCAGCATAGAAATAAAAAATGGGTAATAGATAATATATTAGATGATACTAGAGTCTAAGGGAAAAAGAACAAATAAAACCATGAGTGTTGATAGTTTACTATATTAACATACAGTGTACTATATTTAAACTATTATTTGTTTACATAGAAGAAGACTTTTAATTCCTGGAAGAAAATAAATTAAAAAATGTAACATATGTTTTTAGCAAAGCAAAACAGGCAAAGGAAGAGTACAAACATTCTGAGGTAGAAGCATTCTTATACCCTTTCCAAACTACAGAGAAGGTCAGTCACTGGAATGGAATATTCAAGGACAAAGAAGGAAAGGGTAAGAAAGTTTTATAGATTATTTGTCTTTTAATCCAAAAGAGATAAAAAGCCAATGACAATTTTTCAGTACAGAAATAATTGATTTTGGAAATTGATAAGTATGGAAATTTCTCACCTGAAATTTTTGAAGAAATTCTTTGGACTGCTATGTTGGAAACAGATGAATTAAAGCTAGGACAAAAATATGAATGCCAGTTAGAGAACTATTCCAAAAATGGAAGTGAAAGATGATGTTCTCTTGGACCTAGATGTCTGCAAAAAATAAGTGAGATTTCACCAAATTTTGAATATGTATTGCTGTAGAGCAGAAAACATTGCTCAGGAAGGCATGTGGAGATCAGTGGATGAAGGATGAATTAAATATCTAATACAAATTTTCCCTGAGATTTAAATAATTGTTTTGTTCTTTAAAATAAATATTATTCCCTCATAATATTAAACTTAAAAATTCTGCCCTAACTTTAAATTCTCTCACATAGATATGACTTAATCTTTTTCTTGATTTCCTAAAATGTTGTTACTCTCTTCATCATTTCCCAGTAATATTGTAAATTATATCCTTTGTATTTGGATTCCAAGGTACCTATTTTATAATTGCAAAGGTAATTTTCAGTATGGAGAGAAAGCATTTTTTTTAGAAATACTTGTACAACTTGAGCATATTTGTGCTTATGAAGATATTCCTGTTGATTTTAATTGCAATTTGTAAAACATTTTGCCTAAATTGAAAAATGAAAAGGGAAATTAAGAAAAGTCAATGTAGTATTTTTATATAAAATATTTTATACTTCCCAAATTTAGGCAATATAATTAAAGATGAATGAAATACATTCTGGAGCCCACCTGTTTGGCTTCAAATTAGAGTTTTGTCATTTTAAATATTTGAACTTGTTTCTTGGTCAATTTTTGCCAAATGCCTAACAAAAAGCAACTTTAAAAATATAAGTTTAATTTTGGGCTCACAGCTTCAGAAAATTCAGTCTGTTTGGTCAGCTTTATTGGTCTGAGCCTGAGACAGGGCAGAAAAATATGGTGGAAGTGTGCTAATGTGAGTGGGAGAGAGCTTCTCAGCTAATGGCAGCTAGAAAACAGAGAAAGAGAGTCAAGTATACAGGTGTAAAATATGATAAACCTAAGATCACACACCTAGTGACCCCTTTCTCCAGTCAATCCACACCTGCCAACAGTTACCACCTAGTAAATTCACTCAAATTATTAATTCAGGGAATGAACTTACCTACCAATCATGTAAGAGATCTCATAATCAAATCATTTTGCCTACTGCTTCACACAGGTGCTTTTGTGGAATACCTCATATCCAAAATATAACATTAATTACTTCAGTGTTTTTGGTCCAAATTTCCTCAGTTATAAAACATGGCTAATAATAATTAATAAAAAATACTTTTTCTCATAGTTTGTGTTATGAATGGTGTTGATTCCTTCAAAAAGTTATGTTGAAATCCTAACTCCTGGTATCTGAGAATATGAGTTTGCTTATATGTGTGTGTCTACAGATATAATTAGTTAAGATGTGGTCATTAATGTAGGCCATAATCCAATTGATCTGATGTTCTTGCAGGAGAGGAAAATAGTATGTTAAGTGAATCACACAGACAGAGTGCATTTCAGGTAGAGGCAGAAATTGGAGTGGTGTAACTGCAATCCAAGTAATGTTAAAAATCACCACTGCCACCAGAACTAAGAAATGCACAGAACAGATTAAACCCCAGAGTCTTCAGGAAAGAATGATTCTACCCAGATCTTGATTTCAAATGTCTGATCTCCAGAAAACTGAAAAAATAAATTTCTTTTCTTTGAAGCCATTCAGTGGTAATTTCTTATGCAGAAAATTAGCATAGAGAACTTATGAATACTAAATCAAATAAATCTAGGAACAGAATAGAACATGACACATTTTAGATAGTTTATGTGTTTTGATAACAAACATTATTTAAGAATTAATTCAGATGACTAAATAGGATGTTATCTTCAGATACTCATTTTATTTATTCTGTCTTACTTTACTCCTGTATTACTTTTCTGGAAACTGGAAATTCAACATCATGAAACCTTCAAAATGTGGTCCCCAGTGAGAGCAAAAAGCAAAAAGTATTTGAAATATCATCTCACATTTCACCTGGTTTGTATAAAGAAATATTAAATGTGATAGATGATAAATACATTTTTACTGTGTGTGTATGTGTGTGTATGTGAGTGTGTGTGTGTGTGTTGCTGGGGATTGGACTCATGGCCTTATGAATGCAAGGCAAGCACTCTACCAACTGAGCTATATCCCCAGCTCTGATAAATACATTTTTAAAGTTTAATCCAAAATTAATTTCAACCCAAAAATAAAGGCATAGAAGATAAATAATTATCAGTTTAGATTGTTCATGTTTCTAAACCACATCAATATATCACTTGATCTCAAATAAGCATAGAAATAAAAATAGCTATTTCTTCTTATATAACAAAATATGTAAAGCACTAATTTTGGTAGATTTTCTGCTTGATTTCTCTTTGTTTTATACTCCTAGTAGAATATAAGTGTATGCTTATAATAGCTCTAATAACTTGACCACTTTAAATTAAAAAAAAAAACAGGAAATTAGGGAGAAGCTGAAGGAAAATGAAAATAGAGGAAGAAATAGTCAAAGAGAACTTAAAAGTAGATCTACTAGAATACATAATAAGTGGTAAGAATAAATCTTTGAAAACACTTACCATTTTTCCACAAAGGTGAGAAAGGAAGAAAAGAAAATTACTAGGGGACAATGCTGGCTTCGTGGCTTCTTTATAAAACAGCCAGGGCAGAAGAGAAGTAAAGGAATGAATTTTAATATAAAGAGCTTCAGTAGTGTGAATAGAACTACAGATTTTTTCCATAGTAGCTTCACACACACACACACACACACACACACATACACACAAAGAAAAAAAATCTCTCAATGGCTGGAATACCATGAATAATACATTTCAGAAGGGAACAGATATTTCATTCATCCTTTTATATATCTGCTTTAATACCTAACACACAGCAGTCATTCAAAAACATTTTCAAACAGTGATTTTATAGAAATTATATGTTGACCTTCTCTGTCTACCAATCTAAAAAATGGTCCCATAAAGTGTAGTGTATTTGAACAGTTAGCTTTTGAACTAACCAGATCCTTAAACCAGCCCAAATCATCAGTTATCAAAGCAGGGAAGTCTATATTACAAAGCAAAAAAAAAAAAAAAAAAGCAGGTTAATGATTTACTTTTACTTTATAACTGAAGTGTTTTAATCACTTAATATGAAAGAGCAACTCTAAGATAGATAAAAATAGATGAAGCAAAATAAATCCTTAATTAAGTTAATAATAATTGATGATAATTTTAGGTTGCAGACTTGGTCTTAGGCTCAATCAAGATAACACATTTGAAACTCTTTATTAAATTTGAGCCAAGACATGATTTAATGTGAATCATCTAATGTCAAGAAAATAACATAAATTATGTTAATTTTATGAATTAAAATGCTAAAGAACTTTCTGGCCCTTAAATTATAATTATCCTATAGAGGACTAGATCAAGATTAAGAAAGCTATTTCCCATTGACCAAATCCAGCTTATCTCCTGAATATTAATGGATTTTACTGATATCCAGCCAAATTCATACCTCTGTGCATATCAAGGACCAATTTCATGCTATAATGGCACAGAGTTAAGATGCTAAATCAATCAGGGGGCATTAGATGAGTGGAGGAACTTTGGATGGGCCAAAGTGGGGAGAGGGGAGAGGAAGGCACATGAGGACAGAAGAGATGGTGGTATGAGATGGACATCATTACCCTGGGTACATGTATGATTGCACAAATGGTGTGACCTTAATTTGTGTACAACCAAAGAAGTGAAAAATTGTGCTTTATTTATGTACAATGAATCAAAGAGCATTCTACTGTTTTGTATAACTGATTAGAACAAATAAATTTTTTAAAAGAAGAGTTTATGGCTGGCAAAGCCCAAGATATTTGCTACCATACAGAAATTGTTTACCAAACTCTGTACTAGATTCAGCTTTTTCTTATATTTAAACACAAATACCAATTTCTTGTTTATCAAATTGCTTACCAAAATCTGAACTAGATTATATTTTCTTATATTTAAACAAAAATTCACAAATAAAAATAAATTTAAAAATTTAAGTAAATGAAAGAGTAACAATCATTCCTAGGCTTACCGTCCATCTTGTCTAAAAGTAGTTCAGTAATTTTTGCGCACACTAAAGTCTCTATAATAATACTGCTTCATACTTTATTAATTTAACCATCAGAATGAAAAAAAAAAGGAATGGTAAAAAGCTTTTTTATAAAATGAGAAAGTTGCACAAGAAGTTGTCAATAGTTAATGTAGGGCATGATGTAACGCGGGGCATGTTGCATCAGAAAAGAGGAAACTTAACTTGCTGGCTGCACCCACTTCCCAGTCCTGGAGCCACATGTGTCTAAGAGAGCACCTGGTGATTAGCCAGAGGGCATTGCCATGGGTTGTGATGAAGAATTGGACCACATCTAGGATAGGCTCAGAACCCTTCTGCCCTCATGGACATTACTGCCTGTAGGATGGGTGTAGATGTAAATTCTCCCCACCCTGCTGACCTTTATCCTGATTGGCTCCTGTACATTATAGTAGCTGTGTATGTTTTCTCATTAAATGAGTTCCAGCTTTAACAGTTCTCTCTGGCCCATCTGATTGTCCTCTGGGGAGGGAGGGCTGGGTGCAGGCGGCCAGTCGACCTTTACCCTTCTTGGCCTGTCCTGGTCTGGTCGGGGCATGCTCCACCAATCTCTCCCGCAGGTCAGGAGGGAACAGGGGGACTAAAACCCCTGACAAGTTAAGAGCTAAAATGATATTATTCTATAATTAAATATTATATGTTAAGATAAAAGTCCTCCTCACAAATTTTACCTTTAGTAATGATGTCAATTATACTGAACTTTCACAATTAGGGAATATATGTTACTGAATCATGATAGACATTTAATTTATAATATAAACTCATGTCCTAATTCAAGATTATAATAGTAATTTACAATATGTTCATTTTCTAAGTTATGCTGTTTGTGAAAGCACACACAAAACCTTTTTGTTTATGTATGTGTATTTGTTATACATAGGGATGTATATCTCTTAAAATAATTCAGACAATATGAATAGCTTCCATACTAAAAAATCTTTAACTTTTTTTCTTTCTTTTTTTTCATTTTTTAAGGAGGAAGAGAAAGGTAAGATTCACTGTAATGCATATTTTCAAAGTAAAACTTTCAAAGATACCAAATTATAGGTTGGTTGAAAATGCCAAGTGTCTGAGTGAATCTGAAAAAAAAAAAAAAGTCCACATAGTCTGTATGGAAAAAAAAATGGATTTTCTTAAAATAGCAAAATGTGAGAATTTTATGGTCATGGATTAAAATATCTCTGTTCTTTAGAAGATGAGGAGATTTTTAAGTTTCCCAAGGTCACATATCAGGAAAGTATAAGGAAATCAAAGAGGACATAACATTTGGAGAGCCAGTCAGGAGTCCCTTCTAAAGGAAATTATGAAGATTAATAAGGATAATGAGTGCATGAATATATGCTTACATTGTATCACTAATTCTCATTTATTCAAATTATAAACTACTATATGACTTATTTCTATAACCTATTCATTATTAAACAAACCAGTTACCACTTCTTCTACATTTAACCTTTTCTCTGAGGTCAGTTCTCATTTATCCATATGCATCTCCTCTTTTTTCCATGTAGCTAAAGATTTGTCTTTTTTTTAAATCTTTTCAAAGAAGAAAGTTTGCTGTCATCAAATTCTATTGTTATTCTGGTATCAAATGCACAGTATTTTTTTTAATTTCTTACCGTGTACTATGTATGGGTTGTCTCCTTTTTACTACTTTATTAGGTGTAATATGTTATTGATTTGAGATATCAGTGTTTGCTCTAATAAATTTTCCTCTCATCACACTTCTCACTATATCCCACAAGTTGGATATGTTGAAATTTGTTTTTATTTATCTCTTAGTGTTTTTCAAATTTCCCTTTTTATCTCTTGGATTACTTTTAGTTTTAACCAACATATGTGAGAATTTTCCAGTATACCTTCTGTTATTGATTTCTAAATTTTTTACCCACCTCAGGCTGGGTTATATATAAAGAAAAGAGTTTTATTTACCTCAGACTTGTGGAGGTTCAAGAACATGGCACTCACTCAGTGGACGGCTTAAAGGGGGATGACATCTTAGTGGGAACAGATGCAGAAGTGATCACACCACAAATGAGGAAGTCAGAGAATAGTCTTTCTTTTATAACAACCTATTTTTGAAAACTAATTTACTCCACAAGACCAGCATAATTCCTTCTGAGGATGATTTCTCCAGTGTGCCTTTCACTGGGTCCCAACTATTAAAGGTTCCCAAACCTGTTAATACTATAATATTGGGAACCAAGCTTCTAACACACAAATCTTTTTTTTTTTTTTTTTTTTTGGGGGGGGGGGGCGGAATCACATACAAGCCAAAGCAGTGGGTATTGAAATCTCATGTATTTTTGTAGAGCTGCCTCTTTCTCTGTTATGTGAAAAGTTTTTATAATATATTCAGGATTGTGTTATTTGATGTGCACACATTTATAATTATATTCTGTTGAATTAATCTTTTTACCAATACATATTGTGCTTTTGGGCTCTTGTAACCCTTTTACTTTCTCTTTGCTTTTATCTGTTTCATCACTGATATGAATACAGCATCTCTAGAATTCTTTTGGTTACTATATGTATTGAATATCTTTTTGGCATTCTTTAATTTTCAAACTATTACTACCTTTGGAATTAATATGCAGCTCTTGTAATTAGCCTATAGTTGGATTGATTTTTTAATTCCATTCTGCCAATGTCTGTCTTTGAGAAAGTAATTTCTCTATTTTTGCTTTTAGGATTCTTTCTGACACAGTTTTTAGCTCTTTGATCATAATGTATTCCACCATGAATCTCTTGGCAGGCTGTTTAAGATACTTAGGTTTGCAGATTAATGTCTTTCACAAAATTTGGGAAATTTGGGATTTTATTTCCTCAAATGTTGTTTCTGCCCCTCCCTCTCCCCCTCCTCCTCCTCCTCTTCCTCCTCCTTCTTCTTCTCTCTCTCTTTCTTTCCCTCCCTCCTTCCCTCCCTCCCTCCCTCCCTCCTTCTCTCTCTCTATCTCACTTTTTATTTAGAGATAGGGACTCACTGAGTTGCTAAGTGCCTCACTAAGTTGTTGAGGCTGACTTTGAACTTGCAAACCTCCTGTCTCAGCCTCCCCAGGCACTGGGATTACAGTTACACCACCATTTCTATCCCCTTCCTCTCTTATATGATGATCCCTATAATATGCATGCTGGAGCACTTGATACTACGTCATAGGTCACTTATGCAAAATTCACTTTTATTCATTCTCTTGCTCTCTTTCTCAGAATGAATAATTTCAATGATCTGACCTATTTTATTTTTATTTATTCTGCTTGGTGAAATTTGTTGTTAAAATTTTAATGACGTTTTTTCATTCTATTACTGCCAGGATTTGGAAGGAAACAAAATAAAATTCTAAACATTAAAATGTTCGTCTTGTAATCCACAATTTTTTTTTGGTTTTATTTTTGTAATTTCTACCATTAAATTCATATCCTAAGTTTGCTCACATATCATTTTCCTGGTATTCTTTGGTGAATTATTTACAACTTCCTCCAGCTCTGTGAATGTATTTAATACATTTGATTAAATTCCTTTGTCTAGTAATTTTCATATCTAGACTACCTGATCGATATAGTTCTGTCAATTCACTTCTTTCCTGTAAATGGGACCTGATTTTTTTTGCTTGTTTCTTTATAAGCTTTGTCTCATTTTACTGAAAAATGGAAATTTGAATATTATATATTCATTATATAGAATTGTGGAAATCAAAATTTCCCCTTTCCTAAGATTTGTTCCTTTCGGTTGCTGAAGACTGTAGTTACTTGTTTGTTACTGACTTTTAATGCTTTGTTTTCAAATGTTGTATTCCTTGTCATGTATGGTCAGTGAATTATATTTCTGTAGTATGAATTCAGCTATGTTCAGTTAAAGATTTCTTTGAATAATCTAGAACATGTTAAAATTGACTTTTTTTTTTTTTTTTTACTCAACATTGATTTTGCTGCTATACTTATTCACTTTTTTTCTGGGTATTCAACTATCTGGCTCTGAGAGTTTCTGCCTGTTGGATTTATCTCTGTAATAGTGGGAATTCAGGGATGCTTACTTTGCCATTGTTAAGTTTGAATCTGTTAAGTATTTAAAAGTGCATTGGAAAAGTAAGGCTTAGGAAACAAAAATTGAAGGAACATCTTTCATTTTCTTTGATTCAGTTATAATTAATTGAATAGGAGAGTCTGCACATTTGTAATAATGTTAAAATATGAAAAAATAAGTGAAAATATCAAAGATGATAAATGGTAAAGTGGATAACATTTTTTTCCTGAAAATATTAATATTAAAATGATCTAAAATTTAATTTTGTTTTAGCATTGGATCATTTTGATAATAATTATATTTTTCTTTGGCATCAAAACATCTTACCCTGCAGTTGGCTATCATATCATCTTTACAACCACTGAAACCTCTATTTTTGGAAGGATTTGGAAGGAAATAAAATAAAATAAAATTTCTAAACAATAAAATGTTTGTCTTGTAATCCATAGATTAAACAACAGATTTATCATAATGCTATGTCAAACTTTCATATCCTCACTACCTATACATGAACTTCTAATTTATCCTGTGAACCATATTCACTTTTAAAAATTCGCTAAATAGCCCTGTTTTTTAATCTGAAATATAATAATCTTCTAAATTTACCTTACAATTTGGGGAATGTTTGTCGCTTATATCCTTCAGTCACACTCTCCCTCATTCCCCAGTTATATACTCTTGGTTTCTTGGTTCTGATAATTGCTTTATTTGCAAAATGAACTCATTAATTTTCAATCTTATCTGTTCAATGAGTTAAATCCCTCAGGCTCATTAGAAATTTTGTGTGCTTCATCCTTTAATGTTGTTTCTTCTATTTATATGTGATTGAGCAATAAAAATAATTGATTATCTTCCTGAAATTAAGTTTACCTATTAGAGTTTATGTCCCATGAAATATATATTATTGTTTTCAGACTTTTTGTTGCATAATTCTCTGTAAATTTCAGTAAATTGTTTACAGTCAAAACTGGGAAGGATAGTAATATCTTATTGAGCCACTTTGCTATGCTGAGAATTAGAGACTTTAATTCCCTGAGTCAATTGGACTCTAATATTAAAAAAAAAAATGCTGTTTCCTCATAAAGTCACTTGAACTTTCTAACTTGTAGATGTGTTAAATTTTAACTATAATCAAATATTCCTATCTTCCCTTTTGACAAGAGCAGAATAGCCAAAAGTTAAAGCCTTTCTTTGAAGAGAAAAAAATGACAATTTTCGCTTAGATCATTAAGCTACTTTAAGAAAACTTATAAAAATCATTTACATTTAAAAAAATATTCTAAGATATATCTATGTTTTCTTCTATAATTCTTTATGAGTAATTTTTTCTCAGTTATTTGGGAAACACAGAGATGTATTTTATTGATTTTTAAACATGGTTAAAGATGCCTTTAAAATAAAAACCTTATTTGAAAATAATTATTCTAAATATTGGAATCATTTTATTATTAACATATATTAAACTATTAATCCCAATACAGTCCCCCAATTATTGAAGGTTCAGTTTAGGATTTTTTTCTGTTTTCACTTTCTAAAAGCAGTATACATTCAATATAAATTGTACTTTGACTTTTGAAATGTCAACTTTTCCCAGACAAGTGAGAGTATTTCATTCATTCAGTTAGTCATATTTTTTTTTCTTTGAACCCAGGGAAGCCTGACCACTGATCCACATGCCCAGCCCTTTTTTGTATTTAGAGACAGTGTCTTGCTGAGCTCTTTAGGGCCTCACTAAAATTGCTCAGGATTTTGAACTCTCAATCCTCCTGTTTCTGCCTCAACCAGTCACTTGGGTTACAGGTGTATGCCACTAGACCTAGCTAGTCATTCATTTTTGGTACTGGGCATTAAACCCAGAGGTATTTTACCACTGAACTACATCCCAGTCTTTCTTAGTAGTTTGTTTGTTTATCTATTTATTTATTTATCATTTTAATCTATTCTTTGAGTAAGGGACTTGATAAATTGCTGAGTATGGTCTCAATTGTTTGATACATTTGCCTCAAATTTTTGAGTTGCTAGGATTGAAATCATGTGCCACCATGCCTGACCAGAAGAATATATTTGAAAAGGGAAAAATGGTACTTTCAATATTTAAACTGAAGCTGAAAATTTTCTTCTCCAAAGATTTTCTCCAGGACATGAAAATCATTGGGATAAAACAGGCAAACTTTTATTTGTAGAATTACTCAGAGAAATTATTTATTATGACATAGAAGCACAATAATGTTTATTCCACTAGGCTTCCTTTTTTCAAATTCTGAAATTTTTCATTCATTCATTTAATTTGAAATCATATTCTTTTTTGAGAGAAAATAACCTTAAAATTGTATTAATTTACATATTATATTAATCTATATATTCCCTATAAACTTAAATATTACCTTATATACATAAATAGATAATGTTCATGGTTCTAATTATGTGATTTTCTAGAAGTAATTGGTTCTTATTGTATTTATTGTACATTGGTTGGTTCCATAATAAGATTATCTCCCACAAAGAAAGGAAGTATCTTATCCTTTGTTGAGTAAAATATATCTTAACAAAAATAGACACCTACATTTTTCTTTTCCTTGTCAATCAATACAATCATAATATTATACATTCTCCTTTCTTTGGAAACACTAGGAAATAATGTTGTGGACCTTAATTAAACAGCTCATAAAATGGAAATGAGTAGCTTTTAAACACCTGAAAAATTAATCTCAGAATAGCAATAGGCAGCTCCAAGAATACAAAAAAAGACAAGTAGTTATATTTTGGGGGATATTGCTGCTGAAATTACTATTGAAATGAACCATTTCAATCTTTTATATTTTATTCAGATTTGTATGCCACAGCAAAAGATTCAGAAGCCTTTGTGCATTTGCTTGTGTCAACCTATTAATTGGCTAGTTAATGAATGACAGGCCAATCCAATCCTTCCCAAGGAATATAGAAGAGGTAACTGAAAGAAAAAGTATAGATATTAGGTGGCTAAAACAACCTATGTCTACCCATATGAAATTATATTCTTTAAAAATGGCATAAGGATTTAGTAAAGTTTACATCTTGGCAACATTTGAGCAAACATTTTATGTTCTCATATATAATACACTAGAAGTCTCTTTAATCTCATATTTTAAGAAATTTTGCACAGAATCCTTTAAAAGGTCATGATAATAAAAATAATGATTCAAAGTTCAAGCATCAAAGCTTTGACAGTTGAGCTTATTTTGTGTCAATGGTATCTCTTAAATCAAAATGTATTCTTTCACAGACTGCTATGAGAAAGTGCTTGAGGTTATTACTTTCAACAAACATGAAATACATCACTTAATAAAATTAATAGCTTTTTAGCCTCTCCTAGTTTTTTTTTCATTTTATACGGCTAAAAAAATAACTGGCATTTCTTACACTACATTTGCATTATAACTAAAAAAAAATCACTTTCTCAAGAAATTCTATTCTTAGTGTCAATATTTATATGTATCTAAAACATATGTTATATAAAATTGGGTGGAGTTTTATACTTCTATCCTAGATGAATAGAAATTATTATATATTTTCAATGATCAAACAAGATTTTATTGTAAAAAATATAAATCACAATATTCCTAAATGATATGTCATAGAATAAGGTCCATCTTAAAAAATATATAGTATTTTCAAACTGTACAAATATCATATATCGAATATAATTAAATAAATGACACAAGAGTAATCATCGCAGACATAGGTGCAATATTTTCTTAACCCCTTGAAATATTTAAATAAGGAAATTGAATTATTAATGTATATTCTTCTTATTCCTGGAAAAATAATTGTTTCTTTAAATTTTGTTTTCCCTTTTCGTATCTTATTTTTCATTTCCTGACATACAATATTGAGTAGGGACTTCAGTCCAAGGTTGTATAGAAATAGAAATCATAATTCTTCAAATTTTTATTTTAATGAAAATGTGTGTACTATTTCTCTGCTAAGAATTAAATTTGTTGTGGGATGTATATTTGTATTACTTTGAGTTACCTAGAAAACAGGCTGAAACAAATACTTCATAGAAATATTTTATTGGGAAGTATTATCTCTGAAACAATGTATGTGATTGATTACAAATTATGGTTTTGTTTTAAAAGAAAGAAAGAAAAGAGGCTCAGCTCTCTGTTGTTTTTATTGTTGTTTGGTACCAGGGATCAAACCCAAGGTTGGTTTACCACTGAGCTATATACCCATCATTTTTATGTTCTATTATAAGACAGGGTGTTCAGGAATTGCTGAGGCTCAAACTTGTGATCCTCCTGCCTCAGCCTCCTGAGTCTCTGGGATTACAGGCCTGGGACACAATGCCTGGCACCATCTCTTCCAGTAGGGATCTCTAAGGTCATTCAGAGTTGTCTCATATAGAGGGAGACATGTAGCCTAATCTTTGTATCCCCACATCAACCAGCTTTTGGCCTTTGACTCCAAGGAGAAAAAGGGCATACTATTAAGTGAGGCAGCAGCATCTCTAGCCGAGAGAAATATTCTCAATGAAACTCAAAAGTGAGTAATCAGTAATTAAAACTCCCAGAAGGAGCATAAGTGCCTTGGTGCCAAAGGGGGTATCTATGTGGTGACTCAACTATCAACCACAATTGAGGCCTCTATTTTAGTATCTTTATTTACTTATGGTAATAAATTCAGCCTACTGTTCAAGATTCTATCTGGTTTAATTTTCTGGAAATCCTGTAAGGAGAGTTAGTGAGGTAAACTATAAGCCCCCTAATTTTGTTAGCTGAAAATGATAATCATTATCTGACCTCTCATACCAATTCAAGATTGACTACATGCTTGACTACCATACTTGTCAGTCTAAGTGACTTATTTAAAGGGTAACTATTTACTGGTAATTGTGAGACCTTTGATCACCAGGCTCCAGTTGAATTGTAGCTACTTCATTTGTTTATCTGTCATTAAAATTGTTCAAGGAAATACCACCAAAACACGTCTAATAGATCAAATATTGCCACCTTGTCTCCTAAAGCCAGGAGCAGTGGTGCACACCTATAATCCCAGGAACTCAGGAGGCGGAGATAGGAGGATCCTCAGTTCAAAACCAGCCTAAGCAAATTAACAAGGCCCTAAGCAATTCAGGAGACCATCACTAAATAAAGTACAAAAAAGGGCTGGGGATGGGGCTTGGTGGTTAAGCGCCCCTGGGTTCAAACGCTGGTACCAAAAAAAAAAAAAAAAAAAAGAGTTTCCTTGCCTCCTTTTAAAAAGAGCAGTTCCATCTTATTCTAAAGATAAGATTTACTTATTTGTTTTGTTTTAAATACAAAGTGCTCCCAAAAGTTCAGAAGACAATGTAACAGTGGTCAGACATGAAATGGTGGATTAATCCATGTGATGGGTTAATAATTCGAAAGGACTACTATAATGGGTGATAATAGTAGACAGATAAGGTGTGGCTGGAGGAAGTAGGTCACTGAAGGCATGCTTTTGGCAATTATATTTCTGCAGTGGAGTTGGATGACCTTGGAATGAGAGCTCTGAAACCGAGTTTCCAAAATCAACTTTTCTTCCTCCAAATTATTCTTCTTAGGTATTTTATTCACACCAACAAAAAGTGACTAACACATTATCCAAGTTAGGATGAAGACTCATTTGTTTTTCTACTTATATTACTGCATGAAGAAGCTACAGAGAATGGGCACCAATTGTAGATTCAGATAAGACTGTCTTTGATGATAGAAAACTGTTCCCTTAGGGACAAGTGTCCATGAATTTATGACTTAGTGTCATAGGAATGTGAAACAACAATTTCCCATAAGAAATCATGGTTCATGGAGAGTTTTTCTTCTGTTTCTTGTTTCCTAAAACCATGTTTACTTTGTATTTGGAACACAGATACCGCTTAATAAACATTGAATAACATAAGTACTGCAACTTGAGGGTTAGCACATCATCATGCATGGTAATGTCTGTAATCTGACATTCCAGGTGCAACCTTACAAAGCCTTTTGATAACTTTTAAAGATTGACAGTTCTAGATCACAGATAATCAGTGGATTCTTATCATTCCTGTTTTCTTTCTATTTATTTTCCTCTGTAAATCGGGTTTCTTGGACTAATGTTGCTATGTTAAACACCCTGTAAACCCATGAATGCCAGTGCTTAACCTGTTTCATCTCTGTGGGCTGAAACAATAAACATATCTGGAATACAGTCCAGTTCTACATATGGTAAGTCACAATTAAATTTCCTAAGATAATGATGCCTTAGATGAGACTCTGCTTTTATATCTGTTGTTGAAGGGTTTTACATAATGCAGAGGCAGCTGAGCTGGTTATTGATGCAAAGAAAGCCTATGTTTCTGCACATACTTTTTTGTAGTTTCATCTCTGCCTCCAACTGTATCTGCAGGATTGTTTGCTTATTTTTCAGGAGAAAATAAAATTCTGAAATTTGGTCAGAAACGTAAAACGTCTTTTTTTTTTTTTTTTTTTTTTTTTTTTTTTTTTTTTAATGGGGATGGATTGAACCCAGGGTGTTTAACCAGGGAGCTACATTATTTATTTGTTTTTTTGTTTGTTTATATTTTGAGACAGGATGTCACTGTCTCAAAATTTAATCGATTGAGGGTCTTGCCAAATATATAATTGATTAATATAAATGATAAATATATAATTGATTTTATAGTTGCTAAGAATGTAATTGATTATATGATTGCTAAATATATAATTGAAGATCTTGCTGAATATATAATTGATTGAGGGTCTTGCTAAATTGCTGAGGCTAGTCTTGAACTAGCCTCTTAAATTTCTGAGATCCCAGGCTTGTGCCTCTGTCTCCAGTTAAATATGCCATTTTTAAATATAGTAATATTATCTTGAAACAAATTTCTTAAGTTTGCTTACATTAGTGTTGGAGTTTTTAGCCCCCCATTCCCTCCTGACCTGTGGGCGAGATTGGGGGAGCACGCCCTGACCAGGACAGGCCAAGAAAGGTGAAGGTCCACTGGCCGCCCACACCCAGCCCTCCCTCCCCAGAGGACAATCAGACACGCCAGGGAGAACTGTCAAAGCAGGATCTCCTTTACTGAGAAAACACACACAGCTAATATAATGTACAGGAGCCAATCAGAATAAAGGTCAGCAGGGTGGGGAGGGTTCACAGGTACACCCATCCTACAGGCAGTAATATCCATGAGGGCAGAGGGGTTCTGAGCCTATTGTAGAGGTGGTCCCATTCTTCATCACAACCCAGGGCAATGCCTTCTGGCTAATCGCCAGGTGCTCTCTTAGCTACTTGTGGCCCCAGGACTGGGAAGTGGGTGCAGCTAGCAAGTTAAGTTTCCTCTTTTCTGATGCAACATGCCCCACGTTACATTATGCCCTACACATAAGAGCCTATGAAGTGGCCTGTGTACTTGAAGGGACTTCTTAGAAATACAATCATCCTTATGAAGATACTTTGTGAAAGATTTAGAAGTTTATTTGAAACCATATTCAGTACTTTTTGTAACTTACAATGATAGAGTTTTTCGTATTAAAAGAGGCAGCACCTACATAGTAAAACACTAAGATTAATTCAATTTATGTAATATGCCAATTGCTATACATTTTTATTTAATACTACTTTAATTATGATAATATAGAATCTTATTTATAATATGGAAATGTGGTTATATTCTTTTTCTAAACAAGCAGCAGATTTTTATTATACTTTCAAATTAAAGTTATTTCTAGGGGCTGGGGATGTGGCTCAAGCGGTAGCACGCTCGCCTGGCATGCGTCTGGCCCGGGTTCGATCCTCAGCACCACATACAAACAAAGATGTTGCGTCTGCCGAGAACTAAAAAATAAATAAATATTAAAAAAAATTAAAGTTATTTCTATATAAAAATTTTTGAATCATACATAATTACATATAATAATGAATTGTATCCAATGGCGTTGTAAATTCCTAAAAAGCATTATCTATATTAACTGCATCAAATAGTTTTTCTCTTATGATGTAAAACAGGTTTTCTCTGTCACTATTTCATTGACATTGCTTTCATAAATGTTATTAGTCATTTCCACTGATGTTAAACACAATTACCCAGTCTTGTTCTTATCTGACACTTCATTGTCATTTAGTATCACTAATAATTCTTGCTTCTAATAACATCTTTTACTTGAATTCTAGGATACTATGTTACTAGCTCTTTAAGTCTTTGAATCTTTTCCTGTATGTTAAACAAAGGCAAGTCCAGCATATTCTATTAGCTCAGTGTTGGTCACCTTTTAGTCAATGTTTCTGGCCACACAAACCAAGAAAGTCCTAACTGGTCAAGTTGCAACATTACATATCGAATCTCTACCAATTGAGCCTATGTCAATAAATTCAGCCTAATTTAACTTTATGTCATTACATGTGTGCTAGTCAACTTTTACTTGCTGAAGAACAACTTAGAGGAGGAAATTTTTATTTGGCTCTTAAATTCAGATGTCTTAGTCCATGATTGGCAAACTCCATTTCTTTGGGCCTGAAGTAAGGTAGAATATAATGGTGGGAAGGCATGGTAGAGTAGAGCTGCTCAGCTAAGGTAACAAGGAAGCAGAGAGAGAGAAAGAAGGAGCCAGAGCCAAGCCACACTCCAGTGATCTACTTCCTCTAAGCAAGACCCACCTGCCTATAGATACTACCCAGTGATAGATTTAAATTATTAATCTACCCAATGGATTAATCTTCTGATGAAGGCCGAGCTTCCAAACCATTACACCACCCTTACTTTACAATCTTAGTATCTATTTCCAATTATGTTCTCCATGTTTCTCTCTGTGTAATTCTTTAGGAATTCGGTGTCTCTTCTTGGGTCAAATTTGAGCCTCATCTTCAGAAGCATGCTGAGACTTCAGTCAATTGATAGGAAGAGAAGCAAAGAAGAATGGTGAGGTTGGGCCTCATTTGGCCTGAAATATCCCTTGTAGGGAGTGATTAGTTTCCTCAAGCAATGTAAAGTTAATTCCCAAAGATGGGTTTGAAGAAGCTCCTACCACTGAAATTGTGGATGACTCTACTACTTTCAGTAAGGAAACTTCTGCTACTCTCAAATTTAAGGGGCTCAAGATCCTCAGCTTCACTAAAGTCAACAGACATTAAAAGAGACTGGGAGGTTTGTCTTTTATTGTATCATATCTAACTGCAAGATGAGACTGTGCATTGGCTTTTCAACAATCTCAGTTCTAAAGCTACAAGAGATAAGATATCCTCCAAGGTATATGTAGAATGTGGCCCTTGTCCTACGAATTCAAAACCTGGAATCATTCATTTCTTTGCCCCTTTTGTAAAGTGGCATTAGGAACACGTACTAATCTTATTATGTTAACTAGTTTTCTAAAAGTTTTCCAAGATATATGCACAATTGCCTGTATTCTTCTTGTTTTATATAAGTTCTTGATGATGAATATCTAATGCAGATATTTTGTGTTTGTCAATTACCAGATGATGCTATAAACAATCAATATTTTCTTCAATACTGTAAATAGAATAAATATAATGTTTAATTCTAATTATATTAAATATCCAATCCCAGAAACCTCAGGGCTAATACAGAAAACTAACTTTAACATTTCCTGCCTTTAAAACCAATTAGAGTCCTGAAGTATGAATTAGTCAAGTATCAGGATTTACAAAAAAAAAAAAAAAAAAATGGATGCTCAGAAATCTGATGACCTGTTATCTGCAAGCTGGATTCCCAAGAAAGTTAGTGTAGCTCAATGTACATCTATGGCCTAAAATTTAGAGGAGCAGATGGTTTAACTTTCAATTCAAGGTCAGAAATAGATTGATACACTAGCTCAACAGTCAGAAAAGAGAGGTTGATTTTCCTTTCCTCTGTCATTTGTTCTATTCTAAGAAAGGATTGGATCATGTTTGGATTTTTTTTTTTTTGTGGGACAAAGTCAATCTACTTTTATGAGTTCACTAACTAAAATGCTAATATCACTGAAAACCTCATAGGTACATGCAAAAATGTTTAATCTGTGCATATTATGATGCAATTAAATTGACACATAAAATTGATCATAGTAATTACTGATATGTGTGTTTCTGTGTGTGCATGTGAATCACTATCTATTATCACTTTCTTTCAGTCGAAAGCACTCCCTTTAGGTATTATTTGTGGTGTGTCTGCAGAAAGCAAATGCTATCAGTTTTTTGCTTATTTGCAAAGTCTTAATTTTATTTTTTTAAAATAGATTTGTTTGGATGCAGAATTATTGGTTGATACTTGTTTACTTTGAACACTGAATATGTTACCCCAATATCTTCTGGCAAGAAATTAGTCATAATTTCTGATGAGAAATATATCATTCAACTTACTAGGATGTCCTTTGTATAATTCATTCTGATTGTTGCAGTCAAACTTTTCCCTTTGTTTCTGACTTTCAGTATTTTTACTATAATGGGCCTATTTGTGTTTATCCTACTCAGTGTTCATTCAGCCTCCAGGGTATGGGATTATTGGCTTTCAATAAATTTAGAAATAAGTTTTTGAGAAATTTTATGCTTATTTTGGCATTCTTTTTATTTTATTTATTTATTTTGGGGGTTGTAGATAGACACAATACCTTTATTTTATTTATGTATTTTCATGTGGTGCTGAAGAGCAAACCCAGTACCTCACACATGCTGGCAAATGCTCTACCACTGTGCCACACCCTAGCACCTATTTTGGTATTCTTAGTGCACCCATTTGGTTTGACCCCCCGCCATTTTTTGAGGCACAGTCTATTTTCCTCATTCTTTTTCTCTCTCTTATTAAAACTGTATAAGCTCTCTGAATTTATTTTTCAAGTTATATAATTCATTCTGCTACCAAATCAAAACTATATTCCCAAATGTTGTTGCAAATTAGCTCAGCTTATTTGAGAACTTAATCTTTTTTTCATTGCTACAATAAAATACCTAATACTGTCACTTATTAAGAAAAGTGGTTTATTTAGACCATAATTTCAGATTTAAAAGTCCAGCAAGAATAGTGTTGATTCTGGAAAAAATCCCTTTGAATGCATCACCTCCTGATAGATGAAATCACAATGATTGGAACACATGCAAGAAGAACAGATCTTATAGTAAGCGAGAAAGTTAGACCATGAGAAAGAACCAGCATTGTGTTTTCCTACCAGGTCCAGCACATCTTTGTGGTAGAGTGATGAAGGGTAGAGGGTAGAGTGTTAATTATTTACTCTTCCATTTAAAGCATGGATATAGGAGGAAAATAAAATTCAAACATATTAAATATTTGCTTTTCTGTTAAATTTTTAAACTTTATGAATTAGTCTATGTAGAATTATATTATGTCAATCAGTATATTGTTTGAATTCCTTCTTTTACTTCTTCAGGAAATAATAGTTCTTTTAATGCATTAAATTTTGCAGGTATTTTCTTTGTGTAATGTTTAAAAGAACATGCATTGGTGAATGATGTAATCATTTTGGCTATAAAGTTTATTTGTGCTAAAATAAATTCACTCATGTAACAGTTTTATTTAATAAAAGTACATGCATTGTTATTAAAATATTAAAGAAAATATTAAATGTTATATAGTGAAAAAAATGGTCTAATTATCAATTTCAAGTGAACTTTAAAAATACATAAGCAATTCAATGTGACTTAAATATCACCAAAAATACAGAACAAAGAAAATCATCTAGATTATTATTAAAGAAACCAGAATATATTCCACACAGAAGAATATTCATCTTTTTGCACCACTGCACAATTGCAATATGGGGTGAATTCCACTGGCAATAAGATAGCATTATGTGATACCTAAGCATAAACTAATGCCAGCAGAAGGTAATCCAGTGGAACAGTAAGGAAATGGATGTGTATGTGTTCATCTTATTCGGGTTCCAGTATGAATACATTCTCTGCCCAGTTTACAAATTCCAGTGGATACTTGGAAAAAACTTTCTGTAGGTAGGTCTGCATTTTTAAAAATAAAAATACTTTTAGCATTATTTGATAAATAGGAAGTTATTTCATTATTCCAGCCTATAAAGACAAATGCTGAAAATAAAGTAACCATCTATAATATATCAGACCTCTATGGAAGAAAAAAAAAACAATTGTTTAAAAACATATATATTTAGCAAAGCGATTAAAAACATGATTAAACAATCTTTAAATAGTGTCAAAAGTAGTTGTTGGGGACACTGAATCTAGAGTCCTCAGGCTTAAAACCTGGATCTGCTGTTTTATTTATATGCTATTTAGAACTTACTAAAACCTCCCTGTACCTCAATTACTTCTTTTGTAAAGTGAGAATCATAATACAACTTCTTCATGGGGTTGGTATGAGTATTAAATGAATTTATTCAAATAAAATTATCTTAAGAGTGCTTAGCACCTGATGAAGGGCTTAGAAAAAATTCATCATTGTATAACTGCCCTAAAAGTTATCCAAAACTAAGCAGAACACTTACCTATTTTATCCAAAATAAGTTTCTGATAACCACCATTCTTTTTATCATCTCCATAGTTTTGTCTTCTTGAAAATGAATTATATGTTGGGCATGGTGGCACACCTGTAATCCCCGTGTTTCAGGACGCTGAGGCAGGAGGATCTCAAGATCAAAGCCAGCCTCAGGACTAATCAAATCAGTGACACCCTGTATCTAAATAAAATACAAAATAGGGCTGGGGATGTGGCTCACTGGTCAAGTGCCCCTGAATTCAATCCCCGGTATATCCCCCCAAAAAGAAACAGAAATGTAATATAGTTTGAATCATGTTACCTTTTCAGATTACCTTCTTTCACTTATACACTTAAAGTTCTTGTGTGTCTTTTCATGATTTGATAATGCATTTCATTTTAGTGCTCAATAATTTATTTTCTGGTTGTAGCATAATTTATTCATACATCTTGGTTGTGTCTAAGTTTTGGCAATTATATAAAGCTGTCATAATTATTGGTATGCAGACTTTTCTGTGGAACTAAGTTTCAATTCTTTGTATGAATACCAAAAAGTGTCTCTATACTGGAAAATAAATTAATATTGTGTACAGTTTTGTAAGAGACTTCCAGATTTTCTCCCAAAGTCGCTATTTCATTTTGCATTCCCATCAGTAATGAATGAGAGTTCCTATTGTTCCATGTACTCATCAGTATTTGATGTTGTCAGTGTGCAGTATTCTAGCCATTCAAAAAGGTGAGTAGTGACATGTGGTTATTTAAATTTATGTTTTCTGGACATTATATGATTTGGAGCATCTTTTCATATGCTTCTTTGACATCTTTATACTGGTAAATAACATTGGTGAGGTTTTTTTTAAGGTTTTTGGAATATTTATAAATTGGGTCATTTTCTGATTCTTTTATTTTTAATTGGATAATGGTTCTTTATCAGATGTTTCCCTTATAAATATTTTCCCCACTCTGTTATTTGCCTTTTATTTGTATTTCTATTGTCTTTTGTAGAGTATGAGTTTTTAATGTTAATAAATTTCATCTTAATTATTTCTTTCATGAATCATGACTTTAGTGTTGTATTTAAAGTGTCATCACCACCCACAGTATCTAGAAATTTCATAGTTTTGCATTTCACATTTATATACATAGTTTGTTACGACTACATTTTTTATATGTGTGAAGTTTGTGTCTAGATTCAGTTGTTTGTTTATTTTTTATGTGAATATCCACTTTGGCACCACTTGTTAAAAATCATCTTATCTCCATTCTATATGGTTTTTCCTTTGTCAAGATCAGTTGACTATATTGATGTGGATCTCTTTTTGGGCTTTTTATTCTGTTCCACTGATGAATTTATCTGTACTTTCCCTGTCTTGATAACTGTTGCTTGGGACTAAGTTCTGGCATTGTGTAGTGTCAGTCTTCTTTATTCTTATCAATTAATATTTTTTGATGATTATGGCTCTTTTGTCTCCTCATATGAACTTGATCATAAATTTGTTGATATACAAAAGATAAATTGCTAAAATTTTTATTGGTATTGCATTTAATCTGTTGGTTAAATTGGGAAGAAAAGATTATCTTAGTCCATTCTGATTGCTATAATATAATGCCTTAAACTGCGAGTAATTTGTGAACAATAGAATTTGTTGCTAATAATTTGGAGTCTTCAAAGTCCAAGATGAAAGAACCATCAGATGGAGGGTCTGAGAAGGATTTGATCTCTGCTTCATTGGGATATCTCACCAGCTGTGTCTTCACATGGTCACAAGGGTAATTAATTTTCCTCAGGTTACTTTTATAAAGACACTAATCCAATTAATGAAGGATTTACCCTCATGGATTAATCACTTCTGGAAAAGCCTCACATTTTAGCAATATTATATTAATAATCAGGCTTCAACAAAAAATTTGTAGGGGAACAATTGTTCAAATTACAGCAAGCATCTTGGCAACATAGAGTTGTCTTATCCAGAAACTTGGAGTATGTCTCCATTTATTTAATTATTTGTTTTCTTTTATCAAAGTCTTGTGATTTTCAAAATGCAAGTATTTTGAATTTTATATAAGTTTATACCTAAGTATTTCACTTGGGGAAATAAAATGTAAGTAGTCTTATGCTTTTAATTGAAAATTCTGTTTTTCTTTACCAGTGTATAGGAAAGTGATTGTCTTCTTATAGAGGATCATTTTCTTCACACCTATGGTTATAGAGTTTCAAGTAATGTTATCAAATATTAGTGTACTGCCCAAAGTGAATAGAATTATATGGGATAAATAATTATCATAAACAATCCTAGGTGAACAAGATAGATGGAATAGGAAGCTTATTATTTGAATGGATGGATCTTATTTTTAATAAGAGAATTTTTGTTTAAATTAAAATAATCAGTACAGATACATAAATTAGTGGTTTTAACTTGAGTTTAAAGTGATAATAACAACATTTTATGTTTCTTTAATCAAAATTTAGTAAAATCTTCATCCACGAACAAACAATCAAACATGAGGCATGGTTGAACTACTCTTTATGCTTAACTGAAATTTGATATATCAATTAAAATCAACCCTGCAACTAACTGAAATATTTGTTAAAATTGGAGCATTTTTTATAAAACCAATCTTGTCTGTTGCCATTCATGTTTGTCAGACATTCTAATAATGTATAAATGAAGACTGGATTACCTTCCAACTACAAACAGATATATTTACTTTTTTTTTTGGTGGGGGAAGGGGGGGCATTTCTGAGTATTCAACTTTGACAATGTAAATAAATTCCCCAAACTACAATTCTGACCAAACTATAGTAAGTCACAGTAACACCGTTTTTTCCCATTATATGTTCCTGAAAATGAATAAAAGATATGGAGTTTTAAATTTCAGCACTCCAATGATACTTCAATCATCACATGATTATCTCTTAACAAGTTATTTCACTTTGAAATGATATCTGATATTTAAAGCCTGTGTAAATAGAAGAGATTAAGTGTGTTAATCCAAATTAATTGTTATCTAACTTATACATGAATCAAATGTTACATTTCACTTAAAAATATGTACAAATATGTGTCAATGAAAAATAAACTTTAAAAATATAGAAAATTTTGGTTTTCATTTAAATAGTGAAAATATTTACAAAATTATTTTTAGAAATATGTAAACTTCTAAACAGTATAATGTGATGGTAGGTTATACACTATTAGAGGTTTCTATAAATTCATGACTACTCCAATTATAAGGAATATTTGTGCAATAATTTTAAATTCATAATAATTTCCCCTTATTCATTTTTCTTTAATTTTTGAATTTTTAACTTTTTGTTTCTTTTTACTTATAAATGAAGGTAAAATTTCCTGTGGTACTGTATTTAAGAAAATAACATTTTTTTTAACAATTCATTCCACAATGCCTCCCTTTCCCATCCTTCCACTTTGAATCTCCTTTTGCATTAGTGGTATTCCCTTTATCTTTATGATATCCTATCTTTCCCTCATCTTTTCCTTTATTGTATATTAGCTTCCACATATGAGATAAAACATTTGACCTTTGTGTTTCTGAGTCTGGTTTATTTCACTTAGTGTGATAGTCTCCATATCCAATCCATTCAGCAGCAAATGCCATAATTTCATTTTTCTTTATGGCTGAGTAGAACTTTATTGTGTATATATACAAAAATTTCTTAACCAATTCATCTATTGACAGATACATGGCGGATTCCATAATTTATTGTGTATTTTGCTGCTATAAACATTGAGGTGACTATATCTGTATATTATGCTAATTTATTTCTTTTGGGAAAATACCAAGGAATGGGATAGCTGAGTCATATGGTGGGTCCATCCTTAGTGTTTTGAATAATCTCTGCTTTCCAGAGTGGTTGTACTAGTCTGCAGTTCCACCAAAAAGTCACAAGTGTACCTTTGTCCACTTCCTTAACAGCACTTATTATTGTTTGGATTCTTGATCATTGCCATTCGGAATGGAATAAGATGAAATTTTAGTATAGTTTTGATTTGCATTTCCCTGATAGCTAGATATGTTGAATATTTTTTTTCAAATATTGGTTGGCCATAAAAGTGTTTCATTATTTGAGAAATTTCTGTTTAACAATAATAACCCATTATTGATTGGGTTATTTGGTTTTGAATGTTAAATTTTTTGAGTTCTTTATGTGTTCTGAATATTAATCTCCTATCAGAGAAGTATCTGGCAAATATTTTCTCCCATTCTGTAGGCTTTCTCTTCATGCTTTTAATAATTTCTTTTGCTGTGCAGAAACATTTAGTTTGATGGCATCTCATTTATTAATTATTGGTTTTATTTCTTGCTCTTTGGGAATCGTGTTAAGGAAATAAGTACCAGAAGCAATATGACAGAATGTTGACCCTGTGTTTCCTTCTAGTGATTGCAAGGTTTCTGGTCTAATTCCTAAGTCTTTGATCCATTTTGATTTGACTTTTGTGCATAGTGAAAGACAGGTATCTAGTTCCATTTTCTACATATAGGTATCCAGTTTTCCTAACACCTTTTACTAAAAAGACTATATTTGCTCCACAATATATTTTTGGCAACTGTGTCTAGTACCAGATAGCTGTAGGTATGTGGATTTGTCTCTGTTTTCTATTCCACTTCATTGTTTTTCATTCCTATTTTGATGCCAATACCATCAACTATTTTTGTTACCACAGCTCTGTAGTATAATTTTAGATCAGGTATTATGATGCCTTCTGTTTCAATTTTCCTGCTTGGTATTGCTTTGGATATTCTGAGTCTCTTATACTTCTAACTGAATTTAAGAATTGTTTTCTTCCATTCTGTAAAGAATGTCATTAGTATTCTGATGGGGATTGCATTGAATCTGTATGTGGCTTTTGGTACTATGATCATTTTGACAATATTAATTTTTCCTATCCAAAAACATGGAATATCTTTCCTGGTTCTAAAGCCTTCCTCAATTCCTTTCTTCAGTGTTCTATAATTTTCATTGTAGAGCTCTTTTACCTCCCTGATTTGATTAATTATCAAGTATTTTATTATACTTATTTTATTGTGAATAGTACAGTTTTCCTGATTTCTTCTTTGGCTGAATCATTGTTGGAATATAAGAAAGCTATTGATTTATGGTTGAGGATCTTGTATACTGCTCCTTTTCTGAACTAATTTATAAGCCCTAGAAGTGTTCTCTTATGAATTTGGGGGGTCTTCTAGCTATTAAATCATGTCATCAGCAAACAGAGATAGTTTTTTTTCTTTTCTATTTGTATCCTTTTGATTACCTTCTCTTGCCTGATTGCTCTGGCTAATGTTTTGAGGACTATATTAAATAGGAGTGGTGAAAGGAGAGAGTTGTGTCTTGTTTCTGATGTTAAAGGAAATGCTTTTAGTTTTTCTCCATTCAGTATAATGTTGGCTTTGGGATTGTTGTAAATGGCCTTTATGAAGTTGAAGTAATTTACTTTAATCACTAGCTTCTCCAGCATTTCTAACATGAATGGGTGCTGGATCTTTATTAAAGGTCTTTTTTAATGCATCTATGAAGATGATTATGTGGTTCTTGTCCTTAATTCTGATTAAGTGGTGAATTAGATTTATTGATTTGCACATGTGAAACCAATTTTGCATCCCTGAAACTCACTTGATCATGGTGATTTGTCTTCTTAATGTCTTGTATTATAATCTAGGAGCCCTTAAACACTAAATCAAACACATTTTGGAATGGTTTGGCAATACTTTATTAAGGATTTTTACATCTATGTTAATCAGGCATATTGGTCTGAAGTTTTCTTTTATTAATGTGTCTGTCTTAATTTGATGTCAGGGATCTGTACATGTGGTAAAAATGGGAGTTCATCACCCACTTGAATCAAATGTATAAAATATGATATGTCAAGAGCATTGTAATGTTTTGAACAATAATAAAAAAGTAATATTGGCTTCATGGAGTGAAATTGGAAATGTTCCCTTCTTTTCTATTTTATAGAACAATTTGAGCAGGCGTGGCATTAGTTTTTCTTTAAAGGTCTGGTAGAACTCAGGTAAGAATACATCTGGTCTTATTCTTTTCTCTTTTGAAAGAATTTTAATTACTGTTTTAATTTCATTACTTGATATTGTTCCATTTAGGTTTTTTTTTTTTTTATCTTCATGGTTCAATTTGAACAGGTCATATGTGTCTAGAAATTTGGCAATATATTCTTGATTTTCCAGATTAGTGGAGTATAATCTTTTTAAGATAGGTTCTAATGATCCTCTGTATTTCAGAATCTTCTATGGTCACATCTCCTTTTGTTGATTTGAGTCTTCTCTCTCTCTCTCTGTCTCTCTCTCTCTCTCTCTCTCTCTCTCTCTCTCATCTATTTATTTTTGGTTAGTTGGCCAAGAAGTTTTTCAACTTATTTATCTTTTTGAAGAACTAACTCTTCATTGCATTGATCCTATTTTTTATTCTTTTTTACTATCAATTACATTTGATTTTGGCTTTAATATTAATTATTTCCTATTTTCGATTGATTTTGGAGTTAGTTTGTTTTTTTTTCTGAGATCCTTAGATGGAGTACAAGCTTATTTATTTTGGATCTCTATGGGTTGTGTGTGTGTGTGTGTGTGTGTGTGTGTGTGTATATATATATATATATATATATATATATATATATATATATATATACATTTAATTTTTGATACCTGAGACTGAATCTAGGAGCCCTTAAACACTAAATCACATCCCTGAATCTTTAATAATTTATTCTGTGATAGGGTCTCAATAAGTTGCTTAGCATCTCAGTAAGTTGCTGAGTTAGGTTTTGAACTTGCTATTCTACAGCAAGGTGGTGCATTCCTGTAATGTAGGCACCCAATGCTGTAAATTTTCCTCTCAGAACTGCTTATATAGTGTACCAAAGATTTTGATAGGTTATATCTCTGTTCTTATTTGTTTCTAAGAATTTCTTGATTTCTGTCCTCATTTCTTCTCTGAACAATTCTTCACTTAAAAGACTTGTTCAAGTTCCATGTTTTTATGTGGTGTTATTTATTTATTTATTATTTATTTTTGCTGTTGATTTATAATTTTATTCCATTATGATTTGATAGCATTCATGTGAGGGTATCAATTTTTTTTAACATGGTAAGATTTACTTTGTGACAGAGAACATGGTCTATGTGGAAAAAATTCCTTGAGCTGATGAGAAGAAGGCAAATTCAGCTGTTTTGAGGCTGAAATATTCTGAAGATGTTTGTCAGATTCATTAGACATAGTATTATTTAGTTGAGGATATCTTTATTGATTTTATGTTTTCTTGACCTCTCTATTGGTGATAAGGGTTTAGTGAAGTCACCCAGTGTTACTCTGTTGGGATCTATCTGGAATTTAATAACATGGAGTATATTTTTTTTAAACTTTTTAGTTGTAGATAGACATAATGCCTTTATTTTATTTTTATGTGGTGCTGAGGAACAAACCCAGTGTCTCCCACATGTGAGGCAAGCATCCCAGCCATATCATGGAGTATATTTTATTGAATTTGGGGAAAATATTTACTTTTGTTGTATCTTTTGTTGTATCCCTTTACTGGGATATAGTGGCCTTCTTTGTCTCTTTTGATTATTTTTTGCCTGAAATCTGCTTTGTCAGATGTGAGGACAGCTACTCCTACTTATTTTCTCTCTCTCTCTGTGTGCGTGTGTGTGTGTGTGTGTGTGTGTGTTCTTTTATCTTCAGCCTATGGATGTCTTTTTCTATGAGTTTCTTGCAAACAGAATATAGATGGAATCTTGCTTTTTGATCCATTCTTTAAAATTAGGACTTTTAATTTGGAATTTGATACCATTAACATTCCGTATTGATAGGATGTTTGTGGTTTCCTGCCATTTTAATATTTTCATATATTTAATATTGTCTTGATTTTCATTTATTGAATTATTCTTCTGTTGGTCTTCCTTCAATTGAGAGCTTTGAGATTTGTTTTTTAGTTCCTCTATGTGCAATTTATCTTTGAGTATTCTTCATAGTGTTGGCTTGGTGGTCATGAATTCTTCTAGTTTATTTCTGTCATGAAAAGCTGATATTTTTCCCCTCAAATTTAAAACATAATTTTTTCCTGGATATACTAAGCTTGCTGGCAGTTTTTTTTCTTTTAGAGGTTGAAATACCTCATTCCTGATCCTCCTTGATTTAAGAGTCTGAACTGAGAAATGAGAAGGAGCCTTATTGGTTTACTTCTAAATGTGAACTGATGCTTTTCTCTTGCAGCTTTTAATATTCTTTCCTTATTTTGTATGTTAGGCGATTGATTATGATATGTCTTGGATAGCTTCTCATTTTAATAGATCTATCTAGGGTCCTATAAAGCCTCCTGATTGTTGATGTCTTTCTTATTTCTTATATAAAAAAGAATTTCTGTAACTATCTCAATGAAAATATTTTTTATGTCTTTATCTTATATCTCTGTTTTCTTCAATTGTAATGATTCTCAGGTTTTATCTCTTGATATTGTCACAGAGTTCTTGTACATTATGATGTTCTGTAATTTTTCCCTTTATTACATTCTGTGTACTCAAGATCCTATACCTGTCTTCAGTGTTTGAAGCTCTGTCTTCAAGGGCTGATGTTCTATTTCCTATGCAATCTCATCTGTCAGTGATGATTTCAAGTGAATTTTAAATTTGATTGTGTCTTTTACTTCTTGGAATTATAATTGCTTTCTTTTTATTATTTCTATTTCTTTATTGAAGTGATTTTCCAGCTCTTGTATATGCTACCTTAATTCATTCCTTAGATTTACTTTTAGTTAATAAAACATTTGATTGATCAGCATTTTTTAAAAAATAATCTTTCTCCAGACTATCATCCACATCAGTATCTGTGGAATTCTTTATTGAAGGGTTGTAAATTGGAGGTGGGGGGGGAGGATTTGCCTGTTTCCTCATGTTTTCAGAGGTTTTAGACTCATAAATTAATTGAGATAGATTCCTCCTCTTCTTTTTTACATGTGTTCTTACATGTAATTATCTTATTTGTTCTGGGACTTCTCTCTGTTTATGATGTATGAGAAGTTGTCAAGGACAAGGACCAGAAGTCCTTCTCTGATTGTCCCTCCTTTGGTCCTTGTTGGTTTAGGATTTTTGTCTCCTCAATTTTTTGAGTTGGAGTAAAGTTAGCGCTCAAGTGGGGTTAGATGTGTGTGGAAAGAGCTGTGAGCATTTCTCAAATAAGTGATCTCTACTCAGAGATCTTGAAGGGTTCCAATCTCTCTCTGGCCCCTCTTAAAGTGAGAGGAGATAGGAATGACACTAATGTCCACAACAGATGTATAACCTTAAGATAAATGTCTGGTGTCTATTTTGAAATTTATAACATTAATTACCACCTATGTTAGAATGGTGGAATCAGCATTTAGCAACAATTCTAACAACAAAAAAAGTGAACTGGATTAGACATTCAACAGCAGGTGTCTACTATGTTTTACATTATATTAATAATCACAACAACTTAAATGCAATAGGAATAACAGTTTATATAATTCTATTATTTAGTGAAATTACAGTTTCTTAAGAAAAGGAAAATAAGTACAAAGGCAAGAAAGTTTGAAGTGTTTGAAAAAGTGATCCTAATAGAAGCAGAGGAGAGAGAGCAAGGATCAGCTTAAAGGAAGAAACAATAAGTTAACTGAAATGAAAGAAAGAAAGAAAGAAAGAAAGAAAGAAAGAAAGAAAGAAAGAAAAAAGAAGAGGAAGGAATAAGAAATTTTAAATGTTTCATGGGGTGGGGGGGGGGAAGAGGATATAGAGGGCCTATGTGTAAAAGAACCAGTAAATGTAAGATTGAAACTACACACACACACACACACCTCTGCACAGTGAAAGCATACACAACCATACAACCTAAACACAGAATCATGCATAATGAAAAAAAGTGAAGAATAACACAATAAAATGATGTTGAAAAAAAATACTTATATTTCAAAAGTGGAAAAAAAGGAATATGGAGAAAAAAGAATAAGAAGACAAGAAAAAATAATGAGGGATAAAAGGCTTGTTTCCACTATGATGGTCAAATCTTTTCTCAGGGGTGAATTTTCAGTCTTTATATTTATTTTTGGTTCTGAAGTTTTGGTCATTGTCCTTGCATTCCTTTCCTGGTTGCCAGCTGGGTATAGGAACCCTCAGCTTCCAATCTCCCAGTATAGGATGGGATAGACTAAGGAGTGTTCATAAATTGTTTAATCTGGGTATGTGCCGCACGCGTTCGGCGAATGGGCCGAGTCCGGCGGGAGACGTCGGGATTAAAAAGACACAGGAGTCCGAGGTCCTTCATCCAGGGGGAATCTGACTTTATTATCTCAGCTCATACTTATATATTTCTTTCAGATAGAATAGAAAGCCACTAGTAGGCGGGAGCAAGGAGGAGGGGAAAACAGGTGGTTCATGTCGACTCATAATGAGCCTTCAACCAGGAACCTTATCAGACCCAAGCAGGTCAGGGCGTCCCCACATGACCATTACAGGCTGAAATAATATGAAAACAGACACCACAAATCCTTCAAGGCCTTGTGAGCTCCTTCAAGGCCTTGTGATCTGGCCTCTTTGACGTGCACAAAAATCAGGGCTGGATGCAAGCCCTGGGGGCCCGGGGGGAGTCCGTGCCAGCAGGTATGCATACTATGGTGCAGATGTGCTTGTGTGGCACACAGCCCGTTTTCTCAATAACTCTTATAGAGTGCTAGGTATTGCTGGATTTTTCTTCCTTCAGATCCAGAGGCTGAATAGTTTGGGTAAAATGATCTATGTGCCTGTTTAAGTCTCTCAGGTTCAGGAACTCTCTGGGAATCTTGCTGTGAACTGCTCATAACTTCCTTTCTAGTTCCCAGGCCTTTCCCACTCTTTTCTCAACAGTGGGAGCTGAGCGTGGAGAGCTTTCAACTTCTGGGAAACTTCTCCTCACCCCTCAGGTGTTCCATGCTGAAGGAGGGCTGCACAGGCCTCAGTGGGTAGGGGTTACCTGCCATGATCAAGAGGGCTTGCCACTCCCTTGGGTGGCTTTCACTGCAATGGACTATTTTAACAACATTTGAACATGGTAGAAATGACAGGAAAAAATGCTGAATAAAATGCAATTGTAATGTCTTGGTGTCTATGCCAATATTTCAGGACTATTTTGCATTTGTTTTCACTGAGATGTTAACCCTATCAACTCTGTGTTTATTAAACCAGTCTTTCTCTCTAAACCACAGGTATCACTTTGTCAATTTTTCTTTATTTTTTAATTTCTTTATTGACTGCCTTTATATTTATTTCTTTTGTCTGTGTTCCTCGCTCTGCTTCTCTGGCAGCCTGAACTATCACATCTCCAAGGTATTATCTCTTATGTTAATGTTACTAACTTTCTGAAGCACTATGAAAAAAAAAAGTTTTAAACTACAAAAAATTCAGTATTATATTTCAGTGACGTTCCTTTGTTACTCACCTGACTGAGGACAGTTTTCCTATCTTATAAGCCTTGTATTGAGGAGCTGCTGGACCTTGCTTTCTTACTCTACTCTCCTTCCCTGTCTTGGGAAGTTTTTATGATCAATTAATTATAGTGAGTTTTCAATAGTTTAATTATTGTGCTTTATACTTTTTTAAAAATCAGTGTTGGTTTAGAAATCAGTTGTATTATCATGGGCTATCTAATTAAGTCTATCTAAATTCTTTAAAATAATATTGTAATTAATTGGTTGAGATTATGGGAAGTAAATTGAATTCTAATTCTTTTAAATATAATAGCACATATAAAGTTAACCTTAGTGACTATATAATTTTAGAATTATGTTTGTTTATAGTATTATATATTTGTATTATATATTTGATAATAGCCTTGTGAAATGCAAGAATATGCTAATTATTTTTAAACTAGTATTACTCCATTCTGTTACCAAGAGGTTAGGAAATTATAAGTAGTTTGATGTCTCTAGAAAGTTTAGTCCTGTAATCAATGACATAAAAAATGAAACTTGCTTTTTTTTTTTCAGTAGTAAGCTTGGGCAGATTTTCAAAGCTAGAGGCAAAGTACTGATGAGAATGCCATATGCACTCTGACAATCACTACCACTACTTTACTATGTAACAACATTTGAACATGGTACAAATGACAGGAAAAAATGCTGAATAAAATGCATTTGTAATGTCTTGGTGTCTATGCCAATATTTCAGGTACTAGGTTAGGAATATTTGTGTATTTCAACTTGGTAGATTTGAGAGGACAAATGGATATGATTGTTCAATATGGAAGGGTATTAGATGTACTTAATTTAAAATTTATCCAACATATAATTAGTTGATCACTAATTGTTAGCAATAGTAAAGAAAAAAACAGAATAAAACCCATTTTACAAAGACAACCAGAATGAAAGGAGATACTCTGTAGATAAGATTATATATTAATCAATGATTTTCTCCATTTTCTCCTACCCCTATCCTTAATCTTCAAAAATCTTTAGCAGTTTATGCTTATTTTCTTGGAGAAATTTCAATACAGAAGATAGAGTAGAATCTAAGATTCTTCTTATGTATGAGACTTCAGACCTCTGTTGAAAAGTGATTTAATGATGCTGGAATCCAGGTATAAATATGCTCCATCAGAGTTTGCATTCAGTTCATTCAACTACATACAAATTACTCAGCAAGATGATCATGACTACCTAAATATGTTACACAAAATACATCACTTTCATTACATATCTTTAAGCCTTTGGGAAACTAAAAGGCTGATTTTCTCTGTTATTTAAAATATCAGTAGTAATGACATTAATAAAACACTAAAATTTATTGATCAATTATTAATAAATTTGTACCTAGTAAACTGATCTTGAAACAAGAGTACTCTTATTCAGATTCTAGCTCTTTCTATTACATACCATGTAAACTTAGGAAAATTATGTATCTCTGTTCTTCAATGGTACAATTTCTAAAATGCAGATAATAACATCTCTCTCACATAATTTTTTATGAGGATTTAATATATTCAAGGCATTTAAAATGGTGCCTATTATATAGTAGATGTGGCATAAGTGATAATTTAATATCACACTATTTCAGGAACTTCTCTAATTTCTTTTTAAAACTTTTATATTGGTGTCTATTAATTATACACAATGGTAGGCCTCAATGTGATTTATTATGATTAATTAATATTTATGATAATCATAAAGGCATGATCAAAGCTCCTATTTTCTATTATAAACTGAGGCACACGTAGATTAAGAAGCTTGCAAAACTCCACAGAAGATATGAGCAGCAAGACACTTAAGCTAGTCGGTTAATAAATTTTAATAACTCTATTGGTTTTATTATTTTTTATTTCAAATGTGAGTTTTCTCTAACAGAAATCACAAGTTTTATTACCAGTCAAAAAGACTGTACATTTTTCACATCCAGTTCTAGATCCTTATAGTGTAAATAACCAGATAAAGGAAAATGAATCCTATAGAAGCAAAATAAATTTATTGCAAAATGGAAGTGGAACTAGAAAACAATATACTTTCATTTTTATTTGAGACAGAGTCTCACTGAACTGCCCAGTTTGGCTTTCAACTAACAATCATTCCACCTCAACTCCCAAGTAGCTGGAACTATAGTCAACTGACTCTAAGTCATAATGTGAAAACAATACAAACTATGGGGATATTTAGGAATGTTCTATAATAGCTTTTCCTCCCCATCTGAGAGAGGGGAAAATGAAGCATTATTATTCTAATGAAAACAAATTTGTCTTTTGCATAAAAGAAGTTTCTTAGTTGTTTAGTTTTCTATAGTATAAGAAGATAGACCTATGGTTCTGGTTTTTATGTTTTGAAATGAAGGCACATCATTCTGACTTACCCATAACCTTAGAATACAAAAGAAAATGCTTATAATGAAAAAAGAGATATTCTCTATCTTTATATTAATCTCCTATTCTCAAAGAGCATTATTCATGGAAAAAAATGAAAATAATTTTCTACAATTCAATAAGTCTTCCTCCAAAGATGAGCTTGTAATCATTAAATTACACTAAGTTACTAAATGCTTCTTGGTGTAATTCTTACACAAATATTTTATTACAAGAAATGTTTAGAGAATTTTAAATTGACCATATCACAAATTTTTAGCCTGTCTTCCAGGATAAGGAATGTTATTCTTAATATACCTTGCTTTAAGTATAATTAAAAAATAGAAATTATTGCATCTCTTTCCCACAAGAAAAAATAATTATTTATTGATAGTTTTGGAGGATTTTATGCTGTATGAATGAAATTTTTAAAGAAGGCCAGATATAACTCAGAGAAATAAAACATTGATTTTAGATATGTGGTTTGAGATATAATTTACCATTCAGCCATTAAATAGTTATATCCCCTGAAACTGATAGAGAAAACTTTTGTATTTGATACACAGAACCCAATGTTGTGATATTAAAAAAAAAGGATTGGAGATGTACTTTAGGTTCTATTAGATAATGAAGATAAGGCCATCACAAAGGAATTAATATCTTTAAGAAATAAGAACAGGTATTAGATATTTCTTTTGCATGTGAAGGTACAAGATGCCAACCATATGCGAACTAGGGAGACAAATCTCACCATTTACTAAATTTGCAGGCACCTTGGTACTGAACTTCCTAAGATATGGAACAGTGAAAAATAAATGTATTTTATTTTAAACCTATGGTACTTAGCTATGGTAGCCTAAACTCTTTCTCCCCCCCGCCTCCCCACATCCTCCTCCTCATCATCTTTAGCCTGCTACCTGTGCTGGCTTCATGAAAGAAGGTTTCAGTCCTGAGAAACCGCTAGGGAGTTTTAAATTAAAGAGACAAGTCTCTAATTACCTTTAAACCAGCTGCAGGATGGCTCCTCCTAGCTCCAGCCTTAAACCACCTATTGTGGTAGCAAGGTTTATGAAGAGGCTAGAGAGAGAGAGAGAACATGCCAGGGAGTGGACATTTATTGGGGAACAAAAAATTCTGGGGTAAATCCCATCCAAAGAAGATTAAGCGGGGGCAGCATCCCAAGGTCAGGGGCAATGAATGGGTCTTCCGGATAGTGGCCAGACATGCCTCTTCATGGACAAGCCCTGGGACCTGGAGAAGGGTGGGGAAAGCTCTGACACATTTGTACCTAAGTGCCTCTCGCCCAGCCAGGGAGGTAACTCAAATCACGTGTGAGGATGGCCTCCCACAATCATCATCATCATCATCATCATCACCACCACCATAGATGCAAAGACTTCTGACTCTGACTACCTAGAATTAGACCAACCTTCACAGTCTGAGAGAACAATTTTCCATAAGATATCCACAGATAGTTACTCACTTCAGACATGAGTTACAAGTTAGGGAGACCTATGCTCACCCACATCTCTGATCAGGTGGCTAAAATTTATAAGATCTTTACCACTCTCTCAGTTTTCAAATTCACTAGAATAATCTAGAGAACTCTGGAAAATTTTGTACAGTTAAATAACCCTTTTCCAATATTTAGTAATTTTTTTAAAAATTTTTTGAAATATTTACATACATAATAAATTTTGTTGATGATGAATTGAATGTTTAAACAGGAAATTTGTTTTATGTATACCTTAGATATGTCATCTGGAGGAAATTATACACAATATTATTACTCCTGTACTTTGATGACAACCATCACACAAAGTCAGACATAAAGATTTACTATTGTAGCAGTTTGTAGGAGCTCAAAGTTTTTGAATTTTGTAAGATTCTGTATTTTCTATTTTCTGATTAGAGATGTTCAATCTGTACTTACATTACAGAAATAAAAACTAGAACCAGTCAAGGAAAGAAACATAGAGAAAGGTCTGACAGTGTGTCAAAATGAAGCTTCTGTCTTCCTCAGGGATGTATTATCCTCCAAAAAATTGATGTGTGACAATACACAGAATATAGCCAACCAACGAAGCTCACTTGGGTTTCAATTTTCATACTCATCATTGACCTTTTTTTTTAATAGGTATGATTGATTGAATCTTGGCTACATGGTCAAGCTCAATCTCCATCTTCCCTCCCTCTCTGGAGGTAAACTAGGCATTACATATTTTAAAGCCCTAATCCTTTAGTCATAAGGTTGGTCTTTCTCATGAACCTATACTCTATTTATTTCATTAGTATAAATTAGCTAAATGTCACGATAAGTCATCTTTTCTTGTTGGTCCTTTAGATATAAATGATAATAGGAGTGTATTTTGACATATTATACATACACAGAGTATAACTTATTCTAATTATGATCACATTCTTGTGGTTGTATTATGATGTGGAGTTTCATTGGTCTTGTATTGACACAACCATAGGAAGGTTATATCTGATCCATTGACCCATCTTTCCCATTCCCACCCATCTCCCTTCCTTATATTCCCCTTGTCTAATCTGGTGAACACCTCCCTGCCTCTTGTCAGACAGCATCCCCATATAATAGAGAACATTAAGCCTTTAGGTTTGGGGGACTGGCCTATTTTGCTTAGCATAATATTCTCCAGTTCCATCCATTACTGGCAAATGCCGTAATTTAATTCTTCTTTGTGGCTGAGTAATATTAAATTGTGTATATATTCCACATTTTCTTAATTCATTCATCTGTTGAAGGCCATCTAGGTTGGTAAATAGAGATAGTTTGAGCTCTTATTTTCCTATTTGTATCCCTTTAATTGCTGTCCCCTCCACCCACCCATTGTTATGGTTAGGGTTTGAAGACCACATCAAGTAGAAGTGGTGAAAAATGGCATCCCTGTCTTGTTCCTATCTTTAGAGGGAATGAAATATTTTATTAAGTATATTTTATAGTATAGGCTTAGTGGTTATATATTGTGCATTCTTTTTTTGGAAGTGGGTAGCAGGAATTGAATTCAGGGGCTTTCAACCTCTGTGCCACATTCCCAACCTGTTTTTGTATTTTATTTATAGACAAGGTCTCACTGAATTGCTTACCACCCCAATTTGCTGAGGCAAGCTTTGAACTGGAGATCCTCCTGCCTCATCCTGCTGAGCTGCTGAGATTACATGCTTGCACCACCATGCCTGGCAAATTATACATGCTTTTAGTTTGCATTTTGAAGACTTCTACCCTAACAATTTTTAAATTTGGCCTTTTAATGCTGTTACAATCTGGTCATGTTCTTTTAACATTTTATTTATTATCAACATTAATTTCAAGATTATATACTTTTTCGTCAAGGCCTGAAAATTTAGATTCGAAGTAGTTTTATCTACTGGTTATTTTTTTAATTGAATTTTTATTTTATTTATTGAGTCATTAATTTCCAGGATTTTCATTTGGTTCTGTTTTAGAATCTGTAGTATTTACTGAAGTGATCTTTCACTTCCCATGTTTTATCTCTAAGCAAATTCCTTACATCTTCTTTTAGTTCATTGAGCATTTTTAGCTATTAACTTTCCAAATTTCTTCTCTATCATTTTCTCCATTTTGGTGTCAATGGGATCAGTTGTTGATGGTTGGTGGGATGTTTGATGTGGTTAGTTCCCTTGTTTTTTTCAGAATATTTGTATATATATCCATTTATTTTATTCAAGGTACTAATTAGTGAGCTTCATTCTTTTAGGAATCCTAGGCTTGGTGACTATCCAGGCATTGATATGTTCACTCTATATTACTGCCCTACTCAATATCAGTACCCCTTTGAGAGAAGACATTAAACCCTGTTTACTACAGTCAATTTGGAGAAAAGCCACATAATAATTCACCTTAAGTGAAAAAAAAATGTTGATAACATTCTCTATAGCTCCTGTAATCCAGGTGTAAACTTGTAGTAATATTTTGGAACAGGGTAAAAAACTAATTACTAAAGATAGTAAAATTGGCATTAAAAGGGGAGAAGAAAAAACTTAGATAGAAGAGAAAAGAAAGAAAGAAAAGAATAATAGAAACTAAGGTAAAAAGAATAAAAAGGATGACTTGATCCTGGGGGCAGGGGCTTGCAGCGTTGTCAGTAATGTGAGAGGGAAAAGAGGGACTAAGAGCAATAAGTGTTAATGTGAAGTAGGAAAAGTTAGAAAGCTTAAAAACGTCATAAGAAATGAAATCAATGCTTTAAAACATTATAAGAACTACAGTCAAATGGGTTGAGCACACAATATCAAATACCACTATCAAACCAAAATGAAGAATAATATATGTACAGTCAAAGTTGATGTTAGAGCTATTTATAGTAAACCAGGCAAAGGTGGAGAAAACTCTTTTGACTTTTCCTTGTTTTGATTTCATCTGGATTTGGGACCTTTAGAAGATGTCCATCACTTTTTAGCTTTGATCACTCCCAGAGGTGCTAGAGAACAGGATCCACTCCTCTGGTTGCTTGCTATGCCATCCCCACTAACTTGTTCTCATTTGCTGAACCAGGGACGTGGATGGTGGGTCTGCTGCTTTTTATATTGTGTAAAGTTGCACAGGATGCAGGGTTCAGGGCTGTTGCTCTCACTGCAGTGGAACACCTGCATAGTGCCTTTTTAAAGGGGCATACAGTATGGTGGCTGTCTTCAGGAATAGGACCTGTAATTGTGGACTCTCCAAGGGTAGTCTGTGATGCAGAAGCATCGCCCTAACTGATGAATACTGCAGGGACACTGTTCCTGTGACTGAAAACGTTACAGCTGGTTTGCCTGTGTCTTAGCTTTTACGGTGTGGGGACAAGTGCATGGAGTAATGCATACATGGCACACGTTAAGGGTATCTGAGTGGCAGGCCACTCCCCTTGTGCTAGGCGTTTGAGCAGCAGGCCACTTACCCCTTAGGCACAACCCTGGTGGTGAGGCCATGTGTTGCAGTCGCTGTGCTTGCTCCACTGCCCACTCCTTGATTGGTTGCTGCAAGAACAGTTAGCAGACATTGCATTGGTGGCTGCCTGTAATCTGCTTAGCTACTGCCTGAGTAAATATGCATTGTAACTGTGCAGTAAAATTAGACCTGCTTCCTGCTTGGTTTCTGGAGGTCTTGATTAGGAACTCCACAGCCACATTCTCCTCTACCCTGTTCCGTGGACCTCCTCACTGGATGAGAGAGAGCCCATGCATTACTGCTTATGTTTTTGAATGTTGGCACCATTCCCTTTCATTGCCTGGAACAAAGAGAGTTACCCTCCCCTCATTTGAATTCTTATTATCCAAAGACATGAAATGTGGGTGTCCCATTTCCATTTCTGCCTGACCTCCTGTATAGACTGTATAGAGTCCTGGAATATGGTTAGCACTTCCTGGAAGTGAGTAACTCTCCCACACTCTCCTTGTTCATGGTGTCAGAGAGAAGATTCCAGAAACTTTCAACTGGCCACAATCTCTCTACAACTTCCTTCTAGACAAATTATTGAGACATCCCACTGCAAAGGCGTTTCCTCTGGTTTTATCGGCTGCTATCTGAAGGTGGGGAGAAGTTGTATTGATTTAATTATCTTCTAGGGAGGCTATCTAGCTGTGGACTCTACAAAATGGGGTGCCATCCTTGGCACAGCCTATATTCTACAATTTGGGTTAAACTGCTTGGTTTCCTTCACTGATTTTGCTTTTCCTGTTGCATTTTAATTTCATCTACTTTTCTCTCCATTAGTTGTTGAAGAAGTAAATTTATGTGCTTTTTCTTTCTTTCTGTTTTAGTTGCCTCTTCTCCTCTGTCCCTCACCCCACACCACCCATCTACACACCCCATCCAGGTTCAAGGTTAAGGAATAGTGTCCTTATTTTTTGCTCTAGTAAACAAGTTCAAGTCTTTCTAAATCTCAGACTTTCCAATAGTGAATTTCAGAGAATTTACTCTGTCACCTACCTCTGGTCAGCTGTTCTTTCATTGCTTCCTTTCTGGGTCACTGCCTCCTGACACTCCATCCTATTCCTTTCAAAATAATATAAAGTATTTACTAAGTAACCATTTATTTGTAGGATACACCATCTTTTTTATTCCAAATAATTCTTTAATTTTTTTTATTAGCTAGTGCTTCACACGAGAAGAAACTAAAGTTCAGAATAATTATGTTCATGACAATGAAATCATGAAATGGTATAACTGGCATTGTTCATAACAATCTAAAGATAATAATGACAATAAAGGAAGAAAAATAACTTGGATTACAGAATACAAGTGAATTTTTAATAGGTGAAAATTATAAGCATAAGTGTATATGAGACAATAGATAATATACTAGTTTCATTAACATGATTGTATGTAAATGACTGTAAAACTAATTATTGTTGAGAAGACCAGCAAGAGAAGTAAATTATTAGTTAAAAACTAAAGAATTGAATATGTTTATTTCAGTCACAGAAGAGCTAGACAATTTTAGGAATTTTTTTACAGAAGTAATAATTAAAACTATTGGGAGTAGAAATATTTACAAGTGGTTATGTATTTTACTAACATAACATAAACACAGATTTTTACACACACATACACACACACACAGACTCACATAGAGTCTATGTATATCTTTTATCTGTCCTATAGATACAGCACATCAAGAAGAAAGCAAAGATTCAAAACTAATTATGTATGATTTATAATGTTTTTAAAATTCTGAATGGATTTTAAAACATGATGAAAAGACATAATATGAGGAATAGAACTTCATAATTCTAAAATTTTTTAAGCATAGTTCATTTCCCTTAAAATGATCTACTCAATTCACTACAAATGCTTACAATGAGTATATATATTAAATGACTATATAGTAGGATATAGAGACTGGCCTAATTTAAGGAATAATAATCCCAATCTAAAAGAGATAATAATATTCCTTAAAATATTTTAAAAGTGGGAGTGTGCAAATTTCTTAGAAGCCTAGTACTGTTTTACACTCCAAACACATTTCCATATTTAAAATAATTTACATATGCAATTCTTTTTTATACTAGAATCCAGAGGATAGAAAAATAGCAATTGTGATCTCAGTGTATATATATATATCTTTCTTTATAAATAAAGATAATTCCATTAGAGAAATTTAGAATAGTCTTTATGTTTTTAAAAAGCATATCTTAATTTCTAAGTATACTTGCACATCTAAGTATACCAGCATTATAACCACAGCATAGTATTTTGAGATATTCTCATGTCATGAAATTTCAAAATGTTGAGACCTTTTGATGCTATCTATAGTTTTATCTATCTAGCAGAACCTCAGTCTTTATGTATTTTTTAAAGTATTTATGGTAATTTTATGAAAAACTTAAAATGGATTTAGTAAATAAATAAAAATATTTCAAATGATTTCATTATCCATTGTGTTACTATTATTTTGTTTGACTTGAATTAGCAAATATTTGGTGGTCTGCAGAAAAGAACATTTAAATTTAACTTGATATCTAATGGCATTTAAGAGAATACGTCTCTTAAGCCTTTAAATTTAATTCCATAATTTTCACAAGTGTGTGTATATGTGACTTATATTCTACTATGATAATCTTAGGCTATTTATCTGTGAATGGCTATGTTTCAGGCATATACAACAAAAATGGACTAAATTATTATATCAACATTTTATAAATGAAATTTAACATCTCTGGAAATATTGATCTTTTAAAAAGCTTGACAATTTTATTTTTTTCTTAGTTCTATGTTTCTAGGTGCTACTTGCAATGTGTCATAAGCATTAAGCAAAAGCCCCATTTTTACTCCCCTTTCTCCAACATACTGCCATAATATTCAATGAATTTTTCATGAGATTCTTAAGAGCAAAGCTATTAAGTACAGCAGTGGGCAGAAAGTCAGATTTGTTAATAGAAGTTTTTTTTCTTTCTTTCTTTTTTTTCCTGAGTGCTTTTGGAAAAAGCCAATGTTCTTTCTAAAGTTCTGGGTCACTTAAGATGGTTTCAACAACTAAAGGTTACTACACCTGACTTCTTTTCACTGGTAGATGTAGTTATTTTTTAAAGAAATGGCTAAAAATATTTCATAAGAACTTTTTAGAAATACTCTAAACTTTTAAAGAATTATAAAAAGAACTCTATAGCAGTCCTCTCCTCTATAAAGTTCATCCACATACTCAATAGTATAGGCTACTTAACATACCATTTAATAGATTAATTAACTCAGTATATAAATTAAAGTTAATATATCAGCTCTGCTACATTAGCTGATTAGCCTCCCAGTATGTCTCAAACATGTAGATATGATAATGGTTATAGTTTTAAAAAGTTTTCATTATGGCAAATCTCATTTATCAATGATTTTGGCATTCCATTTGTTAAATAAAATGTTAGAAGAAAATTTCCTCAAATAGCATATACTGTATAATATTATTTAAAAGCAAAGAAGAAATAAAATTGGCATTTTAAAAATTCTTATTAATTTTTGTCATCAGGATAGGATTTATCTTAATGAATTTCTACTGTATATTCAAGTCATCTAATATAATATATTATTTTGATCATGTGATCTATAGGTACTTCAGTTCTTTAGCTGCCATTTTTTATTTGTTCTTTTTAGATACCAGATACACAAGAGTGTATTTTAACATATTATACATACATGGTGTATAACCTATTCCAATTAGGATCCAATATTTGCAATTGTATATGATATGGAGTTTTACTCATTGTATTCATATATGGACATAAAAAAGTTAAGTCCAATTCATTCTATTGTCTTTTCTAGTCCCATTATTCACCTTTGCCTAATCCAATGAACTACTATTTTCCTAGCCCCCTTATTGTGTGTCAGCATCGACATATCAGAGAGAACATTCAGCCTTTGGTTTTATGGGATTGGCTTATTTCACTTAGCATGATGGTTTCCATTTTAATTGCTGTTGTAAGGTGTGAAGAAAATATGTAGTAATAAAATCTTCTTTATTTTGGTGTTTCAAACTTATAACTCTATATTTTAAACATAAGTAATATTAATCAAGAAAAAATATTTAGAGATTTATATATAACATGTAGCCTAGAGATTAGACTTCCTAATTGACTTGATATTATAATGCTCAGTGGATGATGTCAACAAGAATGTAACAGGAAATTCTACAGCTGTATCACCTCCATGAAAACATTGATTCAACAATAATACATGGAGAAGTTCTGTTTGTGAGAAATCCAGAACACAATTGTAATGCTTCTGCATCATGGGTGATACAAAAGCTAATCACATTGAAGCCTATAAGAAAAATATAAGGCCTCCTCTAGCTATACTCCTTATTTCCAATATGGCACCACATCATTGAGAGGGAAAAAGGGACAAAGTAAAAGAAAAGACAGAAAATAATGAATGAAATAGGAAGAGTAAATTCTTTACTATTTGCATTTACTTTAAGTATCAATGTGTTAAATTCTCCTATTAAAATACATCAAGTGGTTGAGAGAATAAAAAATAACAAGATCAAATTATATACTATACCCATTGGACTCAGACTTAAGGACATTTTCAGTGGTAAAGTAAAAAGCTGAAGAAGATATTCCTTGCAAATGGTAATGAAGAGAGAAGATAGTTATATTTAATCAGAAAAAATAGACTTTAAAATGAGAACTGTCATGAGAGATAAATAAGGTCCCTCTCTAATGATAAAAGGGTCAACTTGAAAAGAATGTACGTATAAACATATAGCTTCCCAACATCAGAGCACCTAAATATATGAAAAACACCATGGTATTACAGAAGGGAGAATTAGATACTAATGCTAATAAGAGACTACAGCAATCTGTTTATAATAATGGAGAAAACATCCAAACAGAAAATCTATAGGGAAATGTGAGGTTGAACAATACTATACATCAGATGAAACTAATAGCCATATAGAGAACTTTACAAGTAACAGAAGCAAAATATTCATCTTTCCAAGTGCACATGAAACATCACTCAAGAGAGATTTTACATGTGTTAACAAATTTCAGAAGACTGAAATGATATCAAATATATTTTCAGACCACAATGGAATTAAAACTGGAAATCAATAGCAAAAATAAACCTGGAAAATTCAGAGATATGTAGAAATTTGAAAAATACTCCTGAAGAAGAAGAATTTCTTTCTCTATTAGGAGAAAGAAAAGAGAAAGGTCAAAAACAGTACAAGAAAATCATACACCAATATTCCTTATGAAGACACATTAATATAATCCTCAATCAATCGGCAAACTAAATTCACAAAGTATAATACAAAATAACCAAGTGGGATTTGCCCCTGGATGGCAAGGATAATTCTCCATATGCAAGCCAATTAATATGATCTACAACATTAGCAAAATCAAAGATAAAAATCTCATGATCAGCTTAATAAATGCTGAAAAAGCATCTGAAAGAATTTAACACATTTTTATCATAATACTGCCAGTAAACTAGATATGAAAGGATACCATGTCAACATAACAGAAGCCATATCTGAAAAGTCCACAACTCATACTCATTGGGAAAATTTGAAAGTTTTTTTTTTTTTTTTCTGAGATCAGAACAAAGAATACTCTTGCTCTCCACTTCTACTTGGCATATGACTAGAAATCAACATCAGATCAATTAGGAAACAAAGAATAAAATTTATTCAAATTGGAAAGTAAGAAGTAAAATTCTCTGCTTGCAGATGCCATAAACACATATATCAAAAATTTTTAAGATTTCTTAAAATAATAAATAAATTTAGTTCCAGGATAAAACAATGAATATACAAAAAAATAAGCTGTGTTTCAATACACTAACAATGAAATATGCAAGAAGGAAATTAAGAAAATGATTTTATTTTAAATAGTATCAGAAATAGTGCTGAGATTTAGCTCAGTAGTAGAACACTTGCCTTGCAAATGTGAGGCCCTGGGTTCAATCCTCAGCACCAAATAAAAATAAATAAATAAATAAATAAATAAATAAATAAATAAAATATATTGTGTTCATCTATAAGTAAAAAAAATTAAAGTATCAAAAATAATAAAATAGGAATAAACTTAACTGAGGAGATAGAAGCCTTTGGACTTGAAAATTATAAACATTCATGAAAGAAATTAAAGAAGACTCATTTAATAGAAAGATATCCTGTGCTCATAAATTGGAAAAGTTTATGCTATTAAAATTGCAAAGTTTTCTGTAGATTCAATGCAAACTCTACAAAAATCCCAAAATATTTTCTATGAGAATAGGAAATATATTTCTAAAGTTTTTAGGAAATATAAAGGACTCTAAATACACACAACAATATTAAAAAGGAAAAACCATGCTGGAAGCATTACATAATCTGATTTCAAAGTTACAGTTTTACAAATACAGTGTAAAAAATTTCAAGAATCCACATTATATGTTAAAATATATAAGTGGAAATACAGTCTAATGGAACTGAATACAAACCTCATTAATAAAGCCATGCATATATAGTCACCTAATCTCTCAGTAGGGTGCCAAAAATACACAATGGGAAAATGAGAATATCTTCCACTAATGGTGTTGTGAAAACTAAATGCAAGCAAACAAATGACATTAGGTTCTATTCTTACACCCTACAAAGAAATCAACTACAACTGAAAAATTAGATTTAAAACCTGAAAATACAAAATTCTTATTATCTGGTTCTAAAAGAAAACTTCAGGACATTGGTTTTGGTAATTATTTCTTGCATAGGACATCAAAAGTACAAGTAAAAACAAACAAACAAAAAAAAGCCAGAAAGAGATAAGTGAAACTATAACCAACTAAAAAGCTCTGTATAGGAAATGAAACATTTAAATGGCAACCTATGAAATGGTAGAAAAGATTTACAAATCATATGTTTTATTAGAAATTAAAATCTAAAACATGAGAATTACAACTCAATTACAAAAAAAAAAAAAACAATAGCCCAAATTAAAATAGAAAAACATCTGAATAGACATTTCTCCAGAGGAGATATACAAATTGCCAACAGGTATATAAAACAATCAACAGCATTAATCTCTAGGGACATAAATATTGAAACCACCATGAGATATCACCACACTAGTGTTAAAATGGTGATTACCAGTAAAACAAATGTAATAAGTGCTGTTGAAGATGTGGAGTAAGGGAACCCTTCTACAATATTGGTGTGAATGTAAAATGTTGCAGACACTAGGGAAAATAGTATGGAGGTCCTCAAAAAGTTAAAAATAGAACTACATGTTATTCAGTAATCCAACTTCTGGATATTTGTCCTAAAGTATTGAAATGAGGATTTCAAAGAAATATAAAAATTTCCCTCTTCACTGCAATAGTATTCACAATATTCAAGATGTTAAACTACAAATGTCTCTCAAAGATTAATGGATAAAGGATAACTGCCATATACATATATTGGAATATTATTTAGCCTTTCAAAAGAGGGAAAACTTGCAATCTGAAGCAAAATGTATTAATATTGACAACAATATTCTAAATAACATAAGACAGCCAGATAACAAATGCTGTATTAGTCCACTTACAATAATTTACTGATCTGTTTTGCATTACTTATATCAAAATAAGTGAGGAAGGCTAACTTTATAAAGATCTATATTTAACTCAGAATTTTGGAGGTTCAAGGGCATGGTATAGGCATTGCTTGACCTGTTAAGATTCTTCTGGGGTGCATCATAACATGGTATAAGTACATACATAATGAGAACACCACATAACAAAACATGAAGCCAGAGTGAATGGATGTGGTCAGGTTTAGGATTTTCTGACAGTTCTTTCACCAGAACTAATCAGATTCCCATGAAAAATACCTTGATCACTTCCAAGGGCATATATTCAATTGAAAAAAAAAAAGGATTTCCAACAGGACCCACCTGTTAAAACAGCCTAATATTAATGTACAGGGAAACAAGCTCTCAATACATGAACTTTGAGGAAACAAACTGCATCTAAGCCATAGCAATGAGGTATTAAAAATTGACAATTTCATAAAAGCTGTTATTCAAAAAAATATGTTCTAAATATCTACTGTCTTACATCATTACTATATGTATCTCATATTAAATGTTATTTATATAATAAGAAAAATTTATAGAGGGAAAATTCATTTGTTTTATTATTTGATACATTATAATAAATTTGTTAATAATTTGGGATTAAGCAGAATTCTACAGCTATTACTTTAAAAAAAAACTTTTTTTTAACTAAAGAGAAGTAGTATAATATTGTTTGTGGCGTATCCAGTGTCTAATTGTGCTTTGAGTCAATGGAACATATTTCTAAAGTGTGTAACATTAGAATTAAAGGGTTTAAGGATATAAAACAGAGAGTCATGGTTTCCTTATGAGTTCCCCCAAAGCTCATGAAACAATGTAGCAATGTTCAGATGTGAAATGATTAGATTATGAGAATTGTAACCTACTCAATGGATTAATTCATTTACTAGATTAAGAATTTGAAAGGACTAGGTGATAACTGTAGGCGATTAAGGTGTGACTAGAAGTAGGTCACTGGGAGTGTGCTTATGATGTTTAAATTTTTTCTCTGGTTCCTCTCTGCTCTCTCTGCTTCCTGGCTGCAATTAGTGTAACAATTTTCCTCCACCACGCTATTCCATCATGATGTTCTACATTGCATGGGGCCTAGAGAGATGGAGTTGGCTGACCTTAGGTTTAGGTTTCTGAAACTTTAAGTCCAAAATAAACTTTTCTTCCTCTAAGTTGTTCTTTTTAGGTATTTTGATCACAGTGACAAAAAGCTGACTACACAGATACTGGTACCAACAAGTGGGGTTCTTTGACAAACCTGACAATGTGGTTCAAAAGACTTTGGAATTGGTTTGATGGAGAAGTTTAGAAAAATTTGGAGATGCAGAATAGAGAAGCTGTCGAAAGTTGTAAGCAGATATTAATGGGAAATTCTGGTGGGAACTTCAAATAACAGTATGCCAATAGGAATGCAGAGAATAAAGACTGTTCCCATGGGGTTTCAGAAGGGAAGGAGGACTCTACTGTAACTGGACTGGAGGTTATTTGTGTTACATTTTGGAAAAGAATTTGTCTAAAATTTACCCATGTCCTGAACTTTCTATGAGGCTGAATTTAAAGGTAATGAACTAATTAATAAATAGAGAACATTTCAAGGCAATATAGCATCCAGTCAGAAGCATGAATATTGCTGGTTAGAACTGGATAGGAATCCAAGAAGAAAAATTTGAAAAATGTTGCAGTTTGCCAGAGAGAATTACAAATAAAATTAGGGCTAAGGAATGATCAATTTTTGAGATTAGTATCATTAAAAAGAAGTTAAGTGCATTGCACAGAGACAATATATAGGAAAGATGTCTTGAGGGCATCTTGGGAATAGGCAGGACCACACCCATACAGGGTCTGAAAATAAAAACTCATCAACAGAACTTGGGGTTACCCTGAATGTAAAGAGGGGCCCTAGGAAGTTTTTACCCCAAGCTTCATTTCACCATGCTCAACCACTAAGGCTTCAGAGACTACTACAGACATGGATCATGGAGACCCAGATGATGTTCAAGCTGATGGCAGACTTTGATATCATACTATACCCTTGTACTGGTTCTAAAGAATGCAGGGCTCTGAAGTTGGTATGTTCACAGAAGTTTCTACTGAGATTTCAAAGAAAGGTCTGGGAGTTCGGGCAAAGTACATTACAGTCAGAATCCCTATGGGCATCTCCTGATAGAGTGATGCATGAAGCTGTGTGAAGGAAGTTGACATTGTAGTGAAGACCCTAGGACTAAGAGTTGCAAGAAACATGGAATTTCTGTCGAGGAAAGCTACTGGCTGAGGACAGATACAGCCTAAGAGAAAGATTATGTGGGATATAATAAATAAAGGCAAAGGGAGGCTACCATCCAAGCCATTTTGGAGCTCTCATCTTTATGTCTTTATACTAACTGTATATAACTTGGCTTTGAATTTTACAGAGTCTCACAACCAAGAGTTTTTGCAGTAATGATTCTCAGAGGAGAATTTGGACTTAGACTTTTGGGTAAATGCAAGGCCAGAACACTCTCTATAGGCGTCTTCGAGATGGACTAATACAATTTACAATGTGCGATGGACATGATATTTTGGGGTTCATGGATGTAATGTTATGGTTTGTATATGTGGTGTCCTTAAAATCTCATCAGACAATGTAGTAATGTCCAGAGGTGAAATGATCAGATAATGGGAACTGAATACTAATTCATGGCTTAATCAATTTAATGTGTTAATAATTTGAAGGCTCTACTGTACTGGGTGAAACTTGTTAACAGATAGGATGTAGCTGGAAGAAGTAGATCCCTAGGGGAATGTCTTTGGGGTTAATATTTTATTCCCAGTACCAAAATTCCTTTCTCTTCTTTTGGGCTGTCCTGAACCTAGCAGCTTTCCTCCACCATGCATTTCCCCTATGATGTTCTGAGATGTTCCATTGTGCTCAGAACTCCTCTGTGTTTTTCTTGTCAGGTATTTTAGTCACATTGACAAAAAACTAACTAACACATGTAGGAAATTTATAAAAGTTTTTTAGGTCCTTCAGTAAAAACTTTTCTGTCTCAAAAACTTTCTTATTGTTGCCCATTTCTAGCGGTTTAGATAAAATTCTTATTATCTGAAAATAAATAGGAAGAGACTGATTATGGGATTTAAATTAGTACAAACTTTGTTGCAGGGAAATTTGGCAATCTCCATCCAAATTAATAACTAATACAAATAATTCTAATAAGCCATGTACATATTAGCATAATTCTAAAATATCCAAACTAATTTAAATTATTTTCTTTTCTGTTGAAAGTCAAACTAAATGAATAAAATTGGAGTAATATAAATGGGCCGATTGTAAATGAAGTCTTCAATCTAAAATAGAAATTAACAAAAAAAAAATAAGAATTGGAATTAGTTTAGAAGTAACGAAAAAAAGAAAAGCAAGTCTCTGCCATTAATGAATTAGAAGTTGTTCCTATACTATGAATAAATGACAAGAAAGAGCGAGATATGATTGCAAGAAAATAGTTAATACCAATATGTAGAGGAAAAACACACTTTAATGCTCCCAGTATCACCTTTAATAGTTGCAATGCTTGCTTCCTACTGCTTTTTAATGATATAAGCCTACACACTAATACTTACACAGCCCTCAATGAAGTTACAATATAGTAGTATTAATCTTTATATTTAATTGTTTAATGAGTTTTTTTAAAAATGATTCTACTATTATAGTTCATTTTATGCTCAAATAACATACGGTGAAATGAAGATTCCAAAACTTCATCAAATTAAAATGTTTAGTGGTATTTTAAAGAGGAGGTATTTTAGGAAGTTCCATGATCAACATGGGTGTTTAATTACCTGTAATTTATAACTATCGTGAAATTCATACTTTAAGCAAACATAAGTTATGCCTTCAAATATGTTTAGTAATATTTATTTTCTATGTTACTAATATAAAAAGTATTAGAAGTTGATAATATATGCAAAAACTACAAATAAAAAAATTTATTTTTCAGTTACAGGGATAAAGGGATGTCAAGTCACATTATGACAATATAAGGCTTATTGTATTTTAATGATTATTAGCATCCTTCTTTCTCATGAAAAAGCTATGTGTATCATTTGATTACCATGTATTTTAAAGATAAATTGCTATTTTTGATAAGCTGAAGAAATAACTGTTTTATATTTATTAGAATTTGCTATTGAAAACCAGAAAGAGATTTGTGTTTCAAGTGGTCCTTTGTTTTACTGATTAGGTAGCATTTCTCTTCATGGTGTTAGGCTAAGGTGCCTACTGGCATTTTATCCTATCAATGATACTACAAAAATAATATTGAGAACAGATATACTGATATTATTAATAAAAGTTTTAAATATCAAATACTATTTTATTTTCTCAGTCTACTTTGTGAAATGATGAAGGAGATTTAATCTACCTTTTTTACGTAATCTAAACTTCACTGGAAGGTTTCTTTCATGTGTAAACAGAAGGAAAAACCACTATTCATGTAAAATGTTACACATAGAATGTTCCTTCAGTTCCATATTATTTACACAAAAGTATCAACTTGGCTACCAATTCTATTTGTTCACAAAAGAAGTAGTTCTATTTATAAATATCAATATGAAATCAATTTGGTTAATCAATTTTACATAATAAGTTAATTCCTGCTGTATGCTAGATCCTTAATATTGCCTGAAAAACAAAATGAGAAAAATGTTCTCAATTTTGAAGATTAGTGTTTAACAAAATAACCATTATTAATAAAATAATTATATGCAATTGGATCACTATTATATAGAGTATGGACTAAAAAGGTATTAATTTTATTGGATGCTATAAAGGAGTTAACTATATGCAGAGATCAGATGTTTAGGCAAATGAGGGTATGAATTTACTCCAGTCCAAAGGAAACAAGATATGAAATTTGTGATGTATGAGTAAACATTAGAATTCCCCCAAACTATGAAAAATTGTATGATTGAAATGGAGAGTTTCAGGTTGAGAGATGCAAACATTATATGAGAATATTAGATCATTTGACAGTCCATTACCCAAGATCATCATCAGCAAGTCAGAGAGGAAGAAAATTATATACTTAAAACAATATATTTAAGTATTCTATCTATCAATCAATACCTCCAAGTTTTCAGTTTTTCAATTTTACATAGACACATTCCACATGGGAACATGGGAATAGTCATTATTCCTTAACAATTAGCTTCTTCTAAAAGTTATGATTTAATTGTGTCATTAATTTTTCTCAGTTTTAAAAAAAATTCCTTATGAAACATGGGATTATGTATTCAAATTTAATATTTGAAATAAAAGTATTATCAAGGACACTACATATTAGCAGTTTTTATGCAAAGGTTCATATGATTCTATTTATTAAAATACATTGTTGTTAGTTCTGAAAATACAATTGAATCCTCTTTCTATAAAAGTTTGTATAAAATAATAATAATTTTTCAAAATAGTCTGTGTTGATTTCTTTGGCTTACAAAGATGTTTTTATTTCAGCATATCCTCAATGTTTTTAACATTTGTTTCCACATTCTTTCATTGGTAATTATTTTTCTAAATCGAATGAACTAATTAGCATATATGTTGTACTTCAATTTACCACATATTCTGTGCATATATAGTGTCTGTTCACTCAGTTATCTAATATAGCACAATTAACTTTAAAATGGTTGAGAATCATGCTTGTTATGTAAATATATTCATTAATAGGAACATTTTATTATGAAAGTCCTATGAAAAGTTTAGTTTTCAAATACAATGGCATTATATACTGCTTTATTCTCTCTCATTCAATGATTGGGTTAAACATTGTGATAATGAAATTTTAAAACATAAAGAACAAAATAAATTTTTTAGAACAGTGTACATAATCCATTTGGGGGTACTTTTTTTATATTTCTTAATTCTACATATCAGTGTAGCAAATGCTGTGGATGTTCTAGACATTCTCTGGTTTTACTATGTCAGACATGTTTCACCAAATTCCAATGTTTTTATCCTCTTACTTTGCCTTGTACAGCCCACTCAGCATGCATGAATGGCGGAAACACTGTGAGGTCACTTCCAAACAATGACTAGTAGAAGTTGTTAAATGTCTTAGCTCCCTGACCCATCCAATAGCAATAGTCTGACACAACAATTGTACATTTTTTCACCAGAGTTCTCCAGAAGGGTGGAGTTTCACTTGCACACATGGATAAATTACTTGATAACATATGTTATCTTATATACCTTTCTTTTTTTCAAACCTTCTCCACTCCTCTACTTTCCTTGAAGAAGGTGGGGGTACTTCCAACATAAACTATCTGTATTCAAAACTTTGTTATAGAATCTGCTTCCTTGGAAATTCAAACTAAAGTAATCACTGCAATTATATTTTAATCTGCCTTTTAATTTGAATACTGTGGATACTCATTAGTTCTGTTTCATGTAAAATGTCATTTCTTTTGTTCTTGCCTGTTTATTATTAGTCTTGGAAGCACTGCTTTCTCATAAACACATTTTCTCATTAGCCTTCCCATTTTCTACTAGAAAGGTTATAATTTATATGTCTTTTGCCAAATATATGATTTCATATTTAGTCCCATATTTTAGTCTAAGTAATAAACAATTTACATTATAATTACAGGCAAATTATAGGGGATAATGCTAAGGAGACTGCCTTTCGAGTGAGACAAGAAAGGTTTAATCCCCAATTTTTCCACCTTTTTGTTATAAGACTTTGGCAAATCATCTACCTACAGCAAATGTTAGTTTCCCCATCTTTAAAATTAAAAAAAAGAAAGAAAGAAAGAAAGAAAGAAAGTGAATCTCCAGGATACTTGGTTAAGAGAATGATTTTTTTTAATCTTATAAGATTTGATACTTTGAAGAGGAAAAAATTCAGAAGGTAGCATTATTCAAAGATCTAATTGTTGGAAGAAAGATAATGGAAGAAAAGTTATAAAACAGTAGTATTTATTATTTATTTACTCACTAATTTTCTCCTATCGACTCTAGTTTCCTTAGTCAGATTTCCATCAAATTCACTATATTCCAACCACCTTTGTTTCCTCAAACTCTTCATTTGGCAATACATTCCTCTTTTTGCAGATAATATTTTTTACATTTAACTAAGCAAATATTTGTCACAAATTATCTCCTATTTTTGTGCCTCCACATAGATATTCAGGTGCTTCAACAAATATTTTTCCTTCATTTAAATCACACTGAAATGATTGCAACCCCATTTTATACAGTCATCTTCCTGGATTCTCATTACCATTTCTTTTATCTATCAAATCTTTATTTCATGGACTATAGCTTCTCTCTCTAAATTGAAATTTATATTCAGTATTTCAACATTATTCTTAAATATCTCCATTTGTAGTGCCAAACTAAAACTCTTGAGATTGAGAGTTCTCTGAAATAAAAATAAAAGGGTTTATTGAAACACTACAGATGCAATTAAAGCTCTAGGACCTGAGAGGAGTTCAACCACTACTAGAAGGAAGTCTACAGGTAGTTGGAAATACATTCCTGAAATTAAGAGTGAAGAATATTTTTGTACAAAAATTTGGGAAAAGTGACTTAATAGTTCATAGAAGAAAAGTACCTGCTGTTTCTAGATTTATGGGTTCTAGTGTTTACAAATTTCATACATAACCAGGAGACCACAGCATCTGGGATCCTTTATCAAGGATTTTAAGTCATATTCAGTCATATTTTAACACATATTTAGGAATGTAGAAGATTCTTTTACTGGTTTTTGTTTGTAGATGTTAACTTCCCTGTTCTCTTCACCCTTGACCCTATGCCTTTGTTTTTTTTTTTGTTTGTTTTTTTTTTGTTTTTTTTTTTTTATTGGATGTTCACAACATTACAAAGCTCTTGACAAATCATATTTCATACATTAGAATCAAGTGGGTTATGAACTCCCATTTTTACCCCAAATACAGATTGCAGAATCACATCGGTTACACATCACATTTTTACATACTGCCATATTAGTGACTGTTGTATTCCTATGCCTTTGTATTTAAATTTAGAATATTCATAATTTTCTTCTATATGAATAATACCAGTCACAAAAGTGTGTATATATATATATATGTTTGTGTATGTGTGTATTCTTGAACTTCACATTCCCCTTTATATACCACTTAACTTATTTTTTTAAGGGAAAAGTTTTGGAAAGAGTAATCTACATTCACCACTAATATGTCCAAACTATGAGTCATACAGTGACTAAATCTCATTTTCCACTTATTATCTATCTGTAATCTGTTTCCCACTCACATTCCATTAACCCAGGTTTCAACAATATCATTAATATTTATTACGTAGACTCTCTGCCACATTTGACATTATTTATAGTCTTCAGACTTAAAAGACAGGTTTTTCTTGTTTCTATGACAGTAAATACTAAATTTCTTTGAAATTCCTGACTTTACTTTCTAAAATCATTTATATTTACATTCCTCTTTCCAAAACAGACATAAAATCCTATTTTAGAACTTTCCTTTACCATATCCTCATTTTCTTTATATTTGAAATCTTATATTCAACCTTACTACTTCCACTCTTTTCTCTCTTTTATACAGAAAACAAAAAAAAATTAACAAAATTATTCCATTTCACAAGTCAAATAAGAGAAAAAATTGAAAAACATTGTGATATATACCACAGAAAGACTTATTTAGCAGGTTCCCAGTTAAAAAGTGTACCCAAAGATATTATAATATTGTAATCAGCATGTTATTTTTTCCAATTCAATAAGATGCATTAGATGAGAATTTTATGATATTAAAAAAGAAATTAAAAGAAGTATTAAATTTATAAGTAGGAGGTTTCCTGATATTTGTGTAATTAATTATTTCACCATATCTTCATGGAAGCATTCTATGGAAAAGTAGTCTCCAAATATACTTTTGATAATACTTCTATTTACCAATGAATATATACCTTCCAAAATTATTTTATTAAAAACAGTTTTCTTTTCTTGATTTATAAATAACAGCAATATTGTTTTCTATGGTCTTTGGATTTTTTTAAAAAAATACAACTTAAAATATGAAGATAAGTATTATTTGATTAATTTCTCTTTCTCAACAATTTATAGAGCATGGTAACTTATTTGAAAATGGTGAGAGAGTAGATGACAAAAATATGTATAGGTCAATTGCTTCTGTTTTTCTATTAAGCAACCATAAATAATTTCAACTTAAATTCCTAAAATGTCTAATCACTATTCAATACAGCCAGCATAGAATATTTGTTATATCATGATTTTTTTCAAAGATAATAGGCAAAAAATAATTATAGCTCAGTATCATTGAAATATGTAAATTTTAATATTTTATACTAGTATTCATTGCTCAATTTATTTATCTTTGCTTTCAAAGTTTCATTGAAATTGGTGTATGTTTTCCATGTGCACCAACTTGAATTTAGATTAGTCACATTTATTTTCAAAAAGAGAAGAATTGCTGTGAGGCTTGTATACTCTGTTGTTGAATTTCATATACAGTTTTCTTTTGCCTTAATATTAGATTACATCTCTACAAAATTACTGAAAATAGTTAGAAAATATTAGGTTTATCTACTCTCCTTTTTTTCTGACAGCACAAAATTATTTCATACTTCTTAAGAATGGTTGTTTTACAATCAACCATCTTGTTTAGTTAAAACTTTAACTAAACCTTGTTCTCTGTAGAACATTTTATTATCCAGGCAATCATAGATACATAAATATTAAGATTATTTCAATAGTTGAATTATTTATGTTATTAAGTAAAATAGTGATTCCTTTTCCTATCCTTACTAAATTGGGAAATATAAAGATGAAGAAAATGTAACAGATCTATAAATAAACCAGAAAGAAAAAACTTCAAGCTATATGCAAGTGCTATTGTATCTGAAAAAAAAAAAAAAAAACAGCATTCTTAGTGCATACTGTCTAACTCAAAATTTTGGAAAATAACACCAAAATATCAAATTATGTCTTTCCCAGAAAAATATGGAATGATATCCTTGATTCAGATTATTTTCACAGTATTTTATACTATAGCACTGTATATATTCCTTAAAATGAGATCTTTGAATTACCACTCTATAATTGTTTAATGATTATTCATAAAAGTTTCAAACCTGTTTAGATATATGGACACAGCAATCTCTCCTTTACAAACACTTCCAATCTGATAGTAAGTGTCTTCCAAGTTGGGATCAGAATTTTATAACAGTATATTTTGTGCAGTTATAAAATTTTAGTTATTTTATAACTAATTTCATTGCAACAACTTCAGTTAATTATGAAGTCTCTGGGCTAGTTAAAAATTTATCCTAACTCATTCGTAACATACAGAACAATAAAAAAATCCATATATGTATATGATTATAGTAGTAATATAAGTTAATTATCTCTATTTATTAGTATTGATACCAAGGTTTATTAGAAGATATTTTAGCAGATACTTAATAAAATCCACTAAGCTTTACCACTTATCCCCTTTATTGGAAAAAGTTTTATAGTTTTATTGGAGAGTACGGAAAAATATAATTATATTGTGACTAGTTCCATCATGTAGAATAGATTTTGGTGATCATCCAAGAAAAGTTTCCATTATGTCTTACCCATGTTAATGACATTGAACATAAAGCCTATCAGGTGATGGAGACAGGTATTAGAACTTGAAAGAAAAAGCCAACTTCAGTACCCACGCATGCCCTATATGAGATTGCAGAAATAATTTATATTTATTTTCTTGGAAAATAAATATAAATTATTTGCACTGATATATGCACTGATACGCAATAGTTCTGTCTTCAAATTCAAATAGTGATAAATTTTTAAATTAATCTCCAGATAGTAGTGAATACACTCCAGCCAATAAAATTGAAACAAATTATTAAAATTAGAGTTACTTCAGGCATCTTTAGCTGTCCTGTCAATTGACTCAAGTAAGTGGCTTGTGAAACCTAATGAGGTTGGAGATTTGAGAGGGTGAGTAGCATAAATAATGTTCATACTAGGAAGTTTTTTGTTTGGAACTGTCCAGAGTACAAAAGGCGAGAAGACAGTGTCTCGGGGGACTGCTCAAAAGTTTAATAATTTTATTCATTGGAAAATAAGTTGTTTTATGCTGATAGTTTAACTATAGCCATTTCTTACATTTCTAAGTCTATTCCTTTTGTATCTATCTAGAAAATATAATATATCCATTTATAGAAAGCTGATAGTTTCTATATTATTGTCCACTAAATATGTGAAGGATCACATACAATATTATCTTCCTTGTTATAGAGACTTATTCTATAAAGCTTAGAGTCTTATTTCTTTTATTTATTTATTTATTTATTTTATTGGTTGTTCAAAACATTACAAAGCTCTTGACATATCATATTTCATACATTAGATTCAAGTGGGTTATGAACTCCCATTTTTACCCCAAATACAGATTGCAGAATCACATCGGTTACACATCCACATTTTTACATAATGCCATATTAGTAACTGTTGTATTCTGCTACCTTTCCTATAGACCATGACAAAGAAAGGAAGTTCTATCTCTAAAGTTAAAGTTTGCATTTGAGCATAGTTACAAAGGTAAGGAAAATCTTTGGAGATTTATTTCAAATGACAGATAGCACTACATTGGCAACCTTTGATCAACTTTGATTGAGAGCTGTGGAGGGGCATGTGTGACAGTGTGAGCTGATGAATAAATAAGAAATGTGGGAATCTTTACTGCCAGGTTATTTCCTATGTATCTCCCTGAAATGAACAAATTTCAAATAAATGTTAATATGAGCAAAATTATACAGTTTTAGAATAACCTAATTTTAATTAGGAAACAATCATAGCTTCTTTTATTTATTTTCTGTTATTTTACATGAAACATTAAAATTATTGAATAAAATAATAAAAAGAATGATAATATTTCTGTCAATACTTTTGAGATGACAAAAATTGATACATTTTAAGTGTCAGTATTCTAAAAATGAGATGTGGTGTAGCTCTTTCTAAGCAGAAGTTGTGTTTGGATTGTCAAGACTAAGAGGCAGTGCCACAACAAATGAGAGGCCCTGCAGGCTGGGGATAGAGTTATTACTCAAAGGACAAACCAGGTCTGTAATTAGTTCATCCTCCTTGCATCCCATCATAGTTCTATTCATGGAAAACAGTGGCATGAGGAGGAGCATGACATTCCTGTATGACAGATACAAGATGGAAAGTTGGGTGAGTGTGTGCATCAGCATCAATGGGCAACATACTTTGTTAATATCTAAACTTCCACAGTGATGCTCATCTATTTCTTCATATAATTTTAAACTGATAATTTTAATTTTATAAATTTTTAATATATCAGGCCTTTTTTTCCATGAAGTCATCATAAACAGCTAGTTCAATGATTTATACATTTTTTTTTGTGAAAGGTGATATCTTTTGTATTTTTTATTAAATAACTTCTTTTTAAAGAAGAATTCCTATTTTATGTGAAATATATTTAACCTTTTTAGAAACTTTCCATTTTTCTCTTAAAATTGTAAGGGAAATCAGATGCCCAGTTCTTTTAGATATTTGGAATAAAGAATCACTTAAAAGCAAACTAAAAATGAGTTTTACCATTATGGATTTTTTTCTTCTTTGGAAGTTAGAAATGATCCTTTTTAAAAACACTATCAAATTAATTTGAAGTAATACAATGTATAGGTATTTTATTTTAAATACTATAGGGAAATTCAAGTTCTTTTTTTTAACCTATCACACTTTATTCCTTAGATGTATAATAGAACAACAACTACCTACCTTGCCCTCTGGCACAGAGTAAATCAATACCATCCACTGGGATGGCCATGTTTTATCCTGAAGAATTTGTAGTTTCCAAGAAATGCTTTTGCATGTTTTAGAAATAATCTAACTTATCCTTAGAAATTATTAACCGATGGGAAAATATTTTATTATTTTCCTAATAAAAAACAAAGCTGGAGTGTTGACATAATTATTTGAGCCAAGTGTGAAATAGGATAGTCAAGCGATTATTCACACCTTTGCAAGTAAATGTTGTAGCTGAACAATTTTTAAAATGTATTTAGTTCAAGATGACAACTAAGAATAAATGATAGCCACCTTCAAATGTTGCTTGTGGGATTTGTAAATATGTTTACAATTTCTAAATGATAATTTGAAAATGTGAATCAAATGCATTAAGGTATGCATATGTTTTGCCTGAGAAATTAATATACAAAAGTTTCCTAGTGAAAAAGGTATTCATAACTTTATAGTTTAAATAATATTAATCTTGGCATTACTTACTTTAATAAGAGATTTATAAATAATGCTCAACAATACTAGTTTAGAAAAATTTAGTGAATTGAACTTATTGTTTGCCAACTCAATATCAAAAAGTGTTATAGAGTTAACTGTATTTAAGTGGTAGGATATAAAGTTGATTTAATAAACTTAATTACAACACTCTATATAAAACATGGTTGTACTTTGTTAATGCATATGCAGAGAAAGTTTATCAATCATAAATATGGGAAACCTTTTAAATTGTTGAATTTTTTTTGGTAGTAAGAGTGGTTCATTTTAAGATTTTGGGGCTGGGGATGTGGCTCAAGCGGTAGCGCGCTCGCCTGGCATGCGTGCGGCCCGGGTTCGATACTCAGCACCACATACAAACAAATATGTTGTATCCGCCGAATACTAAAAAATAAATATTAAAATTCTCTCTCTCACTCTCTCTCTCTCTCTCTCTCACACTCTCTCTTTAAAAAAAAAAAAAGATTTTGATTTATTTTCTATCTAATCTTGGTTTTGTAGATTTGGGGGACTACAAATTGAACCCAGGATCCTTTATCACTGAGCAGCTAAGTTATTCACAATCTTTTTTTTTTTTTTTTTTTTTTTTTGAGACAGGCTCTCACTAAGTTGCTTAGGATCTAAATTGCTGAGGCTGGCCTTGAGCTTTTAATCCTCTTCCCTCAGCCTCCCAAATCACTGGGATTATAGTATGGACCACCATTCCCAGATCTTATTATTCGTTTTTCTAAGATGAATTATATGAGACATTTTTTTCAATAATTTAATAATGAACTATCAAAGGCAGACAAATTTTATAAATAAAAGAGGATTATTTAGCTCAAGTTTTGTATGCTGAAAGTTCAAATAGCATGGTATAGGCTCTTGAAAAAGCCCTCCTTTGGCTGCATCCTTTCATTGCAGATAACAATGGTCAGAGCAGATGTCAGAGGGAGAAATCACATCTCAGAAACAGAAAGTCAGAGAGGCAGGATTTCCAAAATCCCTTCAGAAGGCAGGTCCCCTATGACATGTGGACATCTAATAGTCTCTATCTCTTAAAAGTACTATATCACCTCTACACTACCAAAGTGAAGACCAACTTCTCAGTTCATGTGTTTTGGACACATGTATATAAAAATAGATTATGGTAAAAAATTATAAATTGAAAAATCTTGATAGATTTTAACATTGGATAGATGAACTAAAATATGTAGGAGTGATGAACATGTTATATATCATTATTGTAATATTATATTATTATACTTTAAATATTATAAGACATATATGATATATTAGGAAAGGTATGGTTTGTTGCTATGCCATCGAAACTGTCCAGGAGATTTGGAGAAGTAGATTCCTCTTGAAATTATTACATGGAGGAAATGAGTACAAATAATATGTCCAAAATTATGTTTTAATCTCTAGACAAAATAATATCCTGAAAGTATTTCTATTTACTTGAAGATTTCCTTCAGCCGTTTCAGAAAATAATGAAGATAAACATATACCATAAGCTCATTAGAATAGCCTGGATAAGTATGTATTTTTATATTTAAGGGAACAAATGATCTATATTATTAAAAATTATATAATTAAATGAACATTTATTATATGGTTTATTTTGTGGATGTCATTAGCAGGAGTCCATAAAGCAAAAAAAATATATTGAATATATTGGGATATATTAGTCCCCCAAGTCATCAATAAATTATTTATTAAGTTTGTGTAAATTTACTAACATATCCCTCAAGCTTACTAAAATCACTCTCATTTGGATAAAATAGTGCAGATATAGGAGTGATTATTCCTCTGTCTCCAAAAATGTCAAACGCAAAATATCATCAAATTTACATATTCATCATTTAAACATGTTTAATTAAAATTATTCATTTTTATTGTGCCAAAGTTTATTTTGAAAATTAATATTTTAAAAAATAAATAGAATAAATTTTTATTTTTACTTAGTGACTTTTTTGACACTTTTAAAGTAAAGTTAACCTCAATATATGCAACAAAAATAAAATATTTTTACCATGGTGAAATGCAAATGACACAAGATTTGCCATTTTAAACATGTTTAAGTGCACACATTTATGGGACCAAGAACATTTGTGTTAAACACTATTTGTCCTGTTGTGATTTGCTTATTTCACTTAGCAGAATGTCTTTAAGATTCATCTTTGTTGTAGTATAGGTCAGGATGTCTTTTTAAGATAAATTAATATTCCATTGTGTGTATATATCACATTTTATTTATCCATTAATTCATCAATAGATATTCAAGTTGCTTCAGCATTTTGGGCTATTACTGTGCTGTGAGCAATAATATTCAAATATCTGCTGGAAACTTTGCTTTCATTTCCATTGAGTATGTATCCAAAAGTGAAAATATTGGATCATATGATCATTCCATAAATAACTATTTGAGGAATCACACTGTTTTCCATAGAGCTGCATCATTTTGTATTTAAACCAGCAATTCACAGGACATCTAATTTTTTCCACATATTCTCCAAATTCTGTTTTCTTTCTTTCTTCTTTCATTCTCTTTTTTATATCAGACATATTATTGGGTATAAATTTATATCTCATCATGATAAAAATATTTTTAAAAATTAATAAAATAAAGTCCATTTCCCAGGATACAAATTAATGCTATTCTTTTTTCTTAAATAAATTAATTACTATATCTAGAGCCTTGATAATTATATTAATATATCCTTTCTATCAACAGAATTCCTTGTGGTTGATAAAATTTTTTCCTGACTTCATACCTTGTTATAATATGATTTTTTCCCTTTACCTTGAAAACTCTTCCTTGGCTTCTCTGCAAACTCTAGATACTCTTTTAAATATCATTCCTAACTTCTATGTTTCTAAGATATCATAAGCATTTATCTTTTGTTGTGTAACACCAACTATGCATTGTGTATAAAACTTTAAATGTCTCATACCCCAAAGACCTTCACTGGTTGATCAAATAAGCTGGATTATCCTTTGTGTGTCACTGCTCTATACTGAATAATTTCTGACCCATTGTAGGCATTAAAAGGCATTTTCAGTGCATATAAATCTTTGTTTATGCAACTTATGAGTTTTGCTTATGTCCAATGGCAAAAGATAAACCTTCTCAAGGTTCAAGAAAGGAGGGGCAAAATTTATGTTTTAAAAAATAAGGCAATTTTAAATATGAACTATGGTGTTCATTTTCTGGAGACCAAGATTGGTAGCTAGTTGTATCTTAACTAATACATTAGTTGTATGTAGAGGAAAGCAAAAAAAAAAAAAAAAAAATGATGGTCTGTGATTGGTTTGACCAGGTGGATGGCAATCCCTTTCAGGATGTTATGTAAATAATATACTTAAATCAGGTAAGCAGATTTGGATACATAAACTAATGATTAATGATAGTCTATATTTCACTATAACCAAATATTTAATACATAGTGCTTTCCTAAATCTAACAGTGGTTTTACATCAAGAAAATTAATATGTTCAAACTAAACTTACATGAGTTTAAGACAAGAAGCTTTTTCACAACTGTAAACCTTTAGATCAAAATAACTTAAAACCCTACAAAACATGCTATTTTGCTTTTCAAAAATAGTTTAAAAATTTCTCCTCATAACTAATTCTGTATTTTCTCTCATGTGGGTAGTTGATCGTCTCATGAGACAAGATTTTTAAAATGTCATAGTCTACTTTTATAAATGCCTTATATAAAACACCTTTATAAAATGCCTTCTATTAAAGAAATTCTTAGAATGGACATCATCTTTTCATTATGTTTTGTGTTCCAGGAAAAGTGTAGATTATGGTGCACTTATGTGCCATAGCAGTACAGTAAACTCATATTTGGTTTGTGAAGTATCCCAAGTTATCCTATCTCTTTTCAAACATAGTTAATGGAATTTAGAAAAGATGAGTAAAGAAGAGAATTTGAGAGTGACATCATAAGACTAGTGAAATCACTAAAAATCTAATATAAATTATCCTGATAAAGAATTTGTACAATTCATCTAGACTATGGACATGCATTAATAACCATCTTTTTAAACCACTGGCAAATGACTTTCCCCACATAGGAAAATGTTGTGTTATTTCAAAGAGAATAATGGTAATCATCAACCAGGACCTTAACATAAAACAAATGACACTCTCAAATTGTACAACTTGAGGAAAATTAATGAAGAGATTTTTATTAAATGTATGGTATTGGGATGACACATGATATAATGTAGTAGTAGCTCATGGTAACAACTAGCAGTGTTCAATAACATTCCCTGTATCTTAAGAAGCAAGTAGAGGGCACAGTTATGTGAGCAGAAGAGAGAAGTATTAAAGATTGCCTGGAAGAGCTGTGCCAAATTAAACATTGGTTTGAGGATTACAATACCAAGGTGGGTTTTAAATGGATTACTCAGGAGTAAACATATCAATCTTATTACATTTTTTATATATGATCTGTTGGGGCTTTCCATTGTCCAAGTCCATCTGGAAACCAGGCTAGAGACCCAATATTTGAAAGAAACAAGATAGTGTTAGACCTGAAGAACAGGGTACAGTGGGACAAGGATGTACCCAACTCGTGGATCCATTGCCTGTAAAGTGAACAAAGGTTTCCAATTACATTGAATGTATATTACTCACTTAACTGAATATTAAATTCTATGATTATGGAACATAAGGAAAATGCAAGAATACAAATTAAAGCTCTATCTTCAAAGTACTTGCACTTCTTCTAGTATACACATAAATTCTTTGTCAGCATGAGAAAAATTGAAAAGCTTGACAGAATGTTGTTGTCTATTCAATATAAAAAGTGTTTCATCTTATTTTTGTTTCTAACAATTTTTTCTCTTCAACTATTTCTGCTGGATTTGAGAATGTGATTGGTTCCAAAAAACTTTCAATTAAATTTGAATGTATCCTATTTTAAAAGTTTAAGCCAGTCCAAAAAAGAATTTTTTTCTTTCAATATTGAGTCAAATTAGAAATTCATTCTGATTAATACATTGTGAATGATTGCTACATAAACCCATATAAACTTGCATTATCTTTTATCTCTCATCATTTCAGAAGTGGGAAGATGCTTATGATGTTGTATAGTTTGTACTTATAATACATTTTTTCAAATAAGCATGCAATTTATGAAAATTTATGATATAATTGATTTGAAAATTAGATATCATCATAATTATAATAAAACAAATACTTGAAATAAATCATTTTCTCTACCTTTCCCAAAGTAGAGCTAAATTAATGATCATACAATGAAAAATAATTGAAACAATGAATTGAAAATCTTATTTTAACCCTTAAAATTAGAACGACTGCTGGAAGCCCATTTTGGAGCTGACCAGGTACTACCTAATTCCCTTTTTCTGACACATCATTCCTGATCACTTCCTTCTCCCAGATTCAAAAACAGTAGAAATTCATATCACCCCTAATTATTATTTACTTGCACTTAAATCTGATTTTTTTCTAAGTTATTTCTTTGTCTTCTAATCCCAAATTATATTTTGGAAGTTTATTTTTATGACTATTTTAAACTAGAAAGCTTATTTAAATAATTCAGTGTGTTTGAATTTTTTAAAGGATATCTTTTTAAACATATATTTTAAGTATTATGAGCCAAAACTTAATAGGAAAAATATAAATGACCCATGGCATATCTTTTCTAACTATACAATTTTTATATGAAATTAGTGCTAACATGTGCTAAAGTGTGAATGAAAAAGCTAGGAAATAACCTGTAGTCATTATCAAATTGTTTCCTTTTGGAAACAATTTGGTAGTGGTTTAAAAGGCGCTAATTGGAACTTATGCTACAAATGGCCTTCTCTCTATTTACTACAATTACATAAAACTGTCATATTTTTCTAATATTTATATTTCCAGTAATTCAATGAGATTCAAAGTGAAAATCTATAGCATTTTTATTTTGCTGTTATAACCTATTTTACTTTAACACTTCTTCTCTTTCAAAGGCTTGAATTAATGGACAATGAGACTCTTGAAAATGTTGCTCTTGAATTAACTAAAGTACAATTATACCTATTCTTATCTTATATAATAAAGAACTAAAAATGAACTAAAATATGTACTCTTACCTACCCTTCTGGTATTTTTATCTCTATAGTATTGCACATTTTCTTCATACAATCATTTTTAAAACAGTGAGAGTAATGCTTTATATACAACTTCATATCCAATGATTTACTATTAACCATACTTTAAAGATAAATACCCAGAAATTATTTTTCAGATAGATACCCTGTATACATTCTCTCTCTCTCTCTCTCTCTTCTCTCTCTCTCTCTCTCTCTCTCTCTCTCTCTCTCTCTATATATATATATATATATATATATATAAAACCTGTATTTATATACATATACATACATATACCCTGTATATATATGTATATATGGTGTGTATATATGTGTGTGTGTATATATATATGGTGTGTGTATATATGTATATATATGGTGTGTGTATATATATATGGTGTGTGTGCATATATATACATACATATATGTATATATATATATATATATATATATATATATATATATATGATGTTGAAAGAATTTAAGGCATTTTAAATATTTAAGCAGTGATTTCAAATTTGACTAAATTTCCTTAAATATTATAAATTTAAATATAAATTTGAGTGTTTGATCTATTACTATGTATATAAAAAACTTTGGCCAAAAATATTGAGAAAATGTTTTGGTCAATTTTTTTCACTGTGACCAAAATACCTGATAAATATAACTCAAAGGAGAAAACTTTGTTTGGAGTTTATGGTTTCAAAGTTTCAGACCATGGTTGACTGACTCCATTGCTTTGAGTCTAAGGTAAGGCGGGGAATCATGGTGAAAGTTGTGAGAGAGGAAAGTTGCTCAGCTCATGGCATCCAGGAAGAGAGGGGAGGAAGGGAGGGAGGGAGAGAGGGGTGGGGAGGAGGAGGATGGAGAAAGGAGGAGGAGGAGGAGGAGGAGGAGGAGGAGGAGGAGGAGGAACTAAAAGAAGAAGAAGGAGGGGGAGGAGGGAGGGAGGGAAAGAGAAAGAGAAAAAGAGACAGAGGCAGCATTTAGCACTTAAGATGCCAAGGACAAAATGCAGCTCCCACAGTCACACTCCCAGAGGTCTATTTCCTCCATCCACATCCTAAGAGTCTACAGTTATCACCTAATACAGTTGTCCTTTCAAATTAATTCAAGAAGGCCCAGGGTTTTATCTAGTATGTGAAAGCTAGAAAGAAAAAGGGAATAAAAGAAAGGGTAGGGGAATGGAAATTTCATGAAAATCAAAGGGAGATCAGTAAGAGGAGAAGAAAAATGGGGAGAGTGGGGAAAGTGCTAGAGGGTGATATTAGCCATCCTGCGTGCATGTATGAATATGTAACACACACAAAAAAATTCCCATTATTATGTACAACTATAATGGATCAATACAAAAATATGGAAAGAAGCCAGGAGCAGTGGTGCATGCCTGTAATCCTAGCAACTTGGGAGGCTGGGGCAGGAAGATCAAGTGTTCACAGCCATCTCAGGAACTTAGAGAGGCTGTAAGAAAATTAGTGAGACACTGTCTCAAAACAATTGAAAGGGATGGGGATGTAACTCTGTGGTTAAGTGCCCCTGGGTTCAATCTTCAGTACCAAAACAAAACAAAGTTTTGTAGAGAGAAAAATTATTAATCCATCAAATGAATCCACTGATTTGGTTATAGCACTCATGTTTTTGTGAGCACTTGGCGAAGATCTCATCTCCAAACCATAAGATAAAATATACAAAAACTGATTTAAAAGTGTTATTATATGAATCAGTACTTGAACATACATATATATGTATATATTTGCTTATTTTTTACTATATTCACATAGTATATTACATATAGTTTGTACATGGAATGTCCTGAAATCCATGTATAATCACTATTGTAATCATACAATATACATTTGTTAGTGAACTTTCCATCAGCATAACAAAATACTTGATATAATTAATTCATTATAAATGGGATTTATTTTGACTCACAATTTTAGATTTTCCATTTAATGATTGGGTAAACACACTGTTTTTAGACTTCTTGTAGGAGTGGCAATGTAGGTGAGTGTTTAATGGTATAAACTCCTCATTTTATTAGCCAGAATCAAAAAAAGAGTGTTGCTCCCTGCGACAAGGGTACCTGGGAGACAGGCAGGACCAGCCTGTGTCTCCAAGGGGCTGAGCGAGAGGGTAAGTGTTATGGCCCAGTCCCTACCCAAGATTGGGAACAAACCACACTGAGCCCGGAGTTGTGTCAGCCTTGAAAGCGCAGCAAATCTCAATCTTTATTGCATCTGAGGTGATTTTTATAGCAGAGTAAAGAGGAAGTAGAGCAGAGGAAGTAGTGGGAGCCAAAAGGGAACAAGCATGTCCCTGTTACCAGGGACATATTCTAATTTGATCCTGTTATGCATGGAAGCCATACCCAGCTTTCCTGTGGTCACTTATATGGAAGCCATACCCAGAGAGACTATGAGGCCACTTTTCTTAACGCCCAATAATAGCTACAGCCCCAAAGAAGGCACAGACAAGTCCCAACAAAGGAAGAAGGATTTGAAATTTCACAATCCACAATGAGCATTTACCTGAATGATCTAAGGATTTCCCACAAGGTTACTCCTCTTAATGGATCTACCAGTTCCCCAGTAGCACCACACTACTAATAGAGGCCAAGCCTTTAACTCATGAATTGGGTAACATTTAACATACAAACTATAGCAGTATTTTTTTTCACATTTTTTTTTTTAAAGAGAGAGTGAGAGAGGGGAGAGAGAGAAAGAGAGTGAGAGAGAGAGAATTTTTTTTTTTAATATTTATTTTTTAGTTCTCGGAGGACACAACATCTTTGTTGGTTTGTGGTGCTGAGGATCGAACCCGGGCCACACGCATGCCAGGCGAGCGCGCTACCGCTTGAGCCACATCCCCAGCCCTTTTTTTTTTTTTTTTCACTTCTTATAATCACTTTTGCCTAAGTAATATTAGTGAGATCTTTCCATGTTATAGAAAATATCAATAATTTGTGTTTTTACATTGTGTGCATAACCTATTATATTACTATGGTAAAATTAATACATATTAATTAATACTGATTAATATATTAGTATTAATATAGTATTATTAATGTAGTATTATTTAATATATTTTTAATCATTGTAGTATCTTTATATGGTTGCAAATCTCTGATAAAAAATTCATTTTAATCAGCTGGATCTATTATATATTCTCAAATTAAGGACATAAAGTTTGAAATAGACATATCCAGATATCCTTTTATTTTTCATTTCATGAGAATGCTAAGTCCCTAGAAAGTATGTGGATATTTTTCCAGGCTTAAGGTTCCGAGTGATTTTGGGTGTTGAGTAGTGAACAGTGTCTTTATCAGCACGTGGTGCACAAGGAACACACACTAAATATCCTGAAGCACACAGTCCATTCCCACAAAACAAATAAAAAACCCCCCACTATTATCTCCATTGTTAATAGTGCCCTCTTTTGAAAAACATCCAATCATTAATGATGACACTATTGGACATCATTTTCATTATCTCCTGTTTTGGGCTATAGTTTTTATTAACTCATACAGAGTTCTCTGTATCAACATTTTGGCATTCAGTTAGGTAGGAAGATATATCAGAATAGATAGTTACAGATAATGTTTATACATTAAAATCTTAGTTAAATCAAATAAATTATACATTAAAACAATGTACTCTGTTTATATTTCATAATTTTTAATTTTCATTCTTTGATGCTGGAATTGAACCTAGGAGCACTTATCATTAGCTACATCTCTATTTTTTATTTTAAGACAGAGTCTCACTAAGGTGCTGAGGTAAGTTGCTGAGGCTGGCCTAAAACTTATGATGCTTCTGTCTCAGTTTTCCAAATATCTCAGTTACACCATAGCATCTGAGTAATTTTTCACTACTTGATATTATGGACACACTTTTTTCTTGATTTACCAGTTAAATAAATTTATTTTTCCATCATTAATTCTCAAGTTGTCAATTTTTATTAAATAGTGTTCCTTATAAATTACTCTAATGGTCTTTTCACTTCCATTCATGACTGGAATCATTATTGTTCTTTGGAACCATAATTATTTTCATATCTGTATTAATTTTTTTCTTCCTTCAACATGGAATTCTCTACTTTCCAAATATCTTTGCTTTTATTTAAAAATATATGTACTAAAGAGAAAAATATGGATGTTAGTTTTCATGTTATATTGTTTTGTGTCTGGATTAGTCTTTTCCTCATTGACCATGATTCTGAGATACCTTAAATTATATTTATTTTTATCTATAGTTCAGGAGTATCTATCAGTTTTTGAACTTGAATTTATCAAATTATTTTTGAAATATTTTGTTTGTGTGTCTCTTTAATGTATTTGCAAGACACTAGGCCCATTTTAAGTATTTAACTCCTCGTTCTTATTCATTTATTTATTTACTTATTTGGTACAGACTATTGAACCCAGGTGTGCACAACCACTGAGCCACATCCCCAACCAATTTTATTTTTTCATTTGAGACACGGTTGCTGAAGGCCTTTCTAAGTTGTGGAGACTGGCTTTGAACTTGTGATCCTCCTACCTTAGCCTCCCAAGTTGCTGAAACTATAGGCATGAGCCACCCCATCTAGCTCCCTCATTCATATTTAAAGGCAATTGTTCCCAATTATAATTACTACTTGTCTTATTCTTTAGGTACTCTATTAACATTATAACATGAGAAATTACTTCCAAATCAACTTGCTTTTTAAATAAGAAATGTTGCCTTTTAGGTTATGTTGATAAAGTGTGTATATTTTCATGAAACTGATTCAGTCATTCTATTCTCTGTATAATATTCTCTTAAGAAGTAGGACAATGTGAAAAAAATCTAAATTTGTATGTATTTTATAGTCTTCATTTAAGAATCTATAGACTAGGCTACCAATATGCTTATTATTAGAGATAAAGGTATGGTAAAAAGACATATAGTTTTCACAATTTAGCTTATGGACTGTGAACACAATTGTGTATTATTGAAATAATATTTAGGAGGAGAGGTCCTAAAAGGTGGAGACAAATTCATTTATTGTCATCATTGCAGGCATCATTTTTTGAGTTTTAACTGGATTTAAGTATATTTAATCATATACTTAAAATAGTCAATTGAGTTATTATTTTGTTATCACTTAGATCTGGAAACATTTTAATAGTATTCAATAAAAATCACCTACAATCTCAGGGAATAAATTATGTCTCAGAGATACTAAATTGGGTCAATGTTTTGGAAGACAACACTGGTAGAGAGTAGACTTTAAAATCCAGTACTTAATTCCTTGGTTCCATCTCCTTCCTAAACACCATCTAAGTTTGTTAAATGGTTTGGGGATTTTTTTTCCCTTAACTAAACTGAGAAACTTATGTATAAAAACAGATTTTATTGCTTTACGTGACTAAATTCTGCTCCTTTAGAACGTGAAGTCAAGATGGTGATAAATTAAGAACTAGTTCACTGAAACAAAAACACTTTACTATCTTTCAAATAAACTACAATGGTGAAATAAATTTTAATACAGTCAAGTTCAAAACCCAAAATTTTCTGGACACAGAAAATAGAGCAAGAAAGGACTAATACCCTCTGACTCAGTGCCTGAAATTAAATCAAGCACATCACTCAAAACATATTTTCATAGAATAATACAAAAATAATCTCCAATAGTTTTTGTATAAGAAAATATGCCAGTAGTTTCATTTGAGACTTATTTCAAATTGATCCAAAAAAGTTAACATTAGATACCTCACACAAAACCCTTGTTATTAATTTATCTTCATTCCATATGGAGTTTTTTGATGATGTTAGTTCCCTTTTTAAAAGCATTTTTCACAAAGTACACTAGAATGCAGTATTTATGTATCTCTTTATTTGGGTTTACATTATAAAACTATATCACATGCTGCATAAGATATATATTAGAGTTATAATTAATTAAAATTTTTGATGGTTTGCTTTACTGGCATTATTTAAGGGCAAAGAAATGAATTAAGTTATTTCACTTGGTCTTTTAAATATCCAGGATTCTATTATTTCATTCACCTTATTAAGACGTTCATTTTCAGTATTTCCTAATTATCAGTGCATCATCTTAACTAAAAACCCTTCCAGCTTACTAATCTACCACTTTTGAATTACCTGAAGCTAAATTATAGAGAGGAATGGATTGTATGGTCATATATTAAGTGCTGAAATCCTTTTCATTATATAAATCCAGAATTGATTGTTAAAGCCTGACAAGGATAATAAACATCCCTAATTACCAAGAAGCACTGTCTCCACAAGCTACTACTCTTTTTTTAAAGGCATTTATGTGCTTTTTCAGGCAGATAGATTTGCTCTGCCTCTTAGCCTGACATAAATTATTTTTATATCAATCTTTCAGAAAAGAGGTTGTCCTATGAGTGATAGCTATGGGGAATATAGTACCTCTGGGAAAAGAAAATTAATTTGTCTCATCATTTTCTATATCTCACTATTCCCTAAGCTGCAATACAGCTCAGAAACTTATAGTGGAAATCTAAGCCCCAACAGTTAAGTTTCATGAGCAGATATCATTAAAGAGCAAAACTCCTTAAAATAAGGTTAGCTGTTGGGAATTGAAAGCAAAGAAAAAGAATAAAGGAATCCAACTAGGAGAGATATTTAATCCAGCTTCATTAGTTTTACTATGACACAATTATATTACCTTGTTATTTGGCTAGAAATTGCAAAATATTAGACACCTCATTAGGGAAATAGAATGTACTACTACCTTTTTTGGCAGAAGGAGGTACATTTTTCAACTTGAAAAGCAAAAAGATCTCCACAAATCATATTATTTTATAAACAAATTGTTTATTTTAAATTGACCAGCATGCTTTCCTTAACTCATGCATTTATATTTTTTATTCATGTTAGATTTTTCATGAGATAGCTTAATACAACAGACATGAATCTCTGAAAAAATAAGCTTAATAAAATAAAAAATAAAGATGCTATAAAATTATACTTTGGAAAAAATATCCTTGCTACACTGACATTAATTGATGGCCTTTATGTTTTTTATAAATATGAAATTATTTACTGAAAACAGATAATAATTTCCACCCATTAACATATTTAAATTGCCAAAATTCCATATGTTGGGTTAAGGTATATGTATTTAATGATAGTTACTTCTTCAATAAGCTTATAATAAAGAGCAGACAAAAATATTTTATTTTTTGTTTTAGTTACCTTTTCCCTGCTGCAATTAAAAGATCAAACCAAAACAATTGTAGAGGAAAGGTTTATTTTAGAGCTTAGAGCTTCAGAAGTCTTAGTCCATAGAAGGTCATCTTCATTCCTTGGGGCTCCAGATGAGGCAGAGTATCATGGCAGAAGAGTATGGCAGAGGGAAGCAGCTTACAGAGCCATCAGGAAGCAGGGAGAAAGAGGTCTCCACTTGCCAGACACAAAATACATACCCCATAGACACGCCCACAATGAACCACTTCCTCCAGCCACACACCATCTGTTCTCCAGTTGCCACTCAGTTAATCCCATCAGGGATCAATTCACTGATAAGTAAAGGCTATGACCCAAACACTACTCCTCCAAACCTTCTTGCATTGTCTCACACATGAGCTTTTTGGGGAAGACCTCAGATCCAAACCATAACATTTTTATAGAAAATAATTTTAACATTAGATGCAAATGTAAAACTAAAAGACACTGGGAAAAATAATAGTCTTATATCTTCCATGATTAGTAAGAAAATGTACAAAAGTGAGGTTTCTTTTGAATTAATATCACCAAAATGAGTTAACATTTTCAGATGGAAATTATGTGGAAGAACATGGGCAAATTATCCAGTGTGGCATGTTCAAGAAGTACCATATGTTTAATATTAGAAAAAGAGTGAAATAATGGTGGATAAGAAGACAGAACAAAAGACTTGAACTGTTTTATTATAAAAATTCTAGGAAATGAGAATCTAGTGAAGTATTTCAAAGGTGTGTCCAACAATCTCTTTTTCTTATTTGCAATGACACTCTAAAAACTTAAGTACAAACAATAGATATGGAAATGGGAAGCTATAAAAGTTAAAGCCAATTCAAGGCCCCCAATCCTTCCAACAAGTGAGCACGTGCTCTTGGCATTTGTTTTGCCTCTGTTTTCTCTCTAAGCATGAGATTGTATGCATCAGATTATTTATAGCATTATTATATAAAAATAGGGGATTATATGTTTAAAATATAATTTCTCTGCTATGATATAAGGGCATGCTTTTATCCTGTGGTATCTTTGTGCAATGCTTATTACATTATAGATACAGAATATAAACTTCTTGATTATATGAATGAATGAAAATGGAAAATGGTCCCTTCTAATAAATATTTACAATTTAATCAAAGTAGTATGGTTCAGAATAATTTTCAAGGTAAAAGTATGAGAAGCATATCAGATGTTTCTTAAGAATTCTTTAGAAAAAGAAATGGTGTCCCTCATGGAGAAGTAAATTTTGAATGAAATTGCTCAGGCAGACTCCAGTATGAAAAATAAAGACACTTGTGAAACAAAAAGAGAAAGCTAGGTGTACACAGTGGCCCACACCTGTAATCGCAGCAACTTTAGAAACTGAGTAAGAAGAATCACAAGTTCAAGGCCAACCTTATTAATATAGTAAGGACTTAAGAAGCTTAATGAGACCCTGTCTGAAAAATAAAATAAAATAAAATAGTAAAAAAATAAAAAGGACTGGGGATGCAGCTCAAAGGTACAGTGTTCCTAAGTTCGATCCCAAGTACGAAGAAAATAGAGATAGAGATAACACTGAAGGGACTAATGATTCACGGTCAGAGATTTAGAAAGAATTTTGAAGAAAAAAAGACATATCTGGCTGGCACAGTGTCACACACCTGTAATTTCAGTGGCTCAGGCAGCAAAGCCAGTCTCAGCAACAGTGAGACCTTGTCTCTAAATAAAATACAAAAGCAGGCTGTGGTTCAATGCCCTGAGTATAATCCTTAGTATCTCCCCCAAAAAACATATCTAACAATGATAGATGTTTAAGAAATCAATTCTTTCAAATTAGAAATAGACTGAGTAATGACCATTTGATTTTGTAATCAGGTAATTTTAATGAGAAAAAGTTCTGCCAAACAACTGTGGGGAGAGGAAAATAGGTAGTGAAGAAAATACCAGACCACCTATTCTAGAAACTAAGTTTTGAAACATGGGGCAAGTATCAATTAGCTCTTCTCTTTTTGTAAATATTATAGTACATAAAGCATGGGTATTTTTAGTGGATATGTCCTAAATAATTTCAAAATGGGAACAATGTTTACATAGAGAAGAAAATAAGAAATGCTGAGAGATGGAATTGTGACAGTGTTGGAAACAATGTTTTTTTCTTAGACCTAGATATATCTCTGAAACCCTTCCCTGGAGTTGTTCATCATGTCTTATGGTTAGGTGTACCTTTGTAAGAGTGTGTTTTTCCTATGTGATATTTTATTTTTCAGATTTGGTCTGTTACAAATTAAAGAACTCTAGTAGATTACTGTCAGAAGGGATTTGGAATATTAGATCAATTTCCCGATGTCTTCCAAAACCTTCCTGAAAATTGACCAAAGAGTACCTGTCCAAAAATATGTAGTTTTTTTAATAGGAAGATTATTTATTCTTGAGGCATTGTATTAATTTGAGAAACAATTTAATTGCTAAAAGAGGCAACCTACCAGTTCCTCACATTTTGTAAAAATCTACCAATTTGGCTTTTTCCGTAGGAATAGTTTCAGCATTCACTGCTAACAGTTATTCTATGTGGTACTTATATATGTAATTGTTATTATTCATTAAAATATTACATAAAGTCTAATTCCTTATGGCATATAGTATTTTTAAAATATATGAAAAGGCTTTATATAAAAATGGTGGAATAAACAAAAGAAAGAAGAGTATATATAATTTCTCATTACTTTGTTTTTTGTATGTAATTAATTCCATGTAATTAGCAAAGACTCTAACTCAGATAAAATTGTTCAGTAAACTTTTGAAATTAATATTATTTTTCTTGGTATAACAACTCTGAATAAACAATAATCAACCTTCTCTCTGTTTCTTTCCAGTCTTACTAAAGTGCTTCCTATCATTACTGTCTAATTTCAGAGACAGCACACTTTCAATTCTATAACATAAGTGAACATCTGTACACACATATATCACATACTTTCATATTTATTTGTGCACATTCTGATGTCATTTTTAGATTGTGAAATCTATTAGACAATATAAAATATAAGATAAACCTTTAGAAAGATTAACTGCATGCTTTTGAATGTATTTCAGTTAAGATTGAATAGAATGGAAGAATCTAAACAAGATTGGTAAGAAGATGAATTAAATGTGGAAAATCAATGTAGAATGTTCTCATGCCATCAAGAGTCAGGAGAGAGTGATTGATCTACAGCTTGAAGTAATTACGATAGCATTACTTAACCAATATGAATGAGGATTCAATACTGGGGAGAATTTTTAGCATCCTGTCCTTGAAGTTAGGATATAATGACTAGAACACAATAGTACTCAATTAGCTGCTTACTTTCTATACATTATTTCTTTTCTTCTAAGTAGAAGACAGTCCATAATCAATCTTCTGCTTAATTTCTTATACTACTTTGTAAGTTGATTCATTGTTCTGAAATTACTGAACTTAGCATATACAATGAATATCAGTACACAAAAAAATGAGAAATAGCAATAATGAGGAAGCTCACAATTAATTTATATTTTTTTCAGATTAAACTTTTAAGTGGCTTAGAATGTTTCTAAATTAAATTATCATATAATTAATGAAGGTGTTTTTAATTCTTTTTTCATTATGGAAAATGCTGTATTATTCTTATATAGATGATTGCTTCATCTTGTATACTTATATAAATGATTAATCTATTTTAATTCAAGTGAAAGTACCATGATTCTGCATTTTTTAAAAAATGTGTATATTTAGTATTTTTCATTCTAGTTGAAGACTGAACATTTTCTATATTCCATTTTTTTCTGGTTTGCAACATTTTTTTCTTCATCTATTTAGGAAAAATATATGGCAAAACAAAAAAATGGAATATAAAGATTTTTTCATCTATGGAGGAAAAATGTTATGACATTTGAGAATAGGGGCATCATAGTTAATTTATGGGTTTTAGATTAAACCATGAGTTGGCAGAGTTATGGTTTACAGTTAAGAATATTACAGATTACTTTGCCTGATACCTGCATCCTTTCAATGACCAACATGTTCTTACAATACATCAGTAGACATCAGGCACATGGGAAAGTAATTTTCCCTAAGTCTTCTAAAAGACATTGTTCACTGAGTTGGTGTGAATTATTTGTTGAGATACTCACATAGTCCTCTGGACAATTATTCTAATTACATTTAAGAAAAAATGCAGAAGTTTCATAACAGATATTTCTTTATGTTGTATTATAGCCTAGGAGAAATTTAAATAAATAATTTCTTGAAGATACAACCAACATGTTACTTTTTCCAAGCCATCAGAAGGAAGGTTTAAGGGAATTTTTTTTAAATAGAAAATCTTTCCTTATTGAAAGAATCAAGATTGGTAAGAAGATGAATTAAATGTGGAAAATCAATGTTGAATGTTCTCATGCCATCAAGAGTCAGGAGAAAGTGATTGATCTACAGCTTGGAGTAATGATGATAGCATTACTCACCAATAGAAATGATAATTCAATACTGGGGAGAATTTTTACCATCCTTATTGGGTGTTTAATAATCATCACACTTCAAAATATTCTAAGATAGTAGGGTGTCTGGTTTACAGTGAAATTGTCATAATCAAAAAGTTAAAGAATTTCTTTATCTTAAAAAAAGCTAATGACAAATATCATCAAAGCTTAACAATAATGTGTAATATAGACATAAACCTCTCAATTTTATCATAGAATGTAGAGATCAAAATAATTGACCTAATGAGAAGACATAAAATAAAATATTACATTATTTAACTAATTTTGGCTGACTTTTCTGGTTAAATGATAAAGTATGATAATGCCTTAAAGTACAGAGCATGATGCCAATTAACATTTGGCATAACTCACTGATTTATGAGCAACTACAATATGCAGAGAAGCACTTCGCTAAGAACTCTCCATCAAACACCAAGAGTGATTGATAAAGGACATTAAAATGTGTTTTAGTCTATTCTGAGATGTTCTGAAAAAGATCAACAGCTTTTCAATTTGGCACATGTAGAATGAGCAAGTGTCAAAAGAAAGGTAAATTTGAGGAGGACCTTACAAATACTGCAGATATGAGTACCAGTAGAGACAACAGTCAGATAAATAATAGGCTACACGTGGCATTAATAGTGGTTGAGAGACACCACTTATAATTTGATACTAATAGATGACAATCATGGCCCCTTAAATGCTAGAGAACACTATTCAAGATAGAAAATTTAGTTTAATTAGCCATAAATGTTCTATATTAAAGCTATTCTTGTGTTTTTATATCTTTGGGTATCAAGTAGGGCATTTGTGAAGCTCTATTAAAATACTATCATCCACATAATTACTAAATACCAGTGGCAATAGAAAGTAAATTTGTTCACTAAGGATAAGAATTTTCTTTTAATAATTCCTTTCTAGAGTTTATTTTTCAAGGTTTAATAGAAACCAAGACATTTGTGGGCTGAGGCAAGAAATAAATTACATTTTCTAAGTTCTGCTGAAGGAGAAGGCAAGAGGGAAGCATGTTTTCAAATATTTTATATTAGATTTCTTGCTGTATAAAAATGAATAAATAGCTCAATATTGAATTAATTAATTGTAGAAAGTTGATTTTAAATCCCAAACTGCATAGCATAATATTCTTGCTGGAGATATTTTTTCATTCATTTTAGAAAATAAATCTAACTATTTTATCACATTTGGGATTTGGATATTTTAAGTAAAGTGGATTTTTCTCATATTCTCTGGTTTCATGGGTCAATAATGTTATCCTCTACCCTTTAAAAATAATCTCTGGTGTAATAACAACCATCGTATGGAGAAGATTATGTAGGGTTTTGGTGAAGGAAATGAAGTATGGGGATTTAAAACTGACAATTTTCTGACTGTGAATTAATAGGTTTCACAAAATTCGGACAGAGTTTAGAAATGAGGCAGACTTTGTGTGGAGTAACTTTTGTAACAATGATAGACAGATATTTCATTTAGAAAAACAAACTCAATATTCTGAATATGATTACAATAAATATTTTAGCACTAACAATGAACAGGATTCACTATAAGATGAGGAATGTATTATTATCATTATTGGTTTTGATATTGAGCTTTTATATCTGAGAAATGTATTTTTTAAAATATATAAATTTTAGTTGTATATGGACACAATACCTTTATTTACTTATTTTTATGTGATGCTGAACATCAAATCCAGTGCCTCACTTGTGCTAGGCAAGCACTCTGCCACTGAGCTACAACCTCTAAGAAATGTATTTTTGAATTGCATAAAGTTTGAAACAAAAATAAGCGTACTATTTGAGAGGGTAAAACATATTACAAATAACAATTAACATGCTGGTCATTGTTAAATTTTGACCATATTAAAAGACAATGTGTAGGGGCACAAATTTTGCAACTAGGATGCCTAGATTAGATCCCAAGATCTAACACTTCTAAATGATATCATATGGAGCAAGTTACTAAAACTTTGCTGTTGTATTTTTTCATCTGTAAAATGGAGCTAAATTTATCACATCAGGGATAACATAGAGGAATAAATAAAAGTAAAAGAAAAAATATAGAAACAGGATCATTCCCAATGTGTAATGGTTTGAGGAAAAGAAAAGATACAGGAAACAGGAGATCATATGAACAACAAAAGATACAAGCATGTTAAGTGGAATATAACATATTAGATGAAACTATAAGAATAATGCAACCAAATTAAAATTGAATTGGGTTTTTGACTTCCTAAGTCAAAATAATGGTAAACAACATATGAACCACTCAGTTTTATTCAAACTGAAGTTAATTATTACAATAAGTAGAATACTGAAAACAAATATTAAATGTTCCTAAGATTACCTAAGTTTATTGTATATATCTTTTAGCCCATATGAGGGGATATAACATTATTATGACACATCATTAGATTATACTGTTTCAAGATTAGCCAATTATGTTTTTTTTAAAAAAACAAACAGAAGTTCCTCATAGAGAAAAATGAGTTTTAATAAGGTAGATAGAGTCAAGTACACATTCCATAAAATAGGAAATTAAAGAAAAGGAAAGTATCCTGCAAAACTTTCCTTAAGTTTACAGTCAAATTTTACTCACTGCCATATAAATAGCAGCCATCTCCTTGCACTACAAACCTGTCACATCTCATAAACCTGGCTGAGTGAATTGAGTAGATGGGAAACCTCCAAGGAAACATCACTTACTGCAGTAAGTGGGATCAGTGATTCAGGAGAGTTCACTTGTAAATACTTTTGCAAAGTCCTAACTTTGTGTTGGTAGGATTCAGGATATTGAAAGTGCTATTAAATGAGTTTCTGCCTCTATTTTAGTACTTAAAGCTGTTCTGAGATATTTTTCAATATAACTATAAAATAATAGTTTTCCAGCTAAATTCCAGTCCAAAAATAAATAAATTAAAATCTCACACAACCACTCTAAATCCACCCTGAACTTAAAAGTGGATAAAAACTTTTAAGGACTTTTCTGTTAATGCTTGTCAGTAATTCATGGATGTCTGACACTGGAGCAAGCAAGCAAGATGTTTAACTACATGATGATAGTGTACTTACAAAAATGTCTACAGAATTTGGGACACACACAAGTTTCATTCCAGACCTCCAAATAAAAATGTAAAAGGAAAAAAAGAAACAATATAGAATTTATGATGATGCTTCTCTATCTGAGCAGGTATAAAGCATAAGGAAGCCAAGAAAAACAGCAATGATAGGCATTAACCCCCCAAAACACACATGTTAATAAGGTAATTTTAACGTCAGGTTTACAAACCTATTTGAGATCAGGGCAAGACAAGTAACTCAAAAGTGTTTAAAAAAAAAAAGCCAGGTATAGGTAAATAGTAGTGGGACCAAAGAGCCTAATAAATTATGCCCAACTACCAATATTCATATTCATGTTATTTTTAACATTTTAATGGTCAAATAAAACAAGTTTGCAGCTGATTCTGGCTCAAAAGGCACTAGTTTAAAACCTTTGCTTTCACAAATTCTCTTATGTAAATTTTCTCTTCTTGTCTCTTGTTATGCCTTTTTCTATTTATGTTATCATGTCCTTATGCAAGCTCATCTAATCACAGTAATGATAACTTACATTTTGTATATGCCAACCACCAACTTCATATTTCCAATGAGACCATGAGATTGTTCATTTTCTCCCATTCTTCATTTAAGGAAATGAGCAGTAAGCCATCTAAAATTAGTCAGTAAGTAAGTGGTATATGGCTATGATTATCTCTTGGTATAATTAAATGACTGTATATTTATTTTGCTGTCATAGGAGGAGCCAATGTTCCTATAATGATGACAAGTATCCCAGAATCTTTTCTAAACATAGTGCAAAGGCTAAGTAAAAATAAATAAATAAATAGATAGATAGATAGATAGATAGATAGATAAAAAAATAGAAGAGAGATAGGGAAAAGTACATATGATTGAGAAATAATCACATAGGTTTTGATTCAAACAGAGCTGGACTCAGTTTGCCAGTTGTGCAGCTTCTTCCAAGTTCCTTACATATTTTAAATTTAAGCTTTATTATCAATTTTTAAGATCCCTGGGTTAGTTTGCAATAGTTATGTTTTTAAAATAATGATGATTCCGTGATGTTGTAAGTAGGAGAAATAAAATCTGGTCTAGTTTTTATAAAAAATACATTTCATTGTGATGTGAGTATTAATTACCATTGCTCCTAGTGGATGAAATAATTTCCTATAGTAGCAAAACCCAAAAAAATAAAAATAAACTCATCTTCAGTAAGCCACCCTACCAGCTCAGATATCGACTTAATAGTCTTAAGCAATAAAACTAAGATAATAGAGCATATTTCATACATTCATTTGAAAAGTCAATTAAATGATATATTAGTATAACATATGTAGAATATATTATATCACATGTTGGTACTTGGTAAATGACAGATATATTCCTTCTGAACATGGTTTCAAAAGCTCAGAAATCATTAGGAGATAAATTTTATGAAAAAAAAAAGTAAAAGATAAATTTTCAGTTAAGAAATAATTTTGTAAAGTAAGAATTTTAAATTATCCATCTTTTTCCTATCCTAAAAATGTGGCCAATTTATTGATTCAATATTGAGAAGCATTTTAGGAACACAAGTTTAAATTAAGATATTTGTAGTTTTTGACTCTTACTTTGCCTTCTATAAACTATGTAACTTTGAGCAAATTCCTTGAGTTTTACTTAGCTGTGAAATCAGAATAGTGAAAGTATATATTTCAGATGGTAGTTTTTTTTTTTTTTGGTATCTAGTTTGATAATATATATTTAAGGAAAGACCTTATGTGCCTGGCACATTGTAAATGCTCAGCAACACTTAAGAGCTTCCTCTTCCTCTTTTCTCCTCTAGCTCCTCCTTTTCTCTGAACTTCCTCATCATCTCTCTCCCTCCTTTTCCTTTCCTCCACCCTTTCTTTTCATTTACTTTCTTATTAATATTTTCCATCTCCTCCCTGTTCTTCCTCTGACTCTTCCACTTCCTCCTCTTCTTCAATTCTGTGAATTCTGTTACTGCAATGAAACTGGATATAGACACAATTATTGTTATTGTTATTATATTTGAAGATAAAAGTGTTATCTTGTTGAATAAAATTTATTCTTATGATATTTATGTACTTAAATGTCTAAAAACAGGAAGGTTCTTTTTATCTTGCAGGTAGTAAGACTTCCTTGAAACTTAATAAGCTCCCAAAATCAAAACTTTTCTAATAGTATTTGAGCAGTAATGTTTGAAACAAAGGAGTATTTTGGTGGTGATGATAGTGATGTTAATGCTGATGAAGATACTGGTTGTAGTGATGGTGGTATGACAGTGATGGAAATTCAAGAATATGGTAATGATTCCTTTGACTAAATCCTGGAGTTGATATAAAAAATATTTAGTCAAGTTGGTATTCTCTCTTTTGTCTCAATGGTTCATACCATTGCTTGAGAAAGTATAGTATATTATTAATAATTGCATGTGGTTTACAATTTCACTGTTCCTCAATTTAGCAGGAGGAATTGTTTCACTTTTGTATATCTTGTTAATAACTAATTGCAGAAATTAATGGCTCAAAAAACACAGAATTTTTGCAATTGAAAATACATCATGATTTATCATATATGACCTTTGGAAAATATAGCATGATGACACTAGTGGTATAATAAAAATTATATTTTGAATCAAATATTTTATTACATGCTAAAGGCAGTATCTAGAATCACATAATATAAAATGAAAAACAAATGTGGTTTTAGTAATATTCTTATTCTTACCTGAAATTGTTCTCTGTAAAAGATCTGGGAAGATTCCAAATGTCATCATCATCTAGTCTGATACCCCCTGGTATTCTCTCTTAAAAACTTACAACATAGAAGTTATATAAAATGATCAAATCTTCAGATTCACTTTGTTCCTCCAGAGCCTGTACAATAACAAAAAGATGACAAAGATAGCATGAATTGAATGTAATTATGAATTCAAATATAAATATCACCTCTTCCAAGCCTAACCATACACATTTATAATGAATAAAATAAGACCACTTTAGCAAGATTCATCATACAAACAAATGTTATGATAAAAGGAAACAAGTTTTCAGCAAATATTAGAAAGGAAAATGTAAATATTATGAAAAATATGTCAATACATATATGTCAATACATAAATAAACTAAGTGTAAAGAACAATGATGAAAAATATAAATTTATATAACTGACTTAGGAAGAAGAGAAAATGAATGATCCTAAAATATTTAAGTGAATAGATTTAATAGTTGGGATTCTAACCTCAAAGAAGCACCCAAGAGTTTGTAGGAATGTCCTAAAGATGTCCAATAAAGTCATAAATGCAATCTTACCTCATTATTTCAGGACTTAGAGAAGTAAGCACTCTACTGTTATTTCTATTAAAGCCTACTACCAAAACCATGCAAAGATTTACTTCTTGAAGTAGTTTTAGATTAGAGGATTTATTCTCAGAGTCAAAAGAGGGTTTAGGAGCAAAAGGCCAAAGTTTGAATTTGGGATCTATTACTTTTTTTAAAAAAGAGAGAGAGAGAGAGAGAATTATTTTAATATTTTTTTTTCAGTTTTTGGTGGACACAACATCATTATTTTATTTATTTTTATGTGGTACTGAGGATGAACCCAGCGCCCCGCGCATGCCAGGCGAGTGCGTTACCGCTTGAGCCACATCCCCAGCCCTGGTATCTATTACTTTTTAAGTGAGATTGAACAAATACTTTTTTCTATGTTTACTATATTTGTCATTGCATTTCAAGATACTTAAGTAAATCCATATTTAATAAAGGTATTCTTCGGTATGTGTTATTATGTGATCCCAACATCTCTATTGCAATTATTGAAAGAATAATAAGACTATAGAGATTTTTCATGACAGGGACAAGCCAAGATATGTAGAATACAGGGATTTCCAAAAGCCCTAAGAGATGAAAAATCTGAGACTGGTAGTATAGATCAGTGGTAGAGTATATGCTTAGTATGTAGGAGGCCTTGGGTTCAATCCTTAGCACCCCCTCCAAAAACTAAAAAGAATAAAATTTCAAAAGATCTATGAACAAAAACAGCTTGAAATTTGATTTTGCCAAAGATCCTAGAAGATGCAAAAGATCTTTGAACCTTGGAGATTCATGGTGAGTACATTAAAAATGTTTCCTGGTAATAAAGAAAAAAATTAACAAGATTTGAAGAAGACTAAGAATATTATAGAATTCAGAAAAAAATGAAATTATTTTATATAAATAAGTCAATGACATGAAAATATCATCCTGACACCAGTATTGAGATACAGACAAGTCAGAATTCAGTAAATGCAGAGTTCTGTATGATTATTCAGGTGGAAATAAAAGTCATTCCAGAAAATAATTTTTACTCACTATGATTAAAACATACCACCTTATGGAACAAATTCAAATATGAACAATTCATTTTGATGCAATACCATATGTCTAAAGTAGGAAGGAAAAATATTTACAGGAGATAAAAAAAAGATAAAACCCTTAAAGAAATCTTGGCTAACTGAAGTATAGGCTGCTGCATTGACAAACAGAAAAATAAATTATCAAGTGGCTGAAAGCATATTATTCTGAGTTGAAAATTTAATAATAAAGAATACATGGACCAAATTCAAGTCAAATTTTTCATTTTGTAGATATATATTTATATTTACAGATTTGCCTGTATGTTATATGTGTTTATATGTAATATATACTTTTGTGTAATTTGACCACTAGATATTATACAATAAAATGATTATAATTATTTTCAGTGATCTTTATATGGTTTCCTGAAAATCTGTATTAACTTTTACTCATGTTTTTTAATAGAGCAGAATTTACTACTGCAACTGGAATTTCTGTCAACAGTATTTAGGGTACAATTAATGTCCCCCAGTCAATCCCAAGAATTCAAGTACTGTAGCTTTGAAATTGCCGAAAATAATATATTAAAATCCAGCCTACTTCTTATTCAAGGCCTTCAATCCCACCTGACTGTGATAAGAAATCATTCTCATAGTTCTCAGTGGAAATGGGTAAAATCTAGCTCCAAACTATCTTGATGTATTATCTATGCAAAACAGTTGTTAACAAATGAGAAGAGTTGGTCTTGATGAGTTATGTGAATAGAATAATTGAAGAGAACTGCCTTCCCAGAGTTATACAAAGTGGGAAAATTTCAGAGCCTTTCAGTTGGGTAATCTCAGATCTCTGTCACCTCTCAGACATAACACGGTGTACTTTTGTGAATTGGCAAACATGCAATCCTTTACACTAGGACACCACTCACAAGGCACGTGGTATTCAAGAATGTAGGAGCCTGAGTTTATAGCAGTAAATTATTTGGCTTATAGAAGAGTTTTTCTGAAGTATTAAGCTTCTCCCAGGGATATGACAAAATCTTTGGTTCTGTGGTGTATATGTGAATGTTAAAACCAAACTGTCTCGGCTAAAAGCAAATCCCTCAGCTTGTTATTCATTCAAGTGGTACTGACATCTGGGCTTGGACTGGAAACAAATTCTTGCCAGGACTTAAATCAAATCAAACATATACAAATTTCCCATGGTTGATGAGGAATCATTCATTTCTTCATTTTCAAATATATTACTTCTCTTTTTCCAACAGAGATTTATTACTTTTCTACTACTTCTTTTTCCAGGAAAGGAAATTCTCTGGAGCACCCTATGTTGCTAAGGAAGATGATCTTTAGAGATCACTAAGTGATTACTTTTTTCTCTCCATACTATGATGTCATAGAATAAAATATAGGATATGTGATTTTGTTAGTGAATTTTTTGTCACTGTCACCAAAATATTTGACAAGAAGAACCTAAATAAAGAAGATTTATTTTTGGTTTCTGATGTTCAGTCTATGGTCAGTAGACTCCAAGGCAGAAATGACATGAATGGTAGAAAGGCATGGTGGAGGAAAACTTCTCAGCTCATAGCAGTCAGGAAGAAGAGAAAGAGCAGGAGAAGGAGAGAAAGAAGGAAAGGGGAGGCACATGGGGAGGGGCAGAGGGAGGGAGAGATGGAGAGAAAGAGAGAAAATGGTGGGGGGAGTTGTAAGGGTCTGGGGACAAATACCCTCAGCTCTGCCCTCATTGATCATTACCTACTTCCTCCAGCCATAGAGTACGTGACTATACTTTTCACCACCTCCCAAGTCCACTCAAACTATTAATCCATCAAATGGATTCATCTACTGATGAGATCAGAGCTCTCATGATCCAACCGTTTTATCTCTGAACATTACTGTATTGTCTAACACATTCGAGATCCAAACTATAACAGTGATAAAACAGGATAGGGAATAACAATTACAAAGCAGGTACTTCAGGATTATTCCAGAGAATTGAGAGAATACAACACACAGAACAAATCATGTTTACCGAAAATAACATAAACACCTTGAGAGCTTTTACATAGAGAAAGATGGGATATGTCTTTTCTTAACTACTTCTTGAATCTTGGAAGCAACTGCTTTCAGAAATCAATAAAAGAAAGTTTAGTTGTGCTTTTACATTATATATTTTAATATTAGTAAAGAACATTTTATAATGTGCATAGAATTATATAATACTTAAAAATAAAGTTGATAACTTATACCTTAATTATTTCATTGTAAAAGAATGTTACTTTGAGATTATGAAGAAGTGTAAATATATAGGAGAGGACTTAATTTGAGCCTAAAATGTCATTTACATCATATCTGAGTATTTATAATAGATACATATTCATATAACTTTATTTCATTAAGCATTTAAACATTATGACTCGAAACATATACAAAACTATAAAGGACAGTAGGATAAATCTCCATGAAATTCTCCCCCAGTTTCAACAATTATCAACTAATGGTCAAACTTGTTTAAACTATGTGATTTTTTCACCTGCAATATCTGATGACCTGATTTAAAGGACTTCCAAATGCTGATTTTTATGAGAAGTTTTGAACATATTTCTGGGGGAAAATATAGACAGGCAAAATTTGGTATTAATTCTTCTTTTCCCAAATATGCCCCTACCCACCCCACTACCTCAATCTCAAAATTGGTATCTGAATTTTTTGGACAATAGGTACTATAAGCAATAGAAATTTTTGTATGAATTTTACTGAGATATGATAGCATAAACATCACCATATTTTTCATATCAATATATCTTAAATGCTATTGAAATATATTATTGTGACATAAAATCAAATCATTATAAGTGTAAAATTCCACGCTGTTAATAAAGTTGATTTATAGAGTAATACAACCACAAACACAATCTAGTTTTAGCACTTTTCTATCACACAACATACTTTCTTCTTTTTTTTTTCCAGTTAATCCTACTTAACATTCCCACCCCCACGAAATGACCAACATATATGGTATCTGTATAGACTTGTTTTTTCTGGATAATTCACAAAAAAATGGAATTTTATATGTAGTCATTTTCATCAAATTATTTGCATTTAGCATAATTTTTGATCTACATCCATGCTGTTCCATGTATCAGAAACAAAGTTCCTTTTGGTGTTCAGTATTATTCTACTTTATGAATATATCATTTTAAATTCAGTTAACATTTGAGTTATTTCAAGCTTTTAATATTATGAATAATGCTGCTAAAAATTGTTCATGTTTTTATGTAGTCATGTTTTCATTTCCACTCATAGGAGAAGAATTGCTGGGTCATATATAAGTTTGATTTGCTTATTTAAGAAATTTTCAATCTGTTTCCCCAGGTAAGTTTTACATATTACTTTCTTACCAACATTTAATGATTGATACAATTTCTTCATTTTTTTTCAATATTTTGCAGTGTCCATCTTTTTACAATGTGAATTTTACTTGGTATGCAGTGGTATCTCATTGAGGTTTCAAATTGCTTTCCATAGTGATTAGTGATACCAATCATCACTTCATGTGCCTATTTCCTATGATCCTTATGGCTTGCATAGAAATGTCTATGGAAATATTTTACCTATTTTAATTGAACTTCTTTGATTTTATTTAAGAATTCCATGAGTTTTGATACTGTGAATGATATTGCTTTATTTCATTTGTGTGAATTATTTATTTGGGAGACATTTGTGTCAAGCAACATGGTTAAAAGAACAAGCCGAGGAGGGAATTTATCACAATAACTCAGATAATGTGGGTTTGGAAGCAGCTGATAAAATTTACATCAGGGCTAGAAGCAATTTGGTCATGAAATAGCTTCCCAGTGGTTTCTTTGGCAGGCAATATCAATGAAAGAATTATACTTATTTAAAAATTGGATAATATGCATGATTCTATTTCCTGAGGCCTCTGAAAGACATTTGGGCCAGGGACTGAGCTCCTAACTTAGACAACAGGAGAAAGTCCCAGGATACACATTTTTTACCATTAATATTATGCTTGTTCTTGGGTCCTTAAAATTAATGGAAATCACTAAAATTCACATAATAGAAGTGGCCTACATGGTTTATAAGAAAAATAAAAATCTCCGAATAAAACGAATGTTCCAGAATTAAAAATAAATATTTTTGGAATTAGCAAATAAAATGTTAGATTGGATCAGTAATACCTATTCAATTTAGAAGAATCAAACAAATTAATTATTTGAAAAAATTTAAAAGACTAAGTTTGGAATATATGATTAAGATAATATTTCAAAAAGGTTTCTGTGCTAGTATACTTCAGGTTTAACATACAACCTTGTTTCTCAGGTGATATTATAGTTGACTCAAGAAGAGAATTTAATTTTTCTGAAAAAGTTACATGATCAATAAAATCTATACAGTTTCAGCAAATTTAAAGGGAAAATAAATTAACAGTAAACACTGGGCTCACATCACTGACCTACTAAAATTTGTGGATATCACAGGGAGAAAGCATTCACTATCCTTGTCTAATTACATCACAGGCAGAGAATTTGGGTACCTTCATAACAAAAGTATCTAAGTAATTATATCCATTATCTAAGAAAGGAAACCAGTTTAAAAATATGAGGTAAAAATTTCTGGAAACCAATGACATCAAGTGGAAGAATTTAAACTTAAACATGTGATTGAATTCAGTTCCCTTATTCTTTCCAATAAACTAAAACTAAACTTTCAAGTAAATTAAATCTTAACAAATATGAGGTTGTGAATATGCATATTCCACATGATTATCTAACAATGTATTCATTATTTAAACATCTCATTAAATAAATTCTAGTCACTGGGTATAGATGATGAAAAAAATGGATATTACCTGTATGCTACAAATAAAGACACATTTTAAAGAAATAATTACATAAAATTATATAATTATGATTACTAATAAATATCAACACATATCTGTTTCAAAGGAAAATAGCCTTACAGAATATTTAGTTTATATGATGATTAGTAGAAAATCTAAAGAAATTATGAAAGGATATATTATCAGTTGGGATTCAGTATGGGGGAAAGAAGTTGACTGGATGATTAGAGAAAAGAAGGACATTATGGAAAGGAAATTCTTGTGCCTACAGACTATCTTGCAAGATTAGAGAACTAGCCTTAGTGATCAAAGTCAGATAAAGCCCCCTGTGAGGTTGAGTGTTGCAGAGAAAATGACTTCCTGCTATCCCCAAGCACTGGCTGCTGTAGCATCAGCAGTGACCTTGGACCTTCCATATTACTGCCACGCCAATGCACCTGTCATGCATGTGATTAGATCTGATTATGCAGCTGCTGTCATCCACTTTGGAATGATTTTGAAGGTTTTCTAGTTTTTGTGTCAATATGTTATATGGTTACTAGGCAGACAGAAAATTTTGCCTGTCTTTATTCTATAGGAAAACTAAGAATTTTGGTTCCTAGCATTTTCCTTCTCAACTACGACTTGAGTAGTTCCATGCATAATTTGACAGTGTAATACTTTAAATTTTTTTCATTTTGAAGACTATTCCAATTTTTATTACCACTTCTTCTTTAACACATAGGTTGTTAGGAATATACATTCTATTTTTCAAATACATTGAGTTTCTATAACTATCTTTGATGTTGATGTTATTGTTTTGCTGTCTTCTTAGGTTATATTTGTTTTGTTTGGAGGAGGTCATAATATATAGCATCTAAAAATTATGTGACTTGAGATATTATATCCTATAATATCAACATTTTGTATTTGTACTAACTATAAATGATATAAATGTTCATTCTGCAAGCATTAAATGCAGTATTCTGTGTATATCCCTGAGATTTTCAATTTCATTATTCAAATCCTTTACCATCATACTAAAGAATGATATGTAAATATGTAAAAAAAATTCCACTGCAATTATAAAGCTATTCATTTGTCTTGGCAATCATCTCAAAAAACCATTCTTCAAATATTATAAGCCTGATTTATTTTATATATTCAAAGTTAATTTGTTCAGAATTGTTGGTGCAAGACAATTGCGATTTCTATCAATGTGTTCTGATAAAAGTTTTTCTGTTAAAAATTATTTGCACCTAAATACAGATATTATGACAAGAAGTTAAATTATGAATGCATTGCATATCTGCTTCCAATTCATTCTTCTTGCCTTCCTTGTGAAAATATATTTCATTTATATATATATATATATATATATATATATATATATATATATTTTTTTTTTTTCTCTCTCTCTCTTTGCCAGCTAGCACTCTGGTAAGCTTGGACTACACAGACCCTAAAGCAATGTTGTAGGAGGAGAGGGTTTGCCCACTTGGCAGGTTTCTACAGCATCTGCAGCATTCTGGATAGTCCCTCTCTGACTCCTGTAGTGCACATGTTTTCTCCAGGACCTAGATTCTGCTAACCAGATTCTGATTAGTAGTCACTAAATGGGCAAGGTTTTCCACCACAATCTACTTTCAGTAGTTATATATAAGATACTAGAGTTTCTTGTGCCTTTCCTTGTACTCCAGAGGATAGATTCTTAGCAAGTTCCATTACTGCAGCACCATAGAGACTTACTTCTTTGATATCTAATAAACTGTGCCTGTGACATCTCCAAAAGTGTGAAGATTTTAGCAGTGGGTTACAGGGAGATTTACCATGGAGGAATTATCAGGTCTATTTTTCCTATTAGTAGTTATTATTACTTACACCTAATTCTTTATCTTTAGAATTCTATTTACCTCTTATTTTCTAATTCCTTTTAAACCAAATCTTCCTTATTGCTAATAATTTTTAATATTTTTTTATTTTTTCAAATTATTGTGTGATTTATTTTTTTCTGATTGAACAAACACTAAAATACTATGGGTATTGGTCAGCATGGGATTCTATAACAAAATACTACAGACTGGACTTCTTAAGTAGGAGAAATTTATTTCCTCGTAGTTCATTGGGATGGAAGATCAGATTTGAGATCTGTTAGAGCTGAAGTTTGAGAACAATTTGCTAGCATGGTTGATTCTGGTGAAGGCTCAATTTCTGGCTTTTGGACAGGCACATTCTCCACATTCTCTCTGTGTGTCCCCATATAGTGAAGAGATAGCTCTAGTGACTCTTCCTTTTCATTTAAGTTTAAGGGCTCCACCATTATGACCTGGTTTAATCTTAATCACCTCCTTGAAGTATTACCTCCATTACAAACCTTTGATAGGGGACACAATTCTGTTTATTGTACCATCTTTCTTTTGATTTTTATTTGCCTGGTATAAAATTTTTAAATAATTTTACCTTATAACTTTCTATATTTCATTTATCTTAAGAGCTAAAATTTATACAGTCTACCAGGAGATGTTTTCATGTGTTTAGTTATTGGTGGATAGTGCAAATGTCCCTAGCTACTTTTCTATAGGGATTATTTTCAGCCTAATTTTTAAACTAATATTTTTTAAAAATTATTTACTTTTGCTTGTCACTTAGATGCCCTTCAACTAGGGTCCTCCTTTGACTAAATTGTAAGGTTAGGATTCAGAACCATAGTAGTAATTTCTGTTCATCACCAGGGTATGTGATTTTACTTGAGAAGCCTCTGGAGATGATTATTAATTAAGAGTTAAATAATGATTATCTCTATGGAACAAGAGCTTGTTCCAATTCAAACAATCAGGGTGCCCTTTTCAGATGTCTTTTAGGAATCTGGATTTAAATACGGAGACTTAAAAATAAAAATAAAAACATGTCCTTTTATTGTGTTCTTTGCCTCCTTTCCTACAAATAATTCACTAAAGTTTACATTATTTCTGTAATTTTTTAATTTGTTCTAATTAGTTATATGTGACAGAGTACATTTATGCACTTTGATATGTAACACATAAATGGAGTATAATTACTGATTTTTCTGATTGTACATGCTGTAGAATCACATCAGTCGTACAGTCACATATGTACACAAGGTAATAATGTCTTTCATTCTTACCCCCTCTCCTCCCTTCAATCCCCTTTACCTAATTTAAAGTAACTCTATTCTGCCCTAGCATCCCTATCCTGCCTTATTGTAAATAAGCATCCACATATCAGAGAAAAGATTCGGCCTTTGGTTTTTTGAGATTGGCTTATTTTGCTTAGCATGATATTCTCCAATGCCATTCATTTAAGGGCAAATGCCATAATTCCATTCTTCTTTAAATCTGAGTAATATTCCATCATATATTCATATGTACGTATATATTCTATATGAGTGTGTGTGTGTGTGTGTATGTGTGTGTGTATCACATTTTCTTTATGCATTCATCTGCTGAAGGGCATCTAGATTGGTTTCATAGTTTAGCAATTGTGAGGTCAGCTGCTGTGAACATTAGTGTGGCTGATATGCATGACAATGATATGCTGATTTTAAGTCTTTTGGGTACACAACCAGGAGTGGGGAAGTGGGATAAAATGGTGCTTCTGTTCTAAGTATTCTGAGGAATCTCCATACCGCTTTCCACAATGGTTGCACCAATTTGAATTTCCACCAGAAATGTATAAGTGTATGTTTTTCTCCCACATCCTCACCAACATTTATTTTTTGCTTGTATTCCTGATAATTGCCATTCTTACTTGATGAGATGAAATCTTGGAGTAGTTTTGATTTGCATTTCTGTAATTGCTAGATTACAAAATGTTGAAAATTTTATCATATGATTGTTGATCAATTGTATTTCTTCTTTTGTGAAGTGTCTGTTAAGTTCCTTAGCCCATTTATTGATTGGGATGTTGTTTTTTTTGTGTTATGTATTTGAGTTTTTTATATATCCTGGAGAATAATGCTTTATCAGAATTGCATGTGGTAAAGATTTTCTCCCAATCTCTAGGCTCTCTCCTCATATTATTAATTATTTCCTTTGCTGAGAAGAAGCTTTTTAATTTGGATTCATCCCATTTACTGATTCTTGATTTTAATTCTTGCACTTTAGGATCCTTCTTATGATGTCAGATCCTAGGCCAACATGGTGGAGATTTGGGCTTATGTTTTCCTCTATTAGGCACACAGTTTTTGTTATAGTGCCTAAGTTTTTGATCCACTTTAAGTTGAGTTTCATGCAGGGTAAGAGATATTTCATTTCATTTTATTACATATGGCTTTCCAATTTTTCCAGCACCATTTGTTGAATAGGCTATCTTTTCTCCAGTGAATGTTTTCGGAGATTTTGTTTAGTACAGGATAAAAATATTTATGTGTAAAAATGGGAGTTCATAACCCACTTGAATCAAATGTATGAAATATGATATGTCAAGAACTATGTAATGTTTTGAACAACTAATAATAAAAATTTTTAAAAAAAGAAAAAAGAAAAAAAGAATACAAACAACAACAACAACAAAATATTTATGTGGGTTTCTATCTGTGTTTTCTCTTCTGTACCATTGGTGTAAATGTCTGTTTTGGTATCCATACCATGCTGTTTTTGTTACTAAAGCTCTGTAGTATAGTCTAATATCTGGTATTGTGATGCCTCCTGCTTCACTCTTCTTGCTAAGGTTTACTTTGGCTATTCTTGATCTCTTATCTTTCCAAATAATTTCATGATTGCCTTTTCTAGTTCTATGAAGAATGTCATTAGGATTTTAATAGTAATTGCATTAAATCTGTATAGTAGTTTTGGTAGTATGGCCATTTTGACATTATTAAATCTGCCTATCAAGGAGCATGGGAGTCTTACCATCTTCTATGGTCTTTTTAAATTTCTTTCTGTAGTATTCTGTATTTTGAATTGTAGATATCTTTTATCTCTTTTGATAGATTGATTCCAAAGTATATTTTTTGAGGCAATTGTAAATGGTGTAGTTTTCCTTATTACTCTCTCAAGTGGATTCATCCCTGATGTATAGAAACATATTTGATTCATGATTGTTGAATTTATATCTTGTTTCTTTTCTGAATTCATTTATTGGTATTAGAAATATTCTGGTGGAACTTTTTGAATCTTCTATATAAAGAATCATGTCATCAGCAAATAGTGATAGTTTGATTTCTTTTTTACCTATTATATTCCTTTAATTTATTTCTTCTAATTACTCTGGTAAGAGTTTCAAGGATGATGTTGAATAAAAGTTGTGAAAGAGGGCATCATTTTCTTGTTCAAGCTTTTATAGGGAATGCTTTCAATTTTTCTCCATTTAGAATTATGTTGACCTTGGGTTTAGCATATATAGACTTTTTGATATTGAGGTATGTTCCTACTATCTCTAGTTTTTCTAGTGTATTGAACATGAGGGATTCTGTATTTTGTCAAATACTTTTTCTGCATATATTGAGATGATTGTATGATTTTTGTTTTTAAGTCTATTGATATGATGAATTATATTTATTGATTTCCATATATTGAACCAACATTAAATCCCTGGGATGAACCCTACTTGATCATGATGCCCAATCTTTTTTAATATGATTTGTATACAATTTTCCAGAATTTTGAGAATTTTTGCATCCATGTTTACAAAGAACACTGTTCTGACATATTCTTTCTTTGATGTGTCTTTGTCTGGTTTTGGTATTGGGGTATTATTAGCCTCATAAAATGAATTCGGAAGGGTTCCCTCCTTATTTATTTTATGGAATATTTTGAGGAGTATTGGTGTTAATTATTTTTTAAAGTCTTGTAGAACTAAATTGAGAATCCATCTGGTTCTAGGCTTTTCTTGATTGGTAGGTGTTTGATGGCATTTTCTGATCCATTACTTGAAATTGATCTGTCTAAATCATGTATATCTTAATGATTCACTTTGGGTATATCATATGCCTCTAGAAATTTGTCAACATCTTTAATATTTTCTATTTTATTGAAGTATAAATTTTCAAAATAGTTTCTAATTATCTTATTTCACTCATGTCTGTTGTGATATTTCATTTTTAATCACATATTTTTGTAATTTGAGGTTTCTTTCTTTGTTATCATGGCTAAGAGTTTATCTATTTTATTTATTTTTTTCAAAGAAACAACTTTTTGTTTTTTCAATATTTTTAGTTGTTTATTTTGTTTCAATTTCATTGATTTTTAGGTCTAATTTTGATTGTTTCTTGTCTTCTACTGTTTTTGGTGTTGATTTGTTCTTCTTCTAGGACTTTTATATGTAATATTAAGTCATATATTCTATACCACCAGGGAATGGAAGGTGTTCCCAAAGGTATTACTGTTTTTGAATTCTTCCAATTAACATTTTTCTAGAAATGATTAACCTTTTAGGAATTCCCTTTGTTTTCCATTCAGTCATCTATCCATTAAAATAAAATCTTTAAAAATATTTTACCACATATTTTAAAAGTGCTATGCCAAAATGAATTTCTCTGATTGTATTTTCCATATATTATTCACTTCTTATTCTCTGCAAATCATATGTATCTTACTATTTCCTCTACACTTCTGCCATCATGTGTTTAATACCATCTCATCTTTAATATTTCTGAAGTCTATTACTATTTTAAAGCATACACATTTTGGACAAATTTAGCTAAATTTTTACCTAATATCTTTAAATAAATATGAAATTTTAAACCCTGCAAATATTTTCAAATGATACATTATGATTACTTTAGGTACTAAATCATATGTTTCATATTTGTAGGAACCATATATAGAATCAGTAACTTTTCTTAAATGCTCATTAAGCAACTATGAACCTACAGTAATATGTGTTTTTTCCCCAAGGTTGCATTCTGAATAATCAAAACAATGTAGTGAGTCTCTCATAATTACCCATGGAACAAATAATTTTTAAATGTTCCTTTATAAATATAATTAAACAAGTAGATTGAAGGAACATTTTCTATATTCTTTTATAGTCTCTTATTATTGTGTCTTCTGATATATCCATTGTAATATTAAATCTTTTGAAGTAAATTAGTAATCTATAAAGTAAAATCAAAGAACATTAAAGCTGGGTGTATGTGAGGTATCTAGTTCAACCTTGTCATTTTACAATTGAGAAAATAGAGTCGGTGGAATTTGAATACTATTCAATTATATCCAGGCTGGTGGTCTGAAAATCTTCAAATATACATTTTTTCCATGTGTTTAAATTTTAATCATTTTTTGTAGTTATGTTTTATTCTATCTATATTTTATGCTTCAACAGTCTGCTGAATGCATGTTACCTAGTCCTCCCAATTATTCCTTTAGTTTGGTAGCCTATTGGTATAAAGCAATAATAGTGCCATGGAAGACAGAAACATTGTATAGGGTTTTTATGGTTAATCTGGAAGAAATAACTGGGACATTTCTTTCTGCCAAAATGTTTTTAAGCTTTGCATCTTAGTTTTATTATTTAATTTTAATTCCCTCTCCCTTCAATTGTAATGTCTGCCCTGGTCTCTACTATATCCTTTGACTCTGCTTTATATTAAGTAAATTCTTCTACCAATGCTCTTTTCATCTACTTGAATTTGCCTTGGCAAGGCCTATATTTATTAAGCCTCAACTATTAATAGATTACAGAATAAAATTCAATGAATTCCAAAAGTAAACTATTCTTTCAACTCAACTCTTCCCTTTCCTGACTTTGTAATTTCTATCTCTGATAATGGTATGAAAATACAAATTCTCATCAATTATCTAAATCTCTTGATAGTCTCCATGTTTTCCTTTGCAATTCATTATTCTATAATTATTGGTTATCAACTATTAAAAACAATACCTTTTACCATTAATCATGATACATCATAGTTACAGAGTAATTCCCTACATAAATTAAAACCTTCCTCTAGAAATATAATGTTTCATGTCTTTTGTATTTCTAATTTATGATATTATTTATGATATTTACTGTAAAAAATAAAAAGCATAATTAAAAATTATTGTAGACCTTATGCTTTATGGAACTTGAATATCATGTAGCATTAAAATCCATGTATGTTATACATAGAAGGCAAGAAATATGTTACAGAGAATTTTTAAAAACAAAACTTCCAAAATTACATATAAGAGGAAGTGAGGGGAAAGAGAAAAAAAACAATGGAGAGAAATGAATTACAGTAGATGGGGCAGAGAGAGAAGATGGGAGGGGAGAGAAGGGCAGGGGGGATAGTAGAGGATAGGAAGGGCAACAGAATGCAACAGAATACAACAGACACTAGTATGACAATATGTAAAAATGTGGATGTGTAACCATTGTGACTCTGCAATCTGTATATGGGGTAAAAATGGGAGTTCATAACCCACTTGAATCAAATGTATGAAATATGATATGTCAAGAGCTATGTAATGTTTTGAACAATTAATAATAAAAATTTAAAAAAAGAAAAGATATTGGGGCTGGGGATGTGGCTCAAGCGGTAGCGCGCTCGCCTCGCATGCGTGCGGCCCGGGTTCGATCCTCAGCACCACATACAAACAACGATGTTGTGTCCGCCGATAACTAAAAATAAATATTGAAAAATTCTCTCTGTCTCTCTCTCTCCCCCTATAACTCTCTCTTTAAAAAAAAAATCTTTATTTAAAAAAAAAAAGAAAAGATACAAAAATGAATATGAATCTCCGTATGATCAAAACATTAAAACTCAAGTTCATTTTTTAATAATTATGTTTGGAACTTTTGCTGTTGCAAAAAAATAATGAATCTATATAAAGCTTTTATATATCTAGCTACTTTTTGTTTTAACAATATGGTTTTCTTCCCTCTATTACTATATTACTAATTATCATTTATTATAATAAATAATGAATTAAACTTTCAAAAATATTTATGAACAATAAAGATTTACCAGCAGGACATTTATTCTGCACACATCTGAATAAGACCTTTCCTGAAGATTAAAATATTTAGGAATTATTTACAGTTTCTACATTTTAGGTTTCCCCAGAACCTTATCTGAGATGAAAACTGTCTACTACCTCTATTGCTTGCCTAAGTTTTAGGAATTTTCCCTAACCTAAACTCTTCAGGAATTTCATCTTAAAATTTATATTTAACTGATGGGTTTATCTATCTGTTCATATAAAATTTATATAAAAATACCATCATTTTTTACACTGCTTCAATTATTATTAGTAATTCAGGTAAAATCTAATAATATTATTTTCGGGGCTGGGGATGTGGCTCAAGCGGTAGCGCGCTCACCTGGCATGCGTGCGGCCCGAGTTCGATCCTCAGCACCACATACAAACAAAGATGTTGTGTCCACCGAAAACTAAAAAATAAATAATAAAAAAAATAATATTATTATTTTCCACTTTCTCCCTGGGTATTTCTGTTAAACCACATAAATTTAAAAGTATGAGTTCATGAGATAGGTCTTTAACCATATAAATAACTTAATCAGTCAGATTTTAATCATATTTTAAGCTTTCCATTCTAGTTTTATTATTTAAAACTCTAATAGAATATGGCAGCATTTTCTTTTTTTAGGACATTCTGAGCAACAATGAGAATAAAATAAAACAAACATATCTGAAAAAGGAAACACGAGGCTAACAAAAATACAAACACAGTATTTCTTTAAGTGATATTAAAGTATCTAAATTAAAAATCTTGATAAGACTCATGGAAAATCATAAAGGTGAAGCCAGTTAAACTGTCTAAAGAATAAATATCATCCTTTGAAGTTATCAAAATTTGAATTAAACATATTACCCCAGAATAAGAGGGAGACATATTGCATAAATTTTATGCAAATATATCTAAGACAAAACAATCTCTGACAAAACCCATATTAATCAATATCCATTTGGGAGACATAGTAATTTGGATAGAGAAAGATTGAAGAATTGTTAGCTGTAGCAGAGCTGGAACTTTAAAGGTAAAGTGGAATTTTAAAAACTGTCTTTGGACTGAGGAATACTTCCCAAAGAAGGAGGACCCATTCTCAATCTGGAATTCAAGTTCTGAATATTTGGTTGTAGCCCATTGAATGGTAGAGAAGTTCTCTGGACTGCTTAGGACAGTGGTTGACAGTTTATATCTAGTAAAAATGAAGTGTGATAAAAGGAAATGTGAAAAGGAATAAGTTTATTGTCACTTTATGTTCAATGGTTGTGTGGCAAAGGACGAATTGATTATAAAAATATATGCACATAATTTTATTATTACAGTTAAACATCAACATAAACAATTATATTAAATAAAATGGGAAGTAAGAGAGAAGAAGCATGGAGATGAAAATAAAAATTAATTAATATTTGAATATTTTTCAAACAAAGCCTAAAAATATAATTTTAGGAAGTATTTATTTCTATATAATAAGAAATATTTTATAATGTAATTGAAAAAATAAATTCCTTCATTACCATTTTTTGTTTTTTTCACTGCTTCTGTGACCACAAAACCTGACAAGCACAATATAGAGAAGTTTATTTGTGGCTCACGATTTTGGAGGTCTTATTGCACGCATGCCCAATTCCATTGCTTTAGCCCAAAGTGAGGCAGAACATCATGGTGGAAGACTATGGTATAGAAAAACTCTTTAGTACCTGGCACAAAGGAAGCAGAGTCAGAGAGCTTTGCTCACCAGGGACAAAATGTAAAGCACAAAGGCACACCCCCAGTGACCAACCTCCTCCAGCCATACCTACCTGACTACAATTATAACTCATTTAATCCTTATAAGTGGATTAATGGACTAATTAGTTTAAGTCTCCCCAAATCCAATCATTTCACCTATAAATTTCTTGTATTTCTCACACATGAACTTTAGGTTACACCTCATATCTAAACCCTAACATGGCCATATTTAAATGGATACAGTGTAACATCACTAAGTGGAGGTATATCTGTCTTTAAGAGATTGCTTCAACCCACCACATGACCATCATCTTCTGAGGGATTAAATGAAGATATTCATAAATTCTATACTTTATATTAATTGCCATGCTTCCTTTGCTGTGAAGAAGTTTCTTTCTTCATAGGACTTAATATAGGATTCATGTTAGTGAATGCACTTTATATTCTTTTCTCTAATATTTATGATAGAAGATAAATATTTTTTAATTCTCTTAAAATGACAATCACTTTTACCAAGATTATAAGGGGGAACCTAAGAGTGTGTTATTTTTTTTTCCCAGAATAAGTCTTCCAACTCAGCAACATATTCCCTAAACAATGATTTTTCTCTTATACAATTTTATATTTCATCTTACTTAAATCATCTAACTCTTTCAAAGCTCCTGTTAGTAAATATTTTTCAATGATGCCATCTCCTTGAATATATAATTATTTTCTTCCTTTACAAAGACCAACACTTAAGCATCTATTATATTATATTTTTACCCAGTTATTGATGGCTGGGAAGAAAATTGGAGGATAGATCTTGAAAGTCATAGGTTTTTCCTCTAGTACAGATGTTTTACAGCATCATCATTGAGCAAACAGGAAATATTATTTATTATTTTCTCTTTGTCTATTACTATTGGTCCCCAGGGTTAAAAAAATCTGAAAATTCTCAATAATATCAATCCTGATTTTTTAATTCCAAGACTTACATTCCTAATTCTTTTCAAAGTCTAATTTTCCTGAAGAAGATCTATCAGGATTATTAATTCAATCTGTTTTAAAGACTATTTCTCCTATAATTAGATCTTGGGTCTTAGATTTTCTGCTCTCTGTCTCCAGAAAAATTTTATAACTTTATACTGCCAGGGAGACTTTCTTTCACACAGTAATTTATATTACTGAAGAAAAATTATTTTTCAGCCTAAAGACCAGCAACAAACATCTAATACTCTAGTCCTTAAAATTAATAAATATACTCAAGTGCCTAATATGATGGTGATAACATTTATCTTTATTGAAATTTCTTCCCCATTTTTCCATCCATAAACTACATATCAATTGCTTTACAAATTTATGCCAGGAGCTATCAATGTTGCATTTGCTGCCAAGGTGAGATTTTTCTGTGCCAGATGGTTGGCGAGTGATTCAACTGAAAATCCCAATGTAGAGTCTGCTTCCTGAATGAACTTCTAGTATTAATTGTTGCAGTTTACTTGAGGGGGTAACAGTCTTTGAGACTTTAGATATCAGTGCAGATTAATTATCAGTGAGTAATCTCAGGAATAATGAGGAATAATTCCTGAATGAAACAAAGGAATTGAATGTAGAAGTTGAACTGCAGTGCACATGCAACAGAAACCTTAGCCTATTACTACACTATGGAGCTTGAATGAGCTTCAGAGTTTTCCCATATAGATAAAAGAGTGACATTTTCATCTATCCATATCAAAGAATCATTGATATGACAGGCTGCTAAGAGGTGTTAAACTTGGATTTTAGTCTTCATTCTACAGAGGGAATGCTGACCTCAAAAGAGATTACTACATTAAACACAATGATAGTTAATACATATTCACACAGTAATATACTTGTAGGTAATGTCAAGTGCAATGAAGAAATCTTTGCTGTTTAGCAGAACTCCAAGGGTTTTGGCTCCTCTTCCACAATGTAGAGGCATTGGAAAAACTCACACATCTTCCTAGTCAGAATCCAGGTGATACATATACTCTCATACTCTTATATTAGGTGGGGGTATGTAACTGAGTTATTGACAGTGGAATGAGCATACAAGTGTGGAATGCCACTTTTCAGTCAGAGCCAATTTCTGCATAGTCCCTCATGCTTTATTTTCCACAATGATGGTGAGAAGTATGTTGCTAGGGGATCTAAGAAGGTATGTGTTTAAAAAAAAAATAAAGCTCCATCAGCTATACCTGAGAATAGATTCTGAAAAATAAATTCTCTTGCTTCTTTGCCCTAGTGATAATTGGATTCCATATCAGTGAGAAATAATTTTTTAGTGTATTCAGTTTCTGATATTGATAGGAATGTGTTTTAGTCAGCTTTTTCATGGCTGTGACCAAAAGACCTAATAAAAGCAATTAGAAGAGAAAACATTTATTTGTAGGTTCATATTTTCAGAAATCTCAGTCCACAGATGGCTGATTTCATTTCTCAGGACCTGAGGTGATGCAGAACATCACAGCCGAAGCATATGACAGAAAAAAGTAGTGGAAACATACATAGCACCAGGAGGGGGGGGGGGAGAGATAGAGAGAGAGTTCTTTTCTCACCAAGGACAAATATATACCTCAAAGGAATGCCCCACAATTACCTACCTCCATTGGCAACACCCTATCTACCTGTAGTCACCACCCACTTAATCCCTATCAGAGATCAATGCACTGATTAGTTAAGGTTCTCATAACCCAATCATTTTACCTCAACTCTCTTGCATTGTCTTTCACGTGAGATTTTGGGGACATAACTGAACCATAACATTCCACTCATGATCTCCAAAAGCTCATGCCTATATCACAATGCAAAACAAAACAAACAAAAAAAACTACATTTAGTCCATTTTCATGACTTGCCATAGTCTCAACAGTTTTAGTATTACCCAAAAGTCCAAGCCCAAAGTCTCCTCTGAGACTCAACGCAAACTTTTGATGTTAGCCCCTGTAAAAATCAAAAGCAAGTTACATATATCCAATACGTAAAGGCACATAAAAAACATATCCACGTGAAGAAATAGGGGCATAGAAAGAAGGAATGGAACCAAAGTAAGATCAAAGTCCATTTGGGCAAACAAATCATATAGCTCCACTTCCAGCATCTGGGATACATGATGTTGTCTCCAAAGGGCTTACATAGCTCTGCCCACATGGTTTTATTGATTGCATCCTACAGGGACTCTCTCATGACTTGTCTCTGCTCAATTCTTTTAGCTTTCCTATGCAAATGTTCCACTGTTATGGCATTTCTTATTTTGAGGGGTCTTCAATGCAGCCTGGGCTTCCTTCTCACATCTCTATACATCACCCTCTCAGGGACTGCTAAAAGGAAATGACTCTGCTTCACTTTGTCTGGACTCACAGGCCTTCTTCCAGCATCCTGAATTCCTGAAGAATTAGCACCATGTGGTTGCGACCAAATTTTCCACCATCTTGAGTAGTAGCCAAGCCTCCAGGGACTATGACTGCAGCAGCTTCTGAGTGCCAGGACAGCTACATCTGTTTTTTTTTTTTTCCAGTTGTCAAGGGATCTTTTATTTTATTTATTTATATGTAGTACTGAGAATCAAACCCAGGGCCCCACACATGCCAGGCAAGCACTCTACCATTGAACCAAAACTCCAGCCCATACTTTACACTCTTGAGCTTGAGATGAATGTGATCATTCCAATTTCTGAGATGCCCTAAGGCCCACTGTCTTCTTGCCTTTGGGCAAGGTATTTAGTGTTTCTTTAGCGGCTCTAATGTTTTTAATAACCATAGCTTCCTTAGCCTCATTTTTACTTGCATTTTTCTGAAAAACACTGCAAATTTTTCAATCTTTCTGCTTTGCTTGTGTTCCTGATCATCATTATAAACATGGGTAAAATCAGCCATCAGTACCCTGCTAATGCCTGAATGTTGTGCTACCTATACATTTCTTGCACCAGATTAATTAGTCCATCACTTTTAAATTGAGCCTCACACAAAGTATGAAGATATGGGCAAAATTTAGACAACTTTTTAGCCAGAATGTAACATGAATGCTGTTTAGTCCAATTTCCAATATAGTCCTCTTTCTCCTGTGAAACTTCTTGAGCACAGTCTTGACTGAGCATGGTCCTATAGGCATTCTGTTTTTTTGCATTACCACCAGAATTCCCTATTAAGCTGTACTTACAACATTCTAAAGCTTTTTCAGCTTGCCTCTAAAGTTTTCAAAATTCCTCCCCCAAATTCTAAAAGGTTTCAAAAGCTTCAGAATCCCATGGCCAGGTGTGTCACAGCAATAACCCTATTTCTTAGTACCAATTTTGGCTTTAGTCAGCTTTTTTGCTGCTGTGACTAAAAGACCTAACAAAGACAATTAGAGGAGTAAAAGCTATTTGTGGGCTGATTGTTTCAGAGGTTTCAGTCTATAGACTGCCAATTCCATTTCTTATGGCCTAAGGTGAGGCAGAACATCATGGCAGAAGTGTGTTGCAGAGAAAAACAGTGGGAACATGGCACCAGGAAGCAGAGAGAGAGAGAGTTCTCCTCTTACCCCCATGACCTACCACCTCCAGCCACACCTAATCTGTCTACAATTACCATCCAGTTAATCTCTAGAGAGGGATTAATACACTGAGTAAGTTAAGGCTCTTGTAACCTAATAACTTTACCTCTAAATTTTCTTTCATTGTCTTAGACATGAGCTTTTAGGGGAAACCTCATATTTAAACTGCAACAGGAGGTTATATGTTGAAGCAAATAGCATTACATCAAGATCTAATTTTGTCTTGGAGTTTGTACTATTTCTGGCATTGTATGATGTCAAGTATACAGAAGTGGATACAAATGTACACAAAGCTAAAGAGAGATAAAACCTGGACCTACAAAACGGTGTTGTATATAAATGATGAGTAAAACAAAAGAAAATCGATTTAGTAATATGAAAGGAAGAAGGAAGGAGTTTAGTTTAGAAACATAATGAGCCAATGAAGAAGACTGAGAATCCTAACAGTGATTTAGGAGTGAAGCCAGGTATGATTATGGTTGTTATGACTTGAATATGAGTGTCCCCCAAAAGCTCATATGTGAGTGATGCAAGAAATTCAGAGGCAAAATGATTAGATGATGAAAGTTGTAACTCAATCAATGGATTAAGCCACTGATACAGATTACCTGGGTAGTAACTGAAGGCAGGTAAAATGTTACTGGAGGAGATAGATCACTGGGACATGCCTTTGGGGTTCATACTTTTTCCCTGATGAGCTGAGTATTTTTTTCTCTCTCTTCTTCCATATGCCATGTTCTGAGCTTCCTTCCTTTGCCAAACCCTTCTTTCATAATGTTCCGCCTTCCCATGGGCCCAGAGTAATGAAGTAAGTGAGCCATTTATAGACTGAGAACTCTGAACCTAAGATCCAAATAACCTTTCTATACTTTAAAATTGTTCTTGTTGGGTGTTTTGATCACAACACTGAAAAAGCTGACTTTTTTTAAAAGAGAGAGAAAGAGAGAGAGAGAGAGAGAGAGAGAGAGAGAGAGAGAGAGAGAATTTTTTAATATTTATTTTTTAGTTTTCGGTGGACAAAACATCTTTATAATATTTTTATGTGGTGCTGAGGATTGAACCCAGCGCCCCGTGCATGCCAGGCAAGGGCATTACAGCTTGAGCCACATCCCCAGCCCAAAGCTGCCTTTTAACAGTGGTGTAGCTAAAGTCAAGGCAAAAATAAATTTTCAAAAATATTCTATATTGAGTAAGTCAAGTAATATAGAGAGGTCAGTGTATGTGACAAATACAATTTTTACATTATATTTGTACTATTGTACAAATATAAATATTATACAAATATAAATATTGGCAACTTTAGAGCATATAGATTTTTTCAAAAAGGTAGTTATTATGGAGTTTTTATGTTTGAAGTCTATCCTACTTATTTATGGCAGAAAATTAAGTGAGATAACAGGAATGAGGGAGTATAGACAATGCTCACAAGTACTACTTCTGTTAACTAGTGTAAAAAATAATCAATTAAAATAAGAATGTGGGGATGGCTGGTTTGTTATTTTTAAGATGTAAAACATACTATGTGTTTATATGCTGATGGGAATGATGCCCTAGCGTAAAAGGAATAGCATGATGGATTAGAAAAGAAAGGGGAACTACATAAGTAAAAGCCTGAAGTAGGAAAAAGAAATGAGATCTAATGTAAAAGTAATTGCTATGACCTTTATTTTAAAAGAAGCATTTTCTTTCTTTTGACAGGTAGAAATGAATAATATGGATAAATACATAGACATGTTAGAAAAAATTGGTTAGAAGTTGCCAAGATAACACTCAAAAGAGATTGAAAAAATGTGAAATATCAATCCAGGAAAGAGTAAAACAAACTTTCCAGAAATATCTACATAAAAGCAGAAAAGACTGAAAAACCACTTGGAATCCAGTGGTGAATTCAGAATTAGCAACTTTCACAGTTAATTTTTTCTTCTGACAGTCAATAAATGGGGAGAGATGAATTCATTCAGGATAGAAAAATGTCTGGATGAGCTCATGATAGAGAGAAAACCAGTGCTTTAGGCATAATGCAAAGAAGAAATTACTGAAATTCTTCTTCTGTAGATTTGAACACAGATGAGTATAAAGAAGAGGAAATATAAAAAATAAAATGAGGGAATGTTAAAAAATGTAAAAGTCCAGATGGGGTCAGAAATGGTTGAACTTCAAGTTGTATTGTGAATGATCTAATACACAAAATGGTGGCAATGAAAAGTGCATGCTTTAAAATAAGATATTTTAGATGTGGTGCAAATATTGGTTCAATATTTTAAAATGGAGTATATTAAAGAACTGGCACAGAGAAGAACATATCTAAGGAGGCAAGCTGAAAACAGAAAAGTCAGCTAAGACTCCTTTTGCCTTACAACTGTGCCAATTAAATTGTGAACTAATAGTGATAATACAAATATACACAGGAATGAGTATGCTTTCTCCTGGTATTACTAATGATACTCCTGTACCAAACAAACAGACAAGTAAAATTTTTGTAATAGTGAGATTTTGAGATTTAAAATAAAGAAAAAAAAGTAAAAAGACAATACCTGCATAAATTCTTTTGCAGTAACTCAAACTTTATATCCCAATAAATACAGGCTTTCAAACAGTTTCATGTTATTGATTTTAGGGTCATTCTGCTGTTGGAATACAAAGCATATCAGGTCACATAGCTATGCCCTACAGGTTTTCTCACAAGCTGCAATGGCAAACACCATTCTCTTTTCTTAGTAGTTCAAATATGACAATAATTAACTTTGTTTGTGTATTCAGTACATCTTATTAATGTGAAAGGATCAATATATGATGCTGGGATTTATAATGCACTCACTGGGACAGAGAGCTCAAAATAGTCACTACTTATCTTAGTCTTTGGCAAAGTTACGATATGTGTATTGAATTTAATAAGCTTAGAAAACAAATGATATGTGTTTCAACATATCACTTGTGTTGTCAGAAATTAAGGAAAAAAGAGGTCTACCTTGGGTGAAATACTCAGTGAAATTTTATAAAACACATCAGCTCTTTTGTTTGACTATCACAAATAAATCCAATAATATCATTTAGCATTGTTATATTAACTAATGAAAAATTGAATTTTATGTTTTTAAAAATTATGTTGAAGGAAATGTAAGAGCCTCATAAAACATATGATACATGATGGAAAATGGGGGAAAGCAGGTTAGTGGAGAAATTCAGTTTTATGGGTGGAGAAATATCTAAAGTAAAAAATCAATTATTCTATTTTTCCTTTTATTTTTCTTAATGGTTTTCTTTCAGTTTTTAAATTTATCACATATGGGAAGGAATTAAAAAAAAACAAAACAAAGACTACTTTTCAACATCTTAGGTAATGAATGATGATTAATGGCTACAAATCACATTTAACATGCATGCCCCCAATGACATTAGTCCTTTTACACAGAACACCTGGTTCCATATCTTGTACTTGGTTAGTATTATAATTATTTTTCTGTGCTATGAAAGAGTCTCATCTTAAACTGGAAAATGCTTCAAAATAGAGATTCACTACTTTAATAAATAAAAATTAGTAATAAAAAGGTAAAAAAGAATAGAAATTCACATGCTCAATGACTTGGTTAAGCCACAGTAAGTTTTGTCTCTTATTTTTATCTCATAGGACAAAAGGATGGTAAATCAAATCCATGCCAACAAAAGCATTTAATTTCAGCAAGTAATTAAAAAAATTCCCTAGTTAGTATAAAATGCTTCTTTAGGGAAGTGACTTTCCAAACTGCAAGAAGGAGTAGTATCACAGAGAGGCCATAGAGATTTTGCTGCTAGTTATAAAATAAACAGATCCTTACAGAATGGATATATTCTTACTCACTACTGTGCTTATAATGAGATTGAATTCAACTTCTCACGTACTAATTGTATTAAACTGTGTACATAAAAGTGATGGAATGGGAGTGATTTGGGGATTAGGCAAGGCAATCAAAGGTTTAGAAGAATGATGTGAAATTAATATGGGATGTTTTGTGGCTTTTTTTTTAAGTTCCTCTATGTGCATTTCTCTACAGATACAGGGCTCCATTTATTTATTTTTTCAATTCTCTTTGAAGAGGAGCAGAAATAATAGTCTTTTGAATGAAAGTGGAGTTGAAATAAATCTGGAGTCATGATATATTTGTTTTGGTTCCATAAGGTTTTATTTGTTTTGATTTTGTTGAATTTTGGTTTGGATGTGTTTGGTTTTTATTTTCATGGGACAATTTTCAATTCAAAGATATAAGCAAAATAATAACTTGGAAGGTATGGTTTAATAAAATAAGAACCTCATTCACCTAAAATCTATTACCCACAAAAAGTGATAGACAATAATCAATTTTTCTCATTAGTTCACATTAATGAAAAAATCACATAAATATTCTAAATTACTAGTGAATACATTTTCAAATGGATTTGAAAGTCATTTGGATATAAATAATATTTACTAAATAAAATAATAGAATTATGTGAAAAGGCTATGAGATTTGGTCAGATAAAATGCCCTTTGCTTTAAATCATCTAATATTTAACATCTGTGCAATAGTAAACCAACCGAAAATATTCATAATATGCAATGATTAGTCCTAGTAACTAGTAACTATTTAAATTATTACTTAATATCTTAGGGATGGATAAGAATAAACATAATGCTAAGATACCAAGATGAGTATGCATGTCCTCTCAGCCTATCATTTCTCTAACAATTATTGTTTAGCTAAATGTGTTTATTATTAAATACAATTAAAATGAAACTACCAATTACTCAAGTTCAAGAACCAGGAAAATCTATTGAATATTCATACTTAGTAGTACTTCAAGAAAGCTTTAGAGCACAAAGTAAAATTAATTCACACAGTGAATTCACACACACACACACACACACACACACACACACACACACACACACATTTTCCCTTAGGTTAAAGAATAAAGCTAAAATCACTCCTGTGGTTTGACTATTTGTCCCCTCTGAAATTCACATTGAAATTTGGCTGTTGTTGTGATGGTGTTAGGAGATAGTCTTGGGGAAGTGATAAGGCCACAGGGCTGAATCTTCATGGGTGAGAGTAATGTTATTATAAAGGAGTAAGTTTCACCCTCTGGCTCTCTGTCCTTCCATTTTCCACTCTGTAATGATGTATCAAGAAGACCATCACCATGTCTTATACCTATATCTTGAACTTCCTAGACTCCAGTCTATGTTATTCTGTCCATAACACCATAAAATGGTCTCAAGCAGATGTAAGTTAGAAGAGAAATAACATTTTATAAAAGTGCATAGCATGCATAATCCAAGTATTAACAATTTGTTATTCAGAAATAGCCAACTGTTTTTCCTATAACAATTTAAAAGTTTCATAAGATATTTACAGACATTGCAGCTATTTTATGCTAATTTGTAAATGAGAATGCTTAAAATCCTTTATTTCACTTTGACCCTTCATGTTCTAATTAAGTGTTTTAATTTTTCAGGTCAGTACAATATTCTACATATATGACCAAAAATATGATGTACATACAATTTCATTATTACACTGGATACATGGTAAATGCAGATTATTTATATTTCTCTTCATTGTTTCACTAGTAAAAATGGTGAAAGAGCACAAAATATAAAGAATTAATTTAGCTTTTCATTTTAATTAGGCATAGGTACCTGATTAGATATTAGGTCTGTATTTAAATCTTGGTAACCTAGATTCAGAATTATTATGATTAGGGCATAATTAGCTACTCAAATCAATTATGTCATTTAGATTTATCAATTTTGTAGCTAAAATTGTTGCATAATTAATCCTAATATTATTCATTATAACTCATCATTAGCAGTCTAGAAACTCTATAGATGAAAACTGAAATAATTCTGAAAAGCACTGTGCAAGCAGAATCACTATCACATTTGTATTGATTATCTACTCCTTCTATGACTAATAATATAGAAGTAATAGCAATAAATTTAACTTAAACTTTGTACACTATATATTACTAGTTTCTAGAATCTTTTCAGTCATTTGACAAAATGCATCTTGCATATTAGATGACCTAATTTAATACAGTTTAAGAACAGCATTGCATTCAGATTGCTTTTCCTGTCAGCATGAAAAATAATAGTATTATTGAAGTAAAATATCTCAAAATAAGCATACAACCCTATAAAATATATTAGCAATATACTTAAATTAAGGGTATACAAAGCACAAAGAAATCATCATACTGATTTTATTTTATAAACACAAGCTTTTCATAGTATTAATTTTTAGTATTTATTAAATCTTGTTTAGAAACTAAATTTGTTTGGAAAACATTTAATAATGACTCTAATGGGAAAAGCCTTTCCAATAAATGTTGGAATAAATGGATACCTACCTACATGCAAATAAATAAAATTAGGCCCTCGTTTCAAAGTGTGTGTGCATGTGTATGTATAAATGGCCTTAAAATGAAAATGTAAATATAAGACCTGAAACTTATAAGTCCTGGAAGAAAATTCAGATGAAAAATTCACTTTTTGCACAAACACAAACAATATACAAAAACAAATGGTATTATATAAAATGAAAAAAAATCCACAAAACAAAGAAAATAATCAAAATTGAAGAGACAATGCAGAGAACATTAGAAAATATTTTAAAACCATAAAGTTAATTAAATATTAATGTCCAAATTATGTAAGAAACATAATAGCAAGAAAACAAATAACCTAATTTAAAAATGGGCAAAGGTCAGACTTCAGTGTTGAACATCCATCATTTCAGTACTTGGCAGGCTGAGGCAGGAGAGTTGCTTGAGCCCAGGAGTTTGAAGCCAGTCTGGGCAACACAGTCTCAAAATAAATAAATAAAAATAAAAATGGGCAAAGAACCTGAATAAAAAGTCCTCAAATGAAAACATATAAGTGGTCAATAGGTATGTGAAAATGCTTAGCATTGCTTATCATCAGGGAAAATTAAATTAAAAATACTATGAAGGATCCTATCACACTTATTATAAGAACCACTATCAAAAAGACAAAAGAGCCCCTGCAAGGTGGTGCAAAGACCCTATACCAAAATAAAATTTTTAAAATGATGATGATGTAGCTGAGTGGTAGAGCACTTGCCTCACTCCTGTGTTTCATCTCCACTAGTAACTTGCAGGGGATTGATTCGCTGATTGGGCTAAGGCTCTCATTGTTAGGTCGGTGGGACTTGGTGGCGACTTAGTGGCAACTTAGAACAAAGCAGCCCAAGCGGGAAAAGAACATCAATCAGATGCCTGCAGAAACGCCTGTCAATCAGCCAGATCTCCTGACTAACGCCTGTCAAGCAACAGGACCCCCCTGGCCAATCCTGGAATTCAGCCAACTCCCCTGACCAACTCCAAGGGGGCAAGGGACTCTAAGAACACCTTTTCCTGTCCCAAGCCCTTCCCTTCCTGCTGTAAGCCCCATAAAAGTCCAGTCTGGTCGAGCTTCCATGTGGTTTCTCCTCAGACCCTCCCCCTGTCCCCTCTGTGGGTCTGATCGAGTCCACAGCTTTTAAAATCACCTTCACAGAAAGTCTCAGGACATGGACAAAATGCAGACAACTTCTCAGCCAGAATATAACACAAATGGCCTCTAGCCCAATTACCAATAGTGTCTTCCTTTTTCTCTAAAACCTCACAAGCCCTATCTTCACTGACCACAGTCCTATTGGCATTCTGGTTTTTTGAGCTCCCACCAGAATTAAGCTCTATTAAGCTCCATTTGCAACAACATAAAAGCATTTCCAGCTTGCACTAGTACCATCTCAAAATTCCTCCAAACAATTCCAATAAACTCCAAAGTCTTCTGAACCACATGGTTAGGTTAGTCACAGCAAGGAGCTCATTTTTCATATCAATTTCTGTTTTAGTCAGCTCTTTTTTTCTGATGTGAATAAAACTGTCAAGAACAACTTTAGAGGAAGAAAATTTTATTTGGGGGCTCTTGGCTTCAGAGGTCTCAATGCATAGACAGCTGGCTCCAACCCTTAGGGCTTGAGGTAAGGCTGAACAGCATAGCAAAAGAATATGGTGGAGTGAGCAGCCCACATGATGATCAGTAAGGAGAGAGGGGGGGGGGGACTCCATTTGTCAGATACAAAATATATACCCTAGAAGCATGTTTCCAATGATGCACCTCCTCTAGCTACACCCTACCCACCTTCAGGTTCTGCTCAGTTAATCCCATAATGAGATTAATTCACTGATTGGGTTAAGGCTTTTATAATCCTATCATTTCTCCTTCTTGCAGTTTCACACATGAGCTTTTGGGGGACACCTTAAATCCAAACAATAAAATACGTATATGTCCAAAGGTAATGAAATCAGTATGCTGAAACAACTCCACACCAATGTTTACTGCAACATTATTTACAATAATGGATATAGAATCAGTTTTTATTAACAAATGCATGGATAAAAAATGTAGCATACATAAGTAATGAAATTCAGTTTAGTCTTCAAAGAAAGTGAAATCCCCACATTGGTGAAAACATACGTGAACCTAGAGGATACTAAGTGGAAAAAAAAAACAGGTACAGAAAAACAAAAGAAAAACAAATATTACATGATTTTATTTATATGTAAAACCTAATAAAGCTGAACTCACAGAAGCTGAGAGAAGATTGATGGTTACTAGGAGGTAGAGAATAGAGGGATGGGAAAATGTTCAAAGAATACAATGTTTAATTAAAGATTCAAGAGGTCTTCTGTACAATAGGATAACTAACATCAATGTAGTATAATAATTTTCCTTCTATTGCTACATTTATAATATTTAATTAAATGGATGTTACATTTGTCAAATTGGATTTTATTTTCCTATTGATTTATTTATTCCTTTTTATATCAGTTTTTGCATTTTTATATTGAGTATGATATTTATATTTCTGTAAATATTCTGAACATTTTACTCTGTAAGTTACTGCTAACTTATTGATATCCTTTAGTATTGTTTCTTACGTGTGCCAAGTGTGGCACCACAGGCCTGTAATCCCAGTGACTGGAAAGGCTGCATCAGGAAGGCTAGCATTGGCAATTTAGAAAGACTAATACAAAACAAACAAAACCTAACTAGGAAAGGGGCAGGGAATGTAGCTCGATGGTAGAATCAGTGTTCAATTTCATAGTACTTTGGGGGGAGGCGAATCTTCTCAAGTGAAACCTGAGCAATATTTATTCACATTCTTTTATCCCTATTACTGATATAGCATCTTTCTGAGCTTATAATTTGGGTCAAAATACCCTATACTCTTACACATAATGTTTAATTCTTGATTCTTTTTTATGTAAATTTTTCTTTTATTTATATATGACAGAACACATTTCAATGCTCATTACATATAGAGCACAATTTTCATAGCTCTGCTTGTATACATAGTATAGTCATACCAATTTGTGTCTTCATACATGTACTTTGGATAGTAACGATCATCACATTCCACTAACATTAAATACCCCATGCCCCCTCTCTTCCTCTCCGATCCCTCTGCCCTATCTAGAGTTCATCTATTCCTCCCATGCTCCAGCTCCCTATCCCACTATGAATCAGCCTCCTTATATCAGAGAAAACATTCAGCAATTATTTTTTTTTTTGGATTGGCTAACTTCACTTAACATTATCTTCTCTAACTCCATCCATTTACCTGCAAATGCCATGATTTTATTCTCTTTTATTGCTGAGTAATATTCCATTGTGCATATATGCCACATTTTTTGTTATGCATTAATCTATTAAAGGGCATCTAGGTTGGTTCCACAGTTTAGCTATTGTGAATAAACATCGATTTGGCTGTATCCCTGTAGTATGCTCTTTTAAAGTCCTTTGGATAGAGGGACAGCTGGGTCAAATGGTTGTTCTATTCCCAATTTTCCAAGAAATGGCCATATTGCTTTCCATATTGGCTGCATCAATTCACAATTCCACCATCAGTGTATGAGTGTACCCTTTTCCCATATCCTCACCAACACTAATTGTTGTTGTATGCACAATAGCTGCCATTCGGACTGAAGTAAGATGAAATCTTAGAGTGGTTTTCATTTGCATTTCTAATTGCTAGTGATGATGAACATTTTTTCATGTATTTGTTGATTGATTGTACATCATCCTCTAAGTAGTGTATCTTCACGTCCTTGGCCCATTTATTGATTGGGTTATTAGTGTTTTTGTGTTTAGTTTTTGAGTTCTTTATATACCCTAGTGATTATTGTTCTATCTGATGTGTGAGGAGTAAAGATTTGCTCCCAAGATGTAGGCTCTCTATTCACTTCACAGATTTTTTCTTTTGTTGAAAAAAAGCTTTTAAGTTTGAGTCCATCCCATTTATTGATTCTTGATTTTAATTCTTGTGTCACAGGAGTTTTATTAAGGAAGTTGGGGCTTAATCCAGCATGATGGAGATTAGGGCCTACCTTTTATTCTATTAAACTCACTCTCCTGGTTGTATTCCTAAGTCTTTGATCCATTTTGAGTTGAGTTTTGTGCATGGTGAGAGATAGGGGTGTAATTTCATTTTGTTGCATATGGATTTCCAGTTGTCCAGCGCCAATTTTTGAAGAGCTATCTTGTCTCCAATGCATGCTTTTGGCAACTTTGTCTAATATAAGATAATTGTAATTTTGTGGGTTAGTCTCTGTGTCCTCTATTCTGTACCATTGATCGACCAATCTGTTCTGGTGCCAACACCATGCTATTTTTGTTACTATTGCTCTGTAGTATAGTTTAAGTTCTGGTATAGTGATGCCAACTGCTTCACTCTTCCTGCTAAGGGTTGCTTCAGCTATTCTGGGTCTCTTATTTTTCCAGATGAATTTCATGATTGCTTTTTCTATTTCTATGAGGAATGCCATTGGGATTTTGATCAGAATTGCATAAATCTGTACAGTGCTTTCAGAAGTATGGTCTTTTGATAATATTAATTCTGCCTATTCAAGAGCAATGTAGATCTTTCCATCTTCTAAGGTCTGTTTTGATTTCTTTCTTTAGCATTCTGTAATTTTCATTATATAGATCTTTCACCTCTTTCATTAAGCTAATTCCCAAATTTCTTTTTTTAGGCTATTGAGAATGGTGTAGTTTTCCTCATTTCCCTTTCTGAGGATTTGTCACTGATATACTGATATACAGAAATGCCTTTGATTTATAGGTGTTGATTTTATATCCTGCTGCTACTTTGCTGAATTTATTTACTAGTTCTAGGAGTTTCCTGGAGGAACTCTTAGGGTCTTCCAGGTATAGAATCATATCATCAGCAAATAATGCCAATTTGAGTTCTTTTTTTCCTATGTGTATCTGTTTAATTTCTTTCATCTAATTGCTCTGACCAGTGTTTCAAGAACTATCTTAAATAGAAGTGGTGAAAGAAGGCATCCCTCTCTTGTTCCAGTTTTTAGAGGGAATGCCTTCAATTTTTCTCCTTTTAGAATGATGTTGGCCTGGGGCTTAGCATAAATAGCTTTATGATGTTGAGATATGTTTCTGTTATCCCAAGTTTTTCTAGTGTTTTAAACATAAAGGGGTTCTGTATTTTATCAAACGTTTTTTCTTTGTCTATTGAGATGATCATATGATTCTTATCTTTAAGTCTATTGATGTTATGAATTACATTTATGATTTCTGTATGTTGAACTAACCTTGCATCATTGGTTGATCATGGTGCACAATCTTTTCGTTATGTTTTTGTATTCGATTTGCCAGAATTTTATTGAGAATTTTTGCATCTATGTTCATTACAGATATTGGTCTAAAGTTTTCTTTTTTGATGTGTCTTTGTCTGGTTTTGAAATCAGAGTGATATTGGCCTCATAGAATGAGTTTCAAAGGGCTGCCTTTTTTTCTATTTTCTGAAATAAATTGGAGAGTATTGGTATTAGTTCTTCTTTAAAAATCTTGTTGAACTTGGCTGTGTATTTATCTGGTCCTGGCCTTTTCTTCGTTGGTAGACTTTTGATGACATCTGCTATTTTGTTACTTGAAATTGATCTGTTTAAATTGTGTGTATCATCCTGATTCAATTTGAGCAATTCATATGACTCTATAAATTTGTTGATGACCTTGATATTTTCTATTTTATTGGAGTACAGATTTTCAAAATAATTTCTAATTATCTTGTGTATTTCTGTAGTGTCTGTTGTGATATTTTCTTTTTCATAGGGTATGGTAGTGATTTGAGTTTTTTCTCTCCTTTTCTTTGTTAGCATGGCTAAGGGTCTATCAATTTTATTTATGTTTTCAAAGAACCAACTTTCTTTCTGTCAATTATTTCTTTTGTTTCAATTTCATTGATTTGAGTTCTTTTTTAAATTATTTCATATCATTTGCTGCTTCTGGTGTTGATTTGTTCTTTTTTTCTAAGGCTTTGAGATGTAATGTTAAGTCATTTAATGCCTTCGATTTTTCTTCTTTTAAGGAATGAACTTTATGCAATGAACTTTACTCTTAGAACTGCTTTCATAGTGTCCAAGAGATTTCAATATGTTGTATCTGTGTTCTCATTCACCTCTAGAAACTTTTTAATCTCCTCCTAGACATCTTCTGTAACCCATTGTTCATTCAGCAGCATATTATTTAGTCTCCAGGTGTTGCAGTGGATTTTATTTCTAATTTTATCATTGATTTCTAATACATTCATTTATGATCTGACAGAATGCAGGGTAGTATCTCTACTTTTTTATATTTACTAAGAGTTGCTTTGTGGCATAATATATAATCTGTTTTAGAGAAGGATCCATGTGCTGCTGAGAAGAAAGTATATTCTCTCATTGAAGGTTGCAATGTTCTATGTATGTCAGTTAAGTCTAAGTTATTAATAGTATTATTGAGTTCTATAGTTTCTTTGTTCAGATTTTGTTTGGAAGATCTATCTAGTCATTAAAGAGGTGTGTTAAAGTGACTCAAAATTATTGTGTTGTGGTCTATTTGACTCTTGAACTTGAGAAGAGTTTGTTTGGTGAACATAGCTGCTCCATTGTTTGGGGGTATATATATTTATAATTATTAAGTCTTATTGGTGCATGATTCCTTTGAGCAGTATATAATGTCTTTCACTATTTTTTTTATTGACTTTAGTTTGAAGTCTACTTTATTTGCCATGAGGGTGGAAACCCCTGCTTTCTTCTACAGTGCATGTGAGTGGTATGATTTTTCCCAACACTTCATCTTCAGTCTGTGAATGTCTTTTTCTATGAGATGTGTCTCTTAGAGGCGGCATATTGTTGGGTCTTTTTTTTTTTCCAATATGCTAGTCTGTTGAGTTTAGGCCATTAATATTCAGGGTTATTATTGAGACATGATTTGTATTACCAGCCATTTTTGTTTATTTTTGGCATTTAATGTTATTTGGTTTCTCCTCTGATTAGATTTTCCTTTAGTGTACTCCCACCCTCTGCTGATTTTCATCATTATTTTTCATTTTCTCTTCTTGGAATATTTTACTGAGGATGTTCTGTAGTGCAGGCTTTCTAGTTGTAATTTTTATCATGGAAGGTTTTTATTTTAAAGTTTAGTTTTGGTGGATATAAGATTCTTGGTTGGCATCTATTTTCTTTCAGAGCTTGGTATATGTTCCATGACCTTCTGGCTTTGAGGGTCTGGGTTGAAAAATCTGCTGAGATAGGAATTGGTCTTTCCCTATATGTGGTATGATCTCCCTATCTTGAGGCTTTTAAGATTCTATCCTTATTTTGTATGCTAGGCATTTTCATTATAATGTGCCATGGTGTAATCTGTTGTAATTTTGTAAATTTGGTGTCCTGTAAGCCTCTTGTATTTGGTTTTCCATTTGTTCTTCATGCTTGGGAAAATTTCTAATATTATCTCATTGAAGAGATTGTGCATTCCTTTGGTTTGAAACGCTGTGACTTCCTCTGTCCCCCAAACTCTTAGATTTGGTCTTTTGATATTGTCCCATAATTTTTGGATTTTTTTTCATGTTTTCTAACTTTCTTCACTGTGTAATCAACTTTATTTTGCAGATTATAAACTTTGTCTTCATTATCTAGCCTTTTTTCTTTCAAGTTATCTAGTCTGTTGGTTATGCTTTCTATTGAGTTTTTTATTTGATTTATTGTATTTTCCATTTCAAGAATTTCTGACTGGTTTTTCTTCAGGGTCTCTATCTCTCTCTTGAAGTAATCATTTACTACCTATATTTTCTCTCTTATCTCATTGTGGAGTGATCAATTTTTGCTTGTATTTGCTCATTTAAGTCATTCTTTAATTCACAGATCATTTTAATTATGAACCTTCTGAACTTTCTCTCAAGACATTTCTCAAGACATTTCATCAACTTCACTGTCCATGGGTTCTGTTATTAATAGTGTCCTGGTTTAAGTTTGGGGCACTTTCCTTCCTTGTTTTTTCATGTTGTCTATATGTCTTCTTTTCTTGCATTGTGGATCTGAGATATTACAGTTTCTTTCCTATATTCTTATAGTACCTGTGCAGGTTGTCTGTACCTCACCTTGATGTTTGGCTTCCAGACCCTCTGGTGTACTTCAATAGATACTACTGCATCATGGGTCTGGGATCTGAATAAGTTGTAGTGGGTGGATTTGGGCCACTGGGCTTGACCTCCTGTGGTAGTCTGCTGGTAGAAAGATGAGGTCCTGTACCAAAGGCTAGGCTCTGGTGGTGTCTGCCCTGCTGGGGGAGGAGTGAACCAGGCCTACTGAGATCCTGGATCCCACATGGGCTGGTGTGGACTGGTCTTAATCCTTTATTATATATTCATTCTTTTCACCAGAATAATTTTATTAATATTTATTAAATCATAATATTCATCTGCTAACAATCATCTAAAAAACTTTTCTTACACTTTTATTTTTTTTAATGTGTATCTGTAGGCTACAAAACTCCATAAGTTCTCTATTCTTAGGTCTATAAAATTATTTCCTACAAGTCTTCCTCTTTTATCTATTTATACTATAATGTAAGCTCTATAAGATCAGAAAGATTTATCTGTTTTCTTCACTGCTAAATCATTATACCTTAAAAGAAAATGTTGCATCTTTTTAAAACAACAGAAAAGTATGTCAAATAAGGTGAATTTTCTTATAATTTTAATGTTTCACATAATAATTTCTACCAATTTAAAATTTCAAAGATGACTATTTTTCACTTAGTTTAAAATTTCAACCATGTATATGCTTATATATAAACTATTTTTTATCATAAAATGGTCTTAAAGTATATAATTATATAAAAATTTATATTAATTTTATTTATACACCCAGTACCCAGAATTAATACAATTTAATATTTGTGTTGTCAATTTGTTATATCTTTAATTTAATTTTATCAACACCTTAGAGAAGTTTTTAGCAATCTGTTATCAAGCAAGTGTTGTTTTCAGGAATGTAAGAAGTAATACTAGTAAGAAAATTGCCTACACTAGCAAAATAATGGTGGTCATTTTTTTCTTCTGTTATAGAACCTAGTGATATTAATCACATCAAGGCCAATAAAACATTTTCATTTTGACCTTTACTTTCAAGGCCTTACTTTAGAACTCATGAAATGTTCTGAAACAATGTTTTTGAACAGGTAGATTTAAAAGCTACTAATAGGAAAACTGGCTATGGAAATTATAAAATAGTGTACATATTGAAAAATATGGTCTTGATCATGTCTAAAATATAGACAGTTTTATGTTTTGATAAATAGAATAAGTACTATACGTGTAGATTTTTAAATCTTATTTCTCCAAATATGAGAGTTTTTCTTTATGTTATATTTAATCAGTGTAAAAATGGTAATGCTTCTGTGATTTAAGCTTGCATTAGTTTTTTTTTTAAATCTCCATATATTACATTTGTTGAAAATTATATAACTATTGAAATACCTTTAGTAAACAAAGTTCATCTTGCAAAATTTAGTAATTAATTTTTTAATCAAACCAGGATAAAAATGTTAATTTTTAGTATACACTTATATCTTGCTAAAATTTGGTCAGTTTTTTCTGAAATTGATCATCCTAGCTACATATCTTTATAATAGCTGTTTGGTCCTACAGCACGATTCTGTTCAGCACAGTAATATATTTTCATCCTTCTCTTGAGTTTTTAATTCATATGTGAAAAGTAGTAAGAAATAAAATCTTACAAATACTATGAATAATGAATATGCTAAAATTTAGTCTTAATTTATTTATATATCACTCTTGTTCTCATGTTTCTATATTCTATGTAAAAATGATAATTAAAACAAAAAATGTTTATTATCTAAATTCAGTAGGATATATTTTTTTAAAATAACTGAATTATTAAAAGTATTCCTTATCACCTAAGTTAGTATGCTATGTTTACTTGATAAGCGGTAGACAAACTACATCTTAAAATGAGATTTTTATTGAAATATGTGACCCATTAGCCAATAAACTTATCTGACCAGAATCTGTTTTATATATTTACACAGTAAAATTAATGTGAAATGAAGTGTATTTCACCACATTCTTGTTGCCAAATCATTAACATATAAGTGTGAGAATTTTGTGCATCCTAATCTTGCACTAAAGACAGTTCAGTAATAAGTAACTTTTAAATAATAATGGCACATTAAAAAAAAACCTTCACATAGTGATCACAACACACTTTTTTACAGAAACAATTGGCATAAAATGTGCAAATTATGCAATAAACAATGGTAGTTTGAAAAACATGTAATTCTTCCCATGGCAAGTTTTTAACATAGACTGAACTTTTAAAAAATGCAATCAAAACCATTCTCTTTTATTAATTTATAGGACTAACACAAACCATTGTTGTTTATGTTTGTTTTGATTTTGTTGTCATTGTTGCTTTGTTTTGTTTTACTGTTTGAAATTAACAAAATGGTCATGGGGAAGACAAAATTCCAAATGCAACCTAACCTGAATGTTTTTAAACATTGCATTGGAACCAACAATAAAACAAATTACTTCTGATTAAATTTTCTAATAGTTCTCAGCCTAACAGTTATTCTACTGCTGACAAAAGGCCAATGCCAGTCCATAAAATCCTGCTCAGTATTATCACAACACAGAGAGAATAATTTGGGGTAGGAAGTTAAATCCAATATTTTAAAGAATTGGGGAAGAATTGCAAGTTCCTTATTCCAAATTTATACAAAAGATTTTAGAAAAATAGAAAAGAAATATATCTAGATATATAGACTTTGAACTTACACAAATAAATTTGACACAATTACATAGACACTATGAAGTTTCTGAAATATTTGATTAAAAAAATTTCATATAAATCAATAGAATTCAGAAAAAAATGACCAAAAATATCATAACTAAAGCAAACTATATTGATTTTTTCTTTTTATTCATTTATGTTATACATATTATTTGCATATATTCATGAAATGTAGTGTGATATTTCAACAAGTGCATATAGTATGTCCTAATTCAATCAGAATAATTAGCATTTTCTTTAAATTTATTTACATAGAATTTTTTTTTACTGTTATACCTTTTTTATATATATACTTTTTTTTACTGGTATACATTTCTATATATTCATAATTCTTAAAACTTATTTTATACTATCAGATGAACATAATTTGTCCATTATATATCATATATAATTATAAATATCTTTATTATGTTATTGCAGTATCAAAATAGTAATAATTGTCCAATTGACATTGAGTTTAGAAATTTTTAGCAAGTTTGGCATTTTTTTGTTAAAACTTGTTTCCAGGTGTAGTAGTATCTCTCCTCAACTACTGATTTGTTCACCTGAGCTGATAATATTGTAACTACTGAACTCTTCTGCCAAAGCAGCCACAGGCAACATATAAATTAATAAGCCTGGATGCTGTGGTGCAATAAATCTTTTTTTGTGAGGGTTTTAATTTTTTATTAACATACTATTTTAACATATTCATGAAGTATAGGGTGATATTTCTACACATACATATAGTGTGTCCTAATTCAATCAGGATAATTAGCATTTCCTTTTTCTTTTATACATATATAATTTATACATATATATTTTTCTACTGTCTTTTGTATTCCCATACCCCTTCCCTTCCCTTCATTCATCTTTGTCTAATCCAATGAAATTCTATTCTTCCTTCCTATTCATATTGTGTGTTAGCATTTGAATGTCAGAAAAAGCATTTGGCCTTTGGTTTTGGGGGATTGCCTTATTTCACTGAGGATGACAAGTGTCCAGGTCCATCCATTTATTTGCTGGCAAAAGTCATAAATTCATTTTTTGACTGAGTATCATTCCATTGTGAATATATACTCCACATTTTCTTTAGTCATACATCTGTTGAACAGCACCTTGATTGGTTCCATAGTTTTACCATTGTGAATTGAACTGCTATAAACATTGATGTGGCTGAGTCACTTCAACATGCTGATTTAAAATCCTTTAGGAACTCACTTCCTCAATAAGATTCTTAAAGAGTAAGAAGTAAAATCAAAAAATAATAAATGGGATAGTATCAAACTAAAAATCTTCTTCACAACCAATTCCAACAAATTGAAGACATGAAGGAAGAGCTTACAGAATAGGAAAATTATTTTTACACCTGCACCCTAGAGAAAACATTAATCTCCAGGATATATAAAAAATTCAAAAATAAATAAATAAGTAACACCAAAAAAAACCCCAAATAACCCAATCAACAAATGGGCAAAAAACTTAACAGGTGCTACTAGTTCCACAGCTCTGCCACCATCCCATAGTTCAGTCAGCTATGCTAGCTAGCACTTTGCTGCTGGGCTTGCCCAGCCTAGCACACAGCTTCACTGCCAGACTATAAGGCCCATGACACAGCCCCAATCCACCTGGCCCATGCCAGCTAGGCCCAAAAGAGGTAAGCAGCTGCTTTGCCAACCAGCTGCAGCCCAGGCTGCCTGGTCTATCACTTCACAGCCAAGCCCACCTGTGCCAGTCAGCGACTTCACAACTCAGCCCACCCAGTTCATCATTTAGCTGCCTGGCCCACCCACCATAGGTGTGCTGGACTGCCAAACAAGCTACTATACCACCTGACCCAACCAGCTGCTTTGCCACCTAAAAGCAACACAGTTTGTGCCACTTCAGCACCAGGACTAACTGACCTAGCCATCTGCTTTACCACCTGACCTGCAGCCTGGCCAGCTCACACCTATCTCCCAAAAAGGGAAATTGAGAAGAATTAAACCCCAACCTTCAATTCAGTGAGTAACACCAAAAAATGAAGTACTCAACAGCTGATTGTCCATATTCTCACATGTTCATATCTCAAGAATAAATTAAAAGAAAGTCAGATAGGCACAAACTGTGAACACATATACTCACTATTTTGTTCACCCTAGTGGAAACAACTGCTTAATTTCTTAACTTTTCACCATGATTTTTCCTTTTATCTTTTCCCCCCTATTGTTTTGTTTTCTTTTGCTTTCTTTGTTGGGGCACAGGAAGATAACAGGGATTTAGCTCAGGGGCACTAAACCACTCAGCCATGTTCCCAGCCCTATTTTGTATTTTATTTAGAGACAGGGTATCACTGAGATGCTTAGTGTTTCTCCATTGCTGAGGCTGGTTTTGAACTCACAATCCTCCTGTATCAGCCTCCAGAACTGCTGTGATTACAAGTGTGTGCCACCATAGCCAGCAATTTTGTGTTTTTTTGTTTGTTTGTTTGTTTGTTTTATTTGAATGTGAATTGATTGTTTCAGTCTCTTGTTCATATACACATTTGTTTCTCTCTCCTAATTTCAAGATTTTTTTGAAGTTGTTATTTTCTCAATCTCTGTGTTTAAAGGGCTAGAGTTTTTGATTAGAATATTTTGATTCTGTCTTGTATATTCCTTGTCACTACTCTATCTTCTTTGCCTCCTTCTCTCTATTTTTTATAGTTGGCAGCCAAATTTTATTCTTTCTATCCTCCTTTACTTTCTTACTTCTATTGTTTACATTCTTACTTCTATTGTTTCTGATTAACAACATACTCTAAGAAACCACTACATCTACTCATTCACCTTTTGAAATTGCAAACACTTTTATATCTTCCTCTTATTCTTTCCTCATACTCAAATCTATCCTTAACACATCTTAATACTAATTGATGCATATAACATCTACCACTACCATCAATGTCACAGCAATAATTAATACAGTGGAAGTAATAGATAACACCTATTGCTTGATTTTATGCCAGACATAATCTATGATTATTTACTTTTTTTCTGATAAGTATTGCTGATACTGCTATTTCTGCATATTTACCATTTAACACTACAGATATTAAAATAGAAACCAAGTACCCAGTATACTACTACATATTGTTTACATAGATTTTTGCTATTATTGCACCACCCACTGCTTCAGATTCATCCAGAGATATGGGTAGACCAATAATAAAAAAAAAATCCCAAGGGAATAAGCCATCCCAAACAACACAGAATATCTTAAACAACAGACTTCATTGAAACCACAGTGAAGGAAGTGTCAGAGTTGGAATTCAGTAAATTCATAGTTTAGTGTTCAATGAATTAAAAGATGATATAATAAATGAAATCAGGGAGAAGATATAAGAAGTAAAAGATTGCTTTTATAAACAGATAGATATCCTAAAGAAGAATCAGTTGGAAATCCTCAAAATAATGGAATCAATAAACCAAATAAAAAAAAATTGGAAAGCATCACAAACAAACTAGAAAACTTGGAAAAAAGAATTTCAGATACTGAAAAACAAAATATAGAATCTTGAAAATAAAGTGACCATGAAGAAAAGATGTTAAGAGACCATGAATAGAACTTTGAATAAATATGAGATAACATGAAAAGACAAAGTTTTTGATTTATCAGGAGAGATGAAGGCTTGGAGATTCAAACCAAAGAAATGCATGGCATTTTCAGTGAAATAATATTACAGAATTTCCCCAAACATAAAGATAAAATGAAAAATTAAATACAGGAGGTATACAGCAAATTACAAAAGACCCACACTAAGGCACATTGTTATAAAAATGTCAGAATACATAATAAAGATAGCCTTTAAAGATTGCCAGAGAAATATGACAGGCCTTATTTAAAGGAAAACCAATCCAGATCTCAGATGAATTCTCAATTTAGACCCTGAAAGCTAGGAGGTCTTAGAATGATATATAGCAGGTTCTAAAGAAAATGGACGCCAATCAAGAATACTATATACCCTGAAAATTAAGCTTCAGAAATGACAATAAAATAAAAACTTTCCATGATAAACAAAAGTTAAAAGAATTCACAACTAGAAAGCTTGCACTACAAAACATACTTAATAAGATATTTCATGAAGAAGAGTTGAAAAATAAAGTGAAAACCAGCAAAGGGAGCAAATACACTAGAAGAATAGCTAATCAAAGGAGAAACTAATTCAAATTAAAAATACATAAATAAATAAAAAAATACAGGGAATAAAAATCATATCTTGATAATAATGTTGAATATAAATGTATTAAAATCATCAATCAGAAGACATAGATTGGAAGATTGTATTAATAAGGTAGACCCAACTACATGCTGTTTCCAAGAGACTCTCCTCATAGGCAAAGACATTCACAAACTGAAGGTAAAAGGATGGAAAAAAATCATATCATTCACATGAATCTTGTAAACAAGAAGGGGATTCGATACTCTGATAAAGCCAAGGTTAATCAAAAGGGGGGAAAAAGGCCATTTCATACTGTTTAAGATAATTATACATCAACAAGACATAATAATCTTAAGCATTTATGCTCCAAACAATGGAACATTTACGTATATCAAACTGCTGAGAGCCATACCCAAGTAGGAATGACACATGGCAATTTCCTTGTCAGCCTACCCAATGTTGCTTAGAGGGAGGACTCTCCATTGTGGGAATGGGCTTGCCTTGGACCCAGGTCATTTGCAGTGACATTGCATGAATGTTTGAGATTTTTCGTTGAAAGGTGACCATGCTCAGGTATTAGGGTGGCTCCAGGTTTAGGGTGGATCCTGCTGGAGTAGGGTGGCTCCAGGTTTAGGGTGGATCCTGCTGGGAATAGGGCGTATCCTGCTGCCTCAGGTGCCCACGCCTTGAGTTCCTGTGGAGTTCTCCCAGGGTTCTGAGAGAATTGGTACGCAGAGCCCCGTGGAGGGAGTGTATTTTTCCCAGAATGTGCATGTAGAGTGCCGGGGAGAGTTCAGGAATAAAGAGTTGCTGTTTGAATCTACAAGGTGTGTGGAGGCTCGGTTATTTTGTGCCCAGCCAGACTGTGGCATCAAACAAACCCTTCTCAAATTCAAGAATCAAATAGAACACAACACAATAATACTGCATGACATTAACATGTCTATTTCATCACTGGATAGATTTTTCAAACAAAAACTAAATAAATAAGCTATAAAACTAAAAATGCAATTAAAATTTAGACTTCACAAACATATATAAAATATTACATCCATAAATGACTGAATACATTTTTATCTCAGCAGCACATAAATTTCTTCCTTCTTTGGAAGGAAGGAACCCTTCCAAACTCATTCTGTGAAGCTAGTATCAGCCTGATAACAAACCCAGAAAAAGAAACATGAAGGAAAGAAAAATTCAGATCAATATCCTTGATGAGTATGGATGCAAAAATCCTTATAAAATATTGGCAAATGGCATGCAAAAACATATTAAAAATAATGCAGGGCTGGTATTGTAGCTCAGTGGCAGTGCCTTGCCTAGCATGTGTGGGGCCCTGGGTTCAATACTCAGCACCACATAAGAATTAACAAATAAAATAAAAGCATGCTGTCCATACACAAGTACAAAAAAAAAGTTTAAAAAAAAAAGTAGTGCACCATGAGCAAGTCCGGTTCTTCCCAGATATGCAAGACAAAGTTACAAAGATATAGTTAGCTTCTGAAAACTATTAAACCCAGAAAAATGGGTTAAATATAGTTTTCACTGCACTAGACATTGGGAATGAAAGAACAATTATCCCTTAGAGATTAAAAATAAGTGAGATAAATCCTATCCCTATAGCAGATTACTTTCTAGAAATAATTTTCAAAAAGTAAAGCAGATGGAGCTAATTCTGGCCAGATTTCAAAAATATTTCTTTTAGGACTTTTTTCCCCTGATTTTATGAAAAATATCATGGCTATTTTGATATGGGAATTCATTGAATCCTTGTAATACTTTTGGTAGTATGGCCATTTTGGCAATATTAATTCTTCCTATCCAAGAACATTGAAGGTCTTTCCATATTCTAAAGTATTCTTTAATTTATTTCTTCAGTGTTCTATAGTTTTCACAGTCAGGCACTTTGATATCCTTGGTTAGGTTTATTCCCAAGTGTTTATTTTTCTTACTTTAGTCTAGCTTCCACATATCAGAGAAAACATACAATACTTGACTTTCTGAGCATTATATTCTCCTCCTCTATCCATACGTAATTCACTCTTCTTTATGACTAAAACTTTATTGTATATGTATGCCATATTTTCTTTATACATTCAATGATTAATGGGCACTATGACTAAAATATATTTGGAAGAATAATAGGCCCAGAATAGCCAATACGATTTTGAGCAAGAAACTGGAGTCATCACAATACCTGATCTCAAATTATACTACTGAAAGATTGTGACAAAAAAGCATGGTATTGGCATCAAAATAGACATGAAGATCAATGGAAGAAAATAGAAAATATAGTCACAAACCAACATAGTTACAGTGTCTCACACTTAACAAAGGTGTCAAAAATTTTTATTGCAAAAAATAAAAAGCCTTTTAACAGCTGGTGCTAAGAAAACTGTATATCCACACACAGGAGAATGAAACTAGATCCCTATCTCACCCTGCACAAAATCCAAATCAAAGGGATCAAGACATTGAATTATATGTGAAATTGCAACTGCTAGGAGAAAACATAAGGATAACACTCCAATATGTTGGCACATGTACCAACTTCCTTAACAAAACACCTAAAGCTCAGGAAATAAAGTGAAGAATCAATAAGAAGAATGAAATTAAATTGAAAATACTGTGTAGAGCAAAGAGAAGAGCATGAAGAGGAGAGAGAGCTTACTGAATGGGAGAAAATCTTTGCCATCTACTGCTGACAGGGAATTAATATTAAACAAATGAAAAACTTCTCCAAAAGAAGTATAGATGGCCCACAGATGAGAAAATGTTCAAAACCTCTAGCAATCATGGAAAGGCATGTAAAAAATAAACTGATATTTTATCTTAGTCCAGTTAGAATATCAATAATCAAAAATACAAGTAATAATAAATTGATGGCAAGGATATGGGGAAAAAGATCCACTCATACAATGAGGGCAGGGCAGTAAATTTCTACAACCAAAAAAATTCTACAAAAAATTTCTACAGAAGCAGGATGGAGATTCCTCAAAAGACTAGAAACAGAACCAAGATATAAACTTTTGGAAGCTGCCTTGGATGAACAAGCCTTTAAATCCTGATGCCCTAGGGGCACTGAACAATAATAGTGTTCCACAGTAACTTGGGCATTACCCAAACAGCTAACAAGAAGTGATAAGATAACAAGAAGTGATTCCAGGTGCATCACCCAACTGGGGTTGAGTTACACTCACCCTATCCTTTGTAATCCTACCCCTTTGCTGTTTGTGGGGATACAATGTTCCATGGAACCTCCCCTTGTATGTTCCTCATATATGAATAAAGAATTCCAGTGGCTCATTTTTTTTCCCCTGTGACCTGTAAGATCAAAGATCCTTCAGAGATTTTAAAAATGTACTTCTGTGTGTTTGTGTGCTTTCTTTGTCATTTTCTTAAGTTATTGGAATAGTCAGATTTTGTGAACCCAGCATTAGGTTGCCAGATAGGATAGATGGCAATAATAAACCAGCTATTCCAATCCTTGGTATTTTTTCTAAAAGAACTACAATAAGCATACTGTAGTGATAAAGCACATCCATTTTTATACCAGTGCAATTCCCAATAGCCAAGTTGAGAAGATAAAATCAATTATTTGCACTACCCTGTTTATTGCAGCACTATTCACTATTCACTAGCCAAGATACAGAATCTACTTAATATACATGAGTGTCCATCAAAAAATTAATGGATAAGGACAATATAGTATATATAAAAATTAAATCTTGTCATTTGTTACAACATGGCTGAGCCGAGAAGACATTATGTTAAGAGAAATAAGGAAGATAAAGAAAAAACAAAACTGCACGATCTTATTTATATGGAATATAAAGAAGTTGATTTCATTGAAAGAGAGAGAATAGTAATATCACAGGCAAGAGGGGTAATAGAAAAAGTGAGTGAATGAAGACAAAGTTACATTAGATAAGAGACACAAGTTTTGATATTCAATTGAACAGAACAGTGACTATAGTTAACGATATATATTGTGAATTCCAAAATAACTAGAAGAAAGTAATTGAAATGTACCATCATTAAGAAATGATAAATGAGGTGATAGTAAAGATAATTACCATAATTTGACCATTGCTCTAATTACATATGTACTGAAACCTCATCCTGTAACACATTAAGTTGTATCAATAGAAGACAAATCAATATATATAGATTTGGAGCAGTGGGGAGGCTTGGAGATCAAACCAAAGGCTTTGTGCAGAGAGGGAAAGTGCTCTACCACTGAATTATGTTCTCAGCTCAGAAAATGACAGAATTTTTAAAAACTTAGCCTGAAATGTGTCACAATTTTAATGCTTATGAGCTATAAAAACACATATTTAAAACATCATAATATAAATCAATCTCCTGGTGTCTAAATAAATTTAATAATCTAGTTTAATTCAAAATAAGTATTAATATATACTTAATCAGTATCTTATAGTCCATACACTTAACAATGGTAAATCATATTTTCTAATAATATTCACTAATTTAGATCACTCTTTGTTGGAGTAGCCCTATTTATTTAGTCTAACATGTGAAATTTTACCATTTTAAATACAAAATTGAAAATTGTATGCTTATATTATAATGACATTATTTTAAAGCTGTTTTTGAACACAAAAGAGATGACAAAAGCCATCAACTCATTATGTTTATTTTCAACTATGAAATTAAATTTTGTGGAAAATAAGAGCAAAACAAAAAGATGTTTTCTTTTTTACGTTGAGTTTACGCACTGTCTCATATTATTATCCTCAAAATACACCCCCCTTGTTACCAATGAAAGAGAACTAGTGATATTTGATACACAGGCAGAAATTCTTTTACATATATGAGAGTTAACTATCTATATTCGTGTAAAAAACATTTTTCATGAAACTTTAAATATTATAAAATGGAGAAAAATGTTTTTCTTAAGTGAACACAGAAAGCTCTCATACACATTTTATGTAATAAAATCACTGGTCAAATCCTGAAAATTTAGGTTAAATCAGGAAAGAGAGAGTACAAATTCACTAATAGTCTATTTGTGAACTTTTTCTATCTAAATTTTCTGTGTCATGAAAAAAGTACTTGAAAAAAGCCATTACATTATCTAAATTAGGTTTTCTAGAGAACAAGAAAGAATTTAAAAAATTTAATATACAATTTAGAAATTTGATATACAATTCAAAAACTTTTTAAAAATGTACTTAGGTTTCTTTGTTTTACTAAAGAGATTTTTTTTTGCATCAATAGAAATGTGTTTTTTTTTTTAAGTTGCAAAAACTGTATACCAGAAAAAAATAAATTAAATACTAATGAATGTAAAAAGTCTTTCAAATAACTCTTAGATTTTCAAATACATTGATTAGGATATTTTAAGCTTAGGTTTTTATTTAATTATAGCAGTTTAGTTGTATGCTTATGTTTGAGATATGCATACCTTTTTTATCTGTTAATGTCATTATACCTGTTAATTTTCAATCACCACTGTTCAAGGAAGTATTAGAATTGTTCTTAATTTAAAAAAAAAATATTTTCAAATCACAATGAATACACTGAAAACTATATTGCTTCTTTTTAACTGAGGAAAAGATTGCACTAAAGTAAATGTTACAAAATCACAAGAAACAAATATTTTAAAAAAGTAATAAAAGGAGATAGAATTTAGAAAAAATGTTTAAGAATAATGAGATTAAAACAATCAGCAAATTATAAAACCCACATGTAATTAAAATTAAAAACACCCACATGTAATTATTGAGTTTTGACTTTGCCTATCTCCTCTCATTTGACAATTTTCTGCTTCTGGATATTTCCATTGCTCACATCCAGCAGACTGTAAATCTAGTGTCACTACAGGGTATAGAATGTTTACTGTTCTATCCTAATGCCTACTTTTTCTATTCAGATAAACTCTACTGTTTCATATTATTTTTATTGTTTGTTCAAAACATTACAATGCTCTTGATATATTTTTAACCTCTTCCTTCTATTGTATCAAAACCAACAAAAATATTATTTGCATAATTTAGGTAAAATAATTATAACAAGTATACTTACTATATCACATTTTGTTATTATTTGCCATATGTTTTAAACTCTTAGGAAAGGTTGATGACAGGTTCATCTCATGTTCAAAAACATTTTGTATGAGTTGGCTTTGTATTGGATGTTATACTAGGCATATCAGTCCAATCAAATGCAAGAACTTAGAGATCACTTCAATAAAAATGACTGAATTTAAAAAGAACACTGTATGAGCAACCAGACACCAGTAGAGAAAAGATGAAATGTTCAAAATTGTATGGTTAGTTCATGTTGAGTTTGCAAATGGAATCTGCTTTTTTTATTCAATTAGAATTCATAATGTACCTAATGCTTTATTTTCCAGTGCCTTAGACCACAATTTCTTTTTCTAATAATTTACAATAATTTTTCCAAATGTTTCACAACCTGAGCAAAGAACTTGAACAAAGTGGGGAGGAAGGAGAATAAGAATTAGAGCAAAGAACATGAACAAAGTGGGGAGGAGGGAGAATAAGAATTAGAATGTTACCCTATTCCTCATCCCTTTCATTTTTCTGCTGGTTACTTTCTACCCTTTATTGAAAAGGAAAAAAAAAATCCCATTTCAACATCATTTTCCTTTAGTACCTCTTTGTGCCAATCTGATTGTACTAACTCTGCTAATATTCCTCAATAAAGTAATAGACTTCAACTTGGCAGTTGTGATCCAGAGATTGTTTTGGTTAGTTTCAAAAACAATCAGAAAAATGTGGGTTTGACAGAGCTAAGTTGCCCAAAACTTGACATATACAAGAATTACAAATAGAAATGATTATTATTTACAAAGTTTCTATGGAGTATCATGTTAAACACATTAATTCACTGAAAGTCTGTTAAGGCCCTGAAGAAATAAGATGTAAATATATTTACTTAAGGCTATAATGTTTACAGATTAGATATTATTGCTCTTTATTATTTTTCGCTTTCAGTTTCATGCTCTCAGTATGTTTTTATCAGAGACACTGACTTATAATAAAAATTATGAAGGAGACAAAACATATTCAGGGTAATAGGGCCATAGAATTTGAGTTTTTTGCCAGAGACAAGAGTCCAGTGTAAAGGTGTTGTATTCAATGCACAATAAGAAATAAGAGTTTGCATTTTATTTCATCTGAATCATTCATTAATTTTGTGTGTGTGTGTGTGTGTATGTGTGAGAGAGAGAGAGAGAGAGAGAGAGAGAGAGAGAAGGTGTGATGTCCATAAGGATACAAGAACAATAAAGATACAGTGAGAAACCCAACAACATGAGATCATCTTTTAAATGATTTAACATAATCTATGTTTCCCCGAGTTAAGAGAATATAAAATATTGTAAACAGCAAAAATAGATAGTTTGGAATAAAAGGATGCAATATTCACTAATAACCACCCAATCCTTAATTTACAGAAATTGCAAGATTGACAAAGGGATACTTACTTCTACCATACACAGAAAGAAAGCCAAATCAGATAAAAATATAAGCAATTAAAGAAGAGTAGCCAGGTAAGATCAAGACAAGCTTGCAACCTAGAAACTTCTATAACTACCTTTGAGTCAGTGTTTTATCTGTATCTTAAGAAAGTTTTAATAAATAAAGTAAAAAAATGCCATATTATTGCATGATGATGTGCATACTTTTACAAGAAATCGACTCTACCCAATATAAGATGTTAGACAACTCTCATAAAGATAGCCTGTAAAAAAAGACTTCATTTAAAGTTGAAGGTTGTTATGGTTTAGACATGAGGTATTCTCCTCAAAGCTCATGTGTGAGACAATGCAAGAAAGTTTAATAGCAAAATGATCAGATTAAGAGTCTTAAATTAATCAGTTCATTACTCTCTGGGGGTCTCCTTCACTTCCTGGTAACCATGTCCTAAGCCACTTGCTTCCATCACACTCTTCTGCTAGAACACAGCACAATGGATTCTGTGGTCTATGGAATGAGACCTCCAAAACTGTGAGGCCCAAGTAAACTTTTCCTCCTCTAAAAAGAGAAAGACTAAAGAGAGAAAGACTAAAGAGAGAAAGACTCCATTTGCCAGATACAAATATATACCCCAAAGCCACACCCACCTGGCTTCAGTTACCACTCAATTAATTCCATCAGGTGACTATTTAAGGATCTCACAACCCAATCATTTCCCCTCTAAACCCTCTTGCATTGTCTCACACATGAGCTTTGGGGGACACTTCATAAACAAACCATAACAAATAGACTTTGTAAAAGAGTAAAATATTGTCATCCTTCATAGGGCTGCAGCTGTTTGGTGTGTGGTAAACTACACAAATTATTATGAAGTAAACTAAGATGTATATTCATGTTAATGTTTTAAGCTGTATTTTGTAATTTACTATAGTTATAATAGTAAATGCATTCTGTGCCTGCTTAGTTTTTATTTTGTGTTGCCTGTCTAGTTTTGAGCCTATTCTCTTTAACAGGAAGAAACATATTCTAGATTATTCATTGGTTGAAAGATCACAACTGGACCATGATTTAACCCTGTACTGCAATTCTTACTTATTATAAATATTTCCTCTGTACATTTCCAAGCATAGTATTTGCAAAGTCTTCAAAAGACAAATTAAAACTAAGAGGCCAGTTTCAGTCACAGATTCTTTCCACACCCATTTTATGTTACTTCTATACTTTTGTTCCTAATATAACAGTAAGAACAGTAAGAACAATATGAGTCTAATTTAAAAGCTGGATAGTGTAGCTAACTTTTTTTTTTTCTTGTACCTGGCATTGAACTCAGGGTTCTTAGCACTGAGCCATGTCTATCCCTTTTTTATGTTTTATTTTGAGACATGATCTCACTAAATTGCTTAGGGTCTTGCTAAGTTGCTAAGGCTGGCTTTGAACTTGTGATTCTCCTGCTTCAGCTTTCCAAGCCTCTGCAATTACAGGAGTGCTCCACTGGTGTGTGGTTAACATTTTTATGAAACCCAAAGAGTATTTAATTCCTAATCAACAAGATTAATTTTGAAAGCCAAATGAAGATCCAATAAAGGACAAAAAGTACTAAAACTGACTATAATTAATATCATGTTTTTTTTCTTATCACATTCAAAATATTCAAAGTTTTATTTCTCTGTAAATATTGATAGGTTGCACCGTTTTTCATTTTCTATAGATGTATAATCTTTCTATTGTTTAGTGGTTCTCTAATTTAAGTATATTAGAATCAGAAAATTACATATGATTAATTATAATCATTTCTAGCAGTGGATGAGGGCCAGAAAATAAATGAAAACAATGTTGAAGAATATTACTTTAAGATAAAAATATCACTTTCCTAAAAATATAATTAGGAAAAAAACTTTAAATGTTACATTTTTCAATCTCTCCACAACTTTGCAGCTTATATCACTTAGCAGCTTATGAATGACTTCTTTCAAGATCTATCACTGTGGTTCTGTTCTCAGAAAAGCAAGAAATTGGAGGTAGTGAAATAGTGAGCTTTGGTGGCTGACAGTGAGGTATACAGTTTACTTCATGGCCCAGCATATGATGCAGACACTGCTATGGATCCAATTGTGTCATTCCAAAAAGGCAAATGAGACTCCCATATGCACAAATTTCTCAGGCTCAGAGACCACTTCTTAAAAGCCAAGGGTAGACTAATCCAGCCAAGGTGAAGGGAGTACAGCACGACTTCAGCGCGAGCAGTAAGGCTGCAGCCCGAGCCGCCCGGCTCCATCAACCCCTTCTCCTTCTCCCTCCCCTTCTCCTCTCCGCCTTTCCACCTTGCTTCTTTCTCCCCAGCCGTCTCTCCTCCCAAGCTCAGTTTCTAAATTTAGATCTCAACTTCTTTCCCCCACCCCGTCCGCTCTCCTGCGTGTCCGGTACCCGGACCGCGCGGCCCTGAGGCGCCGTCTCCCCTCCCCCAACCCGCACCCCCTCCCCGGGGGTCCCGAAGGCCGCCGCCACTGCCGCCGCCGCTGCCGCCGCCTCCCACAGAGCACCATAGAGCAGACTCTTCACCGCACGAATGAGCTGCCGAAGTATATGAAACAGCTGATAAGATGAGCGACAATTTAAAATCCAAGTGATCCGAGAACACGCACTGAGCTCTGGCCCGCTGAATTCAAACTCCCGGTCACCTGCTTCCCGCAGACAAACAGCTATGACTCGGCATTAATTCATCCCGCTGAAACAACGGGTCAACCCTTCTCATCCTACGAAGATAAATGCCTACCGAGCCTTCATAAGTAGTGGCCACAGGTTTGAAACGGGGCTTGGGAGAGAAGGACCCACCCGTTGAATTAGTCTCCCAGCAAAGGGAAACCGTGTCATCAGACTGCTGCGGAGATAACTTTGTTGAAACAGGTGTGTGATCCCATAGCCTTGCCTCTCCACACATCGGGAAAACTCTAAGAGCCCCTCCCAGCTCTCCCCTAAGGGCACCTCCCAGCTCTCTTGTGAGTGCTTCAGCCAGCCCGAGGGAATCAGAGGTGGTGCGGGTCTCGCAAGCGGAAATACCGCTCCCACCAGGGCTGACTGCTGAGGCCTCTTGCACCACCTACGGGAAGTGGATACCAGAGGGCAAGTAAAAGCCGCTGAGGATTCTCAGCCCCAAACTCTACAAGCTTAGGGTCTGAGGGAATGGCAAACTGGAAGAGTGTGCCCAGTCGTTCATGAAAACAGGGCTCCCGGGAGCAGCAGACTTGGCGTGTAGCCAGTATTGTGGTGAGAGGGGCCTGGCTAGAGAAAAAGTGGGAAGTGACTAGACACAAGAGGAGGCCCTAGACACTCAGGATTGGAGACTCGCCCAGTCTGGGAAGAGCTGTTGCACAGTGATTGGTTCCCGCGTATTGACAGGAGAAACTTGACCTGGTGGGCACAGCGCCATCTACTGGAAGAGAAGTTAATCAAACTCTAAGACTGCATTTATTAGGTTTTTTTTTCTTTTTCTTTTCTCCTTTTTTTTTTTTTTTGATTTAGGTTTTTCTTTCATTTTCATTTTTTTCTTTCTTGTTGTTTTATTAATTTTTTTTTTACAAAATATTTTTTTAAATTTTTTTTTCTACTAATTTTAACTTAAATTTTTTTAATTATTATTATTATTTTTTTTAATCTTTTTCTTTTTTAGTTCCTATTCTTTTTCTTCTTTAGTCTTCTCATTTTTCTTATCCCCCCTTTTTTCTTGAATTCTACCTGCCTACTCTCATTCTCTTTAGAGACTTCTTCCCTTCCCTTCAAATACCTTTCCTCCCAAGCATCAAACTAATTTATAGGAGTAAACAGTAACTCAGCAGTCAAACAGAACAAGAAACAACATGAGCAGCTTCAAAAAACAAGGAAGAAAAGGAGTACAAACAACGCAGGACAGCCTAAATATTCAGGAGGACCTAGAGTCATCAGAAAAATGGTCATATAAAGAACTCAAGGAACACCTAAGACAGATGGAATGGAACCTTAAAGAGGATACAAGACAGCAAATTCAAGCAGCGTAAGAACACATTGAGAATGCATTTCACAAACAGATAAAAGAAGAAGTTAAGCATCTTTATCAGGAGATAGAGACTATAAAAAATAATCAAACAATAATTCTAGAAATGAAGGAAACGATAAACCAAATTAAAAACTCAATTGAGAGTATCACTAACAGAGTGGAGCAAGTAGAAACCAGAACATCAGATAATGAAGACAAAATACACCATCTTGAAAAGAGTCTAGCCAACTCAGAAAGGCTGGTAAAAAATCACGAGAAAAATATCCAAGAATTATGGGATAACATTAAGAAACCGAACTTACGAGTCATCGGGATAGAAGAAGGTACAGAGATTCAAACCAAGGGAATGAGAAACTTGCTGAAGGAAATAATTACAGAAAACTTTCCAGAAATAAAAAAGGAAACAGATATACAAATTGAAGATGCATACAGGACACCGAGCACACAAAATCACAGTAGACCAACGCCAAGACACATTGTTATGAAGATATCCAATATACAGAACAAAGAGAAAATATTAAAAGCTACAAGAGAAAGGAGACAGATTACATTTAGGGGTAAACCAATACGGTTAACCACAGATTTTTCATCACAGACACTGAAAGCAAGAAGGTCATGGAACAATGTATTTCAAACACTGAAAGACAATGGATGCCAACCAAGAATTCTGTATCCAGCAAAATTAAGCTTCAGGTATGACAACGAAATAAAAATCTTTCATGATAAACAAAAGTTAAAAGAATTTGCAGCCAGAAAACCAGCATTGCAAAGCATTTTGAGCAAAACACTACATGAGGAAGAAATGAAAAACAATAACCAAAACCATCAGTGGGAAGTGCCGCAGTAAAGACAGAGGGCAAGGGGAAAGACAATCATGGAGAGACAAACTAAATTTTTTTTTTTTTAAAAAAAAGGATAAACAATCAAACATGGATGGAAGTTCAAACCACATATCAATAGTAACTCTGAATGTTAATGGCTTAAACTCTCCAATAAAGCGACATAGGCTGGTATCATGGAGTAAAAAAATAAATCCAACAATATGCTGCCTCCAGGAGACACATCTGATGGGAAAAGACATACACAGGCTGAAGGTGAAAGGATGGGAAAAAATATACCACGCACATGGTCCTCGTAAGCAAGCAGGGGTGGCCATCCTCATATCGAATAAAATCGACTTCAAGACTAAGTTAATCAAAAGGGATAAAGAAGGTCATTATATACTGTTAAAAGGAACCATTCACCAACAAGACATAACAATTATCAATATTTACGCACCAAACAATGGTGCTGCGACATTCACAAAACAAATTCTCCTCAAATTCAAGAATCAAATAGACCACAACACAATAATTATGGGAGACTTCAACACACCTCTCTCACCATTGGACAGATCCTCCAAACAAAAGTTAAATAAAGAAACTATAGAACTCAATACCACAATCAATAACCTAGACTTAACTGACTTATATAGAATATATCAACCATCATCAAATGGATATACTTTCTTCTCAGCAGCACATGGATCCTTCTCAAAAATAGACCATATATTATGCCATAGGGCAAACCTCAGTAAATATAAAGGGGTGGGGATAATACCATGCATTTTATCTGATCATAATGGAATGAAACTGGAAATCAATGATAAAAGAAGGAAGGAAAAATCCTACATCACATGGAAAATGAACAATATGTTACTGAATGATCAATGGGTTACAGAAGACATAAAGGAGGAAATCAAAAAATTCTTAGAGATAAACGAAAATACAGACACAACATATCGGAATCTATGGGACACAATGAAAGCAGATTTAAGAGGAAAGTTCATCGCCTGGTGGTCATTCCTCAAAAAAAGAAGAAACCAACAAATAAATGAGCTCACACTCCAACTCAAAGCCCTAGAAAAGGAAGAGCAAAACAACAGCAAATGTAGCAGAAGGCAAGAAATAATTAAAATCAGAGCGGAAATTAATGAAATTGAAACAAAAGAAACTATTGAAAAAATTAACAAAACTAAAAGTTGGTTCTTCGAAAAAATAAATAAGATCGACAGACCTTTAGCCATGCTAACGAAGAGAAGAAGAGAGAGAACTCAAATTACTAACATACGGGATGAAAAAGGCAATATCACAACAGATGCTACAGAAATACAGAAGACTATTAGAAATTATCTTGAAAATCTATATTCCAATAAAATAGAGGATAGTGAAGACATCGATAAATTTCTTAAGTCATATGATTTGCCCAGACTGAGTCAGGAGGATATAGACAATCTGAACAGACCAATATCAATAGATGAAATTGAAGAAGCCATCAAAAGACTACCAACCAAGAAAAGCCCAGGACCGGATGGGTATACAGCGGAGTTTTACAAAACCTTTAAAGAATAATTAATACCAATACTTTTCAAGTTATTTCAGGAAATAGAAAAAGAGGGAGCTCTTCCAAATTCATTCTATGAGGCCAACATCACCCTGATCCCGAAACCAGACAAAGACACCTCAAAGAAAGAAAACTACAGACCAATATCTCTAATGAACCTAGATGCAAAAATCCTCAATAAAATTCTGGCGAATCGAATACAAAAACACATCAAAAAAATAGTGCACCATGATCAAGTAGGATTCATCCCTGGGATGCAAGGATGGTTCAACATACGGAAATCAATAAATGTTATTCACCACATCAATAGACTTAAAGATAAGAACCATATGATCATCTCGATAGATGCAGAGAAAGCATTCGACAAAGTACAGCATGCCTTTATGTTCAAAACATTAGAAAAACTAGGGATAACAGGAACTTACCTTGACATTGTAAAAGCTATCTATGCTAAGCCTCAGGCTAGCATCATTCTGAATGGTCAAAAGTTGAAGGCATTCCCTCTAAAATCCGGAACAAGACAGGGATGCCCTCTATCTCCACTTCTATTCAATATAGTTCTCGAAACACTGGCCAGAGCAATTAGACAGACGAAAGAAATTAAAGGCATAAAAATTGGAAAAGAAGAACTTAAATTATCACTATTTGCAGATGACATGATTCTATACCTAGAAGACCCAAAAGGGTCTACAAAGAAACTACTAGAACTAATAAATGAATTCAGCAAAGTGGCAGGATATAAAATCAACACGCATAAATCAAAGGCATTTCTGTATATCAGCAACAAAACTTCTGAAATGGAAATGAGGAAAAACACTCCATTCACAATATCCTCAAAAAAAATAAGATACTTGGGAATCAACCTAACAAAAGAGGTGAAAGATTTATACAATGAAAACTACAGAACCCTAAAGAGAGAAGTAGAAGAAGATCTTAGAAGATGGAAAAATATACCCTGTTCATGGATAGGCAGAACAAACATCATCAAAATGGCGATATTACCAAAAGTTCTTTATAGATTTAATGCAATGCCAATCAAAATCCCAACGGCATTTCTTGTAGAAATAGATAAAGCAATCATGAAATTCATATGGAAAAATAAAAGACCCAGAATAGCAAAAGCAATTCTAAGCAGAAAGAGTGAATCAGGCGGTAGAGCGATACCAGATTTCAAACTATATTACAGAGCAATAGTGACAAAAACAGCATGGTACTGGTACCAAAACAGGCGGGTGGACCAATGGTATAAAATAGAGGACACAGAGACTAACCCACAAAGTTACAACTATCTTATATTTGATAAAGGGGCTATAAGCATGCAATGGAGGAAGGATAGCATCTTCAACAAATGGTGTTGGGAAAACTGGAAATCCATATGCAACAAAATGAAACTGAATCCCTTTCTCTCGCCATGCACAAAAGTTAACTCAAAATGGATCAAGGAGCTTGATATCAAATCAGAAACTCTGCGTCTGATAGAAGATAAAGTTGGCTCCGATCTACAGATTGTGGTGTCGGGCTCCAAATTCCTTAATAGGACACCCATAGCACAAGAGTTAACAACTAGAATCAACAAATGGGACTTAATTAAACTTAAAAGTTTTTTTTCAGCAAAAGAAACAATAAGAGAGGTAAATAGGGAGCCTACATCCTGGGAACTAATTTTTACGCCTCACACTTCAGATAGAGCCCTAATATCCAGAGTATACAAAGAACTCAAAAAACTAGACAATAAGATAACAAATAACCCAATCAACAAATGGGCCAAGGACCTGAACAGACACTTCTCAGAGGAGGATATACAATCAATCAACAAGTACATGAAAAAATGCTCTCCATCTCTAGCAGTCAGAGAAATGCAAATCAAAACCACCCTAAGATACCATCTCACTCCAGTAAGATTGGCAGCCACTATGAATTCAAACAACAACAAGTGCTGGCGAGGATGTGGAGAAAAGGGTACACTTGTACATTGCTGGTGGGACTGCAAATTGGTGCGGCCAATTTGGAAAGCAGTTTGGAGATTCCTGGGAAAGCTGGGAATGGAACCACCATTTGACCCTGCTATTGCCCTTCTCGGACTATTCCCTGAAGACCTTAAAAGAGCATGCTACAGGGACACTGCCACATCGATGTTCATAGCAGCACAATTCACAATAGCTAGACTGTGGAACCAACCCAGATGCCCTTCAATAGACGAATGGATAAAAAAAATGTGGCATCTATACACAATGGAGTACTATGCAGCAATAAAAAATGACAAAATCATAGAATTTTCAGGGAAATGGATGGCATTAGAGCAGATTATGCTTAGTGAAGCTAGCCAAACCCTAAAAAACAGATACCAAATGTCTTCTTTGATATAATGAGAGCAAGTATGAACAGAGCAGGGAGGAAGAGTAGGAAGAAAAGAGTAACATTAAACAGAGACTTGAGATGGGAGGGAAAGGGAGAGAAAAGGGAAATTGCATGGAAATGAAGGGAGACACTCATTGCTAAACAAAATTACATATAAGAGGTTGTGAGGGGAATGGGAAAATAAACAAAGAGAGAAATGAATTACAGTAGATGGGGTAGAGAGAGAAGATGGGAGGGGAGGGGAGGGGGGATAGTAGGGGATAGGAAAGGTAGCAGAATACAACAGTCACTAATATGGCATTATGTAAAATTGTGGATGTGTAACTGACGTGATTCTGCAATCTGCATTTGGGGTAAAATTGGGAGTTCATAACCCATGTCAATCTAATGTATGAAATATAATATGTCAAGAGCTTTGTAATGTTGTGAACAACCAATAAAAAAAATGTAAAAAAAAAAAAAAAAAAAACAAGATCTATCACTGTGATGGATGAATCAAGTGAACAAAGCACTGGAATCAGAAAGTAGATAAGTACTTCCTTAGCTGTGGCTAAATGAAAGAAAAAAAAAACAAAAAAATTAATGTATTCAAACATTAATGAAATAGCCCTTTAGGAAGAAAATATTCTCTTGAATAGCCATTTCCAGAGAGATAAAAGGCCTGGAGTTGAGAAAGCCAGACACAATCTCACGATTCTTCCTAGTAATATGGAGTTTAAATTAAGGATTGCAAGTCATTCTCAAAAAATCCAAGAGTATTATATAATACATTTAGATGTAATCAAACAAGGAGTTCTGGCTGTCATTCCCTTATTTATGAAATGTTCCCCAGTTTATATTCAGTGTCAACACACCTAACAAAAAGACACAAACTTCTATGAAATATAAATTAATTTTCATTTTACCTAAAATAATCCAATAAAAGATAATTCAAAACTAATTCCAGCAGGATAAATGTCCCATTGAAAATTACTTTTGATACCTGCTACCAAAATCTAAACAAATATACTTTATTTAGTACATTAAATGTTGGTAAATATATTGAAGCCATAGTTCTTAATTATTTGCTAAGTTTTTTTAAAAGACTCTTTTCATATTGTCCTATGCACTTTCATTTGGAATTGAAGATAATGCTGAATTTCAAATAAAAGTAAATAAATATTCCAAGTTTTTCTCCTCAGTTTTCTTTTCACACATTTAAAAATTAGAGAGGTATGCAATTTTGAGTATTATGAAAGTAGTAAAATAATAAAATGTTTTAATATTATATACAGTCTTTTTGGAAACTAGTTTAAGAACCTCTCAGCTTAAAAACAAAAGTTATCAAGAATAAATGTTAACAAACTTTTTCCTGTAAAGGGCTGGATAGTAAACATTCAGACTTCACAAGCCATAGTGTCTCCATCAAACAACTAATCTCTGTAGTGAATATATTAGCCATCTTTTTTGCTCTTGTAACTAAAAGATCTGACCAGAACAATTGTAGAGGAGATAAAGTTTATTTGAGGACTCATAGTTTCAGAGGTCTTAGTACATAGAAGTTGGGCTCCATTCCTCAGGTCTCAAGGTGAGGCAGAACATCATGGCATAAGAGTGTGGCAGACGATTGCAGCTCACCTGATGATCAGAAAGCAGAGAAAGAGAGATCTCTACTTGCCAGATACAAATATAGCCTAAAGTCATGCCCACAATGTCCCACCTCCTCCAGCAAGACACCACCTGCCTTCAGTTCCCACTAGGTTAATCCCATCAAGGGATAAATTAACTGATTGGGTTAAGATGCTCACAACCCAATAACTTCTCTGAATCTTCCTAAATTGTCTCACAGGTGAGCTTTTGGGGGGACACCTCATATCTAAACTGTTAACAGTGAGAAAGCAGACATAAACAGTATATAATTGAATGAATGAAGCTGTGTTCCAATAAAACTTTATTTAGTCATTTATTTATTTTTTATTGATTTAAAAAAAATGACAATGGAGTGCATTACAATTCTTATTACACGTATACAGCACAATTTTTCATATCTCTGGTTGTATATATATTATGTTAATTTGTCATTGCCTGATGTAAAGTCTATAAATGACAACTTAGATCTGGAGTCATTAACATGATTTCTGAATTAATGAACTTTCTAATCTTTATACTTATTAAATACTAAAAATCAGCAGTTGTTTCAAGTTTCATGTTTATGTATAATGATTTCAAGAAAATACATTTAAAAACTAAGAGGATAGAAATTAGTTAATTTAATCAACATCTCTTTATTACCTTAACATAAGTAAAATTATGTCCTTACTATGTATTTTTAGCAGTAAAAATAAAAATATAATGATTATTTTCTTCCATATTGTTTCTTTAAAATGCATACTGATTTACATAGTGTGAAGATCTTGAATTTGAAATTGAAAACAGAGATTTGTTAGAATTGAAAAACTGTGCTAACATGATAAATTATCTGAATTCATATTTCTATACAATGTGGTTTATAACACTTAAATCTTAGAGATCTTATGAGAATACTAAAATAATACAACTTTTGAGTTTAACATATTATTATTTGTTAATTTATTGATCATTTTGCACATGGAATATATCTTAGGAATGATTGGCCCTAACCCTATAATATTAAAGAACTTTGGCTGACTCAAGATCACAAATTTTAAATGATCCATTATATTCTATGATGACAATATATCCATTGATTTCAATAACAACTTTGATTATGCTTAAAAATCCTTAAAATTAGATAAAATTATTGTGCATTCAAGATATAGAAATTATTACTATGCAGTATTTTCATTTAATATCCAAATGAGAGATTTAAAAATAACACACAGTTTGAGTAGTATGATAGTTTCTTTGGCTCTGTCCTACCTAAATAATTGCTATTAGTTAATTTTTTAAAAGATCTGAAATGCAATTTCTGTACCAACACAGAGAAGCTTAGGTTGTAGCAATTTAATCTTGTTAGTTTTATGAGTCAAAGAATAATCTACTGCTATATTTTATTCTAAAATTTAGAATCCTGGAAGACTGAAATAATCAATCTTTCCAAATCATTTTTTACATTATATTCATAAATTTTGGATGCATTTGCTCCATGAGAAAGGAATAAAGATTTCTGCCCAGTATCATTTCCTGCTAAAAGTTAAAGATTATAATATCAACTTATCAAAATGTCATTCCTAAAATAGAAAAAGTTTATGTGGTTTAATTATGCTCCTGTTATTTCACCATACATTTTATTTTTCATCTATTAATTTATAGGCCAATGATAAAGTCAGTGAAATGAACGCCACCATGCTGGAGTCTCTAACATTACATCAAAACTGGCACAGAATCCTTAAAGGTTAAAACACTCTTCTAAGATTACAAATTCTGAACTATAGAAGTTGTCTGTTTAAAGAGAATAGTTTGTCATTGGTAGAATGTTTTCACTATGACACAGAAATATGAAAATGAAACATGACAAAATATGTGTTTATAAATGGATAATGTAAGTAGATATGCTTCTACATGAAAAAGAATATCATTATGGGACATGTCAAACAGAGTTCAGAGTCTTTCTGGGCTAATATAAATGTTTTAACTATTAAATGTAGGTACAATTATTTCAAAACACTAGGAGGATAGCTTAATGCAGAATTTTCACACACAAAAAACTTTTAGCTGTATTAAGAAGATGTTATAACTGAATTACTTCTGCAAAACTTGAAAGTATTTTCAAATCTTGTGAACAATTCACAACTACTCTTTGTTCCAAATAACTAATAGTTTTAGTCTAGATATTTTGTCCGATAGGACATAAAAAAAGAGATTGAATAAAATTTTCAGCTATTTTTGATCAGTGCAAAAAGCAACCCCACAAAATAATTTTTGAATATAACTTTTTCATTGAGTGATTTCTCTTGTGTACCTGTAATAAAATATTTTATCTGCATGTAAAAATAACTTTGATAAGTATAACAAAAAGCTGATAATATGTCTCAATATTTAAGGATTATGGGACTTCAAAAAATTTGTTTATTAATCCAGTTATCAAGTTATTTATTTTACAAGAATATTTGGATTGTTTTGTGCTCTTTATGAAGAGCAGTTATATTAACATCTAACTACAGAGTCAGTTTAATGTAAATTAGATGATATAAATATATGAGTACACATAATAATCTTTCAGTATATGTCATCACACAAATCTTCTGCTTTGTAAATATTGACAATAGATAAAAGAAAGGAAACCCAGGAAACAAACTACAAGCACACATACATGAAAGTAGAACAAATGCATTTTCAGTTTTCTAAGTAAACACTGCTACATCATTCTGAGGATTTTATAGTGTAGTTGAAATTGATTAGTATAATGAATGGCAAAGTATTTTGTAAATAGACAATTTGTTTCACATTGTCAGTGTTAACTGTGTCTCTGCATAAAATATTTTGGAATACAAAAGATTTTGATGATGTAATCAAATTGATAAAAACATTGTAGCTCTTTTCCAACTAAAAGGTAAAAATATACTAAAATAACCTTTATGAATATATTAAATATGAAACTCTGAAGACAACCTTCAGAAGACATTTCGGATCAACTTTGTTAGAGACCCCCAAGAGTGCTGTAAGTTAGGTTAGTTCAATAAGTTCAGAAGTTTACTTCATCATCCAAATAAAAATGATAGGACTCTCTCTTATTCTCATTAGTTTTTGAGGCAATGATTTCCTTCACTTTTCCTTAACCCACCCATGCAAAATTGCCCTCTCTTCAAAGTGAATCAAAATTGAGCACACACAGATGTGCCACAGGGTACTTCTTAGTTGGTAGTATTTAGTATTTTGAGGGAGAATTTTGCACCTTTGTTGAATCAGAAAAGGGAGTAATCATCTGGCACTAATTGAAACAAAGCCTACACTACAGAGAAAATAAAAATGAACTTGTCTTTTCCATTGCAGAGTTGAATATTTACATTGCTCTTTCATCAGCAAAAACACACACTTCGCACCTGCTGTGTTTTCTTTTTCTGTTGAACCTCTACCTAATTAACAACCATTAAGATTCACACCTGCGGTGGCTTTAGCCTTTGCCTACTGCTCAGAGTAACGTTTTTTTTTTTTTTTTTTTTTTTTTTATTGGTTGTTCATAACATTACAAAGCTCTTGACATATGATATTTCATACATTAGATTGAAGTGGGTTATGAACCCCCAATTTTACCCCAAATGCAGATAGCAGAATCACGTCGGTTACACATCCACAATTTTACATAATGCCCTAATAGTAATTGTTGTATTCTGCTACCTTTCCTATCTAGGGGATAGGAAAGAGTAACGTTTTTTTAACCCTTCCTTTTGCCTATGTTACAAGAATGATCACTTTGCTCAACCTGTTTAGTCTTTCAAAGAGAGCTGTTCTCAGTATTTGCTTGCATTCAAAGTCACTCTTGAATTCACCACAGCTGAGAACTCTGAAGAGGAGATTGTTTTTTCTGGAATAAGACATGAACAGGTGGTATTTCCACCTGCTGCAAGTCTTTCAATTTTTGTTGGCTCAAAATTGTTCTTGGACCTGGTATTTGAAATGTTCTCTTACATTAGAAACAGCAGAGAAAAAGAAAACAGGCCATGGCTTATTTTGTTACTAATAGTCTCATTACAGACATTCTCTAGTTGGTAATTGCTGGCATATTGAAATAAATGGGTGCATTGCTTTCTGGACTGGGTGTGGGAGAAAATAAACCAAAGAAATTGGAACATAGACTGGCTACTTTATTTTGAACACTAAAGAAAGATTTAGCCAATCGAATTGAGTAATTTATTTTCCTCATGGGAAAGTTTGCAAAAGTCTCTTTGTAGCTGCCAATGAAAACACTTCTGGACAGACAAGGTTTTGTTGAAATTTTCACTGCAATTTCTTCTACACAGAATTAAGCACTTAGTCACTATCTAATTTAGGTTGTATCTGTTCTGTTTCTTAGTTTAATGTTTTGGTATTTCTTGTCTACTGGAATAGGAAAAATTGGCCCCTAAATATGAATACTACATAACTGAAAAATTTACAGGCACAGGAAACATTATGTTTATCCAGTTGTAATTACAATCTGCAATAAAAGTTGCAGCATTTTTGTTCTGAACAAAAATAAAAACATACTGGTAAATATGGTTTTTGTATTTCTCCATTATGCTCTAACAGTTTTAAATAAACTGCGGTGTAAATATCAACACCTAAAAGTGCTATGTGTGTATCCATTTATAGGTTTATTCACCATATGATTGCTGTGTTTTTATCTAGTTTATATAAATCCATATTTCATAATGTAGCTTATATATACATATGACATACAGATAGTTATGGATATTGATATAAGCAAATGAATACACTATATATTATATATATGCATTCATCTAAAACTATTGATTAAAAATGTATAAATTAAAATCCAGGGCTGGAGATGTAGCTCAGTGATAGAGTGCTGGCCTATCCTGTGTAAGGCACTTGTTGATCCCCAGCATCATAATCGCCTCTTCAGAGTTCTCAGCTGTGGTGAATTCAAGAGTGACTTTGAATGCAAGCAAATACTGATGTTTAATATAATAATAATGATAATAATAATTCTTAAGTGAATTTCTAAATTACCTAATTGATTTATATAATAAATAATTTCACAGAGTATTTTCCAGGATTCCTGACATTTCAAAAGACATTCAATAAATGCTAAACTCCTTCCTTGATTTTCTCTTTAAAATATATGTTACTGCCTACTAAATATTGCCTTCTCCAAAACTTAAAACACTCTATGTAGAAGGGATAGTCATCCTGTCTTTCATATTGGAAAATCAAAGCATGTAGGTATGTCTGAGTCTGTATGAGAAGTTCAACAACAGACTTTCATGATTATACCTCTGACTGTTAGTCATGTTCATCTTCCAGGATATCATTGTCTCTCAATCTTTAAAGGATATCTTCAAATTTTTGGAAGACACAGGGAATATAGTAGTACTTTTACAAGAAATATTCACTTTTTTTTCAAAAGTTTAAGTTCTAAGAAGAAAAGGACTGCAAAAGTATAATATCAGGGAGAAAATATAGCAAAGTTTTTCAACAGATGTGTTTGGAAAATTAGAGTTAATTTCAAAAGCTCAGACATAAATTTAATGATTTAAATAACAAGGATGAGAGTATTAGGGGGAAAAATGCCTAGTTTTGATCAGTTTGTTAAGGATTGATGATGGAATTTTGAGGCATTTTTAAAAAAATTCCCTTCTATTGTATCACAATCCTCTTCTTGGCTTATCCTACTCTCATCTCACTTCCCTAGACTCTGGTGCAGTTATTCCTACTCTGTCAAATATTTATTTACTCTTTAAATATTTCTCTGGGTTTATTTTATTCTCATATGTCCCATCCCAGTCAAAATAATTTTTTGACACTGTACTTCATTATGGTATTCCTCATTCTTAAACTTACCATAATGAAGAAAGACATAATGAGAAAGACACAGACCGATTTAGAATAGAGGGAACAGACTGGGCAGTTAAAAAACAATTTCCAGTAACTTCCAAAATTGGCCCATTAAAATTCTTAATGTGTGTTTGTGTGTGTATGTACACATAAATACATGTAATTGGAAAGAGGGAAGGGGGATCTGAAGTGAAACAGGAGGTTCATCATGCCTACTGTGCTCTAATAGGTATGTTATCTGATCCAGAAGGCTCATGTCTTCTACCAGGATTCCACAAACTGCAGAAAAATTCGAGAAACTGGTTACCTAACAATAATTTAGATTAAAAGTATAGTAAAACCTTATAACTTCATGGTTTGGGGCAGCCATGAAGTAATTAATTTTTGTATGTATTCGTGAATTTCTCTTTTTTATCTTTGTTACTTCTCTAGCCTTGTCCTCATATAGTGAGTAGCAATGGGCAGATAATTAATAAATATTTGTTGACTTATTGGAAACATAAAAGAAAAAACAACATTAGAAAAGATGAGGGAAAGTTGATATTTTGGTATTGAATGTGATCTTTAATGCCCATGTAATAGATTTTAGTTTTAAAGAAAATATTTTTTTATTTATTGAAGTAGAAAATCACCACTACTACTATATTGTTTAGCAAACCAAAAAGTTTCTAAATACTACATACATGTCATTATTTCGTATTATTCTTTTCATCATGTTTATTCCTTAGGTACAGTATAAGCATTATAGTTGGGAAGCTGTAAAGTAAAAATACTATGAGACTTCATCTTTGGAGATAAATTTTTATGAAGAAGATAATAGAGTTATCCTGGATTTCTTAGGTGAAATAAAATCTTGGTTTAAGATATCAGTTAAGAAGTCAGAAAGTAGGCAAAGTCATGTAAAGTAGATGATTAAGGCAAATTTTAGCCTATTTTGCCTTCAGCTTAGAACAAGTGTGACAAAACAAGGGAGCTGTATATTGATTTAATTGATGCTTTTGATTTAATTGATGCTTTCAGTGAATGTTTCAGTGTTTCACGGAGTCTATAGTCTCCTTATCTTCTCACAATTAATGATAATTTATAAAATTGAAAACAAAAGCAAAGAAAGAAGATAATCGCCAAAAGGCCAGATTTAACTAAATGATATTAAAAAAAAAAAAAAAGTTACTCTGTTAGTGAGACTATATTGGGTTACAAAAAGAAAACTTTTCCCCTCACTGAGGCTTTGAAGATTTTTTTCCAGTGACGTGAAGGAAACATTAAAAAGTACCACATTTGATAAACTTTGTCTTTCTGCTCTTTACCAAGTTCACACACAGAGAATGCTAGTCAACAATTCCTAATGATCATTTTTCCTCCATTTCAGCATCTTTCTCATACTAAAATTGTATGAAAGACACAAGAACCACTGTCAATCAGAGGGTTCAGAATTTAGAGACACTTTGTGATATATCATTAAGTAGTATAGTTTCCATGCAAACTTAGCATGATAGCTATCAAGATACCAGTAATTATTAGTTGGAAATTCAAGGCTGCCATGATAGTTTCATAATGAGAGGGATGATGACAGCCAGGGATCTGTGAGAAAACGATCATCTAATTAACCATTCTGAGAAGGAAATTAATGGTCTTAGTGACTAGGGAAAAATTATCTAAGAGGAAAATACGTATCATGTTCTCAATACTTAGAGTTATTTTAAAAGATTTGGAAGATGGCATTACTCTAATGCATGCAACAACTGATAATAAGATTAAGAAAAAATATTACCATTCCATTCTAAATTCAAATACATTCTATCCTGGCAAAAATTATGATTTTTTTTTAAGTTTCTTAATTTTAAAAGGATTCAATATAAACCCCATGAAAAACAATAATTTATGATAATTTAACTTTTATAATCATTTGTTTATTTTTTAAATTTTTGCTATGTGTCTGATCTTTTTTCTTGAGATTTCCAGGTAATATTGCTAAGGTAGTAATTTGGATAAATTTCATGTCATTTACACATGAACAAATAAAAATATCTACTTTTAATAATCAGAAATTAGTCATACTTCCAAAATTTTTCCTTTATTTTCATTACTTTTACCTTCTTAAATCTGTGTATAGTCTACTCCAAATTTTTGAACTCTTGATCCAGTTGCTATTTATTCTTAAGTTATTGTTCCACAAATAGGATGAAATTAACATAAAGAAAGCCACCTTGCTCTTGCTTTAAATTTGGCTTTGGCATAGAATTGTACTCAAGAACATCCAGTTCAATAACGCAAAGTAATTCAAACCATTAGACTTTACCTTTCCTGACATACTTTGGGCCCTATTCATTTATTAAAAGAGCCTGTCATTTATGATCGTGTTTATGTACATGGTTACTCATCATCAGTTGTCCTTCCCCTGCAATCTATTTCCTTCAGAGAAGAACAGACCAAGACTCACTCACTACTGTTAACACAGGATACCGTTATATTAGACATTTATATGAGAGTTGGCCTTTCAATCTTGACACCACTAACTTTACAAATTAACTGAATGTTCATATTTCAATAGGTAATAGGTTTACATGTGAAACTTGAAAATAAAATTTAACATTTTTTGCACATCTTCAGCTTTATTTTTATCCAATTTTTTATCAAAAAAGAAACATATTCAAGTTGAAGAAACTGTCATGCTGAAATTATCTCAGGCTTTGAGATTTGCTCATCTACCCTTTGAGAATTGTATAGCTCTGAACATCAGGTAGCTAATGAGCTTAGGGCAATGTAGGCAATAATCTCTTTTCCCTTAATACCTACACTATAGAATACAAGAATGTAAATGGCAAGTAATCAACTTCTGCTTATGGATGTCACTGATATATGTTAATACAAAAAATTTAAATAAGACATGCTTTCTTCCTAACAAATAGCAATCTATTACATAATAGTTTTACTCAACAATAAAGAGATGTTATATCTTTTTTTCAGAATAAATAAATGGCATGCATATAGGACATCCAAGGCAGAAAATTGCTATGTCCCATTTTATATCTGTAACATAAAGGATTCTTAATTTAACAACTTGTTCCAGACTGGAGGGTAAAGATATGAGTTTAATCTGGAAATCTTAGGAAAAAAAGATTTACCCAGCATCTTTGAGTGTACAAAATAATTTATCCAGTTAGAAAGACTATTTACAAACTATGTAAAAGGAGTCAAAATAAAGTCAAAATATTCACACATTCCCTGTCTTTCCTGAATTATCTTCTACTCTTCATTGAAAATTTTAGTTTATTTTTTTAACACAGCTGTGATTTTACATTTAGGCAAAATTTTAATGTCCTCTATTTATGTCTTTCAATGTGGAAGGAAGGACATCTATTTTGACTGTTCTGAAGCATTCCAAGGTACAAGAGCAATAGTAATTGCTCACAAACAAAAATTACTGCTCTGAACTCAGTTTCTAAACTACCTTTTTTCCTAGTCTTAATTACCTAAATATCTCTATTTTAGTGTCATCCATTCCAACTCAACTATTGACCTGATCACTGAGGGAAATGTGCTGTTATGCACAATCCATATCTTGGATATTGTTTCCAATATTTACAGGTTTACTAGACAGTGAAAGCAACTCTTTTAAACGATTCTCCATCAGTTACAGAATTGGATGCCAATCTGAGCAGACTTTCCTGTCTTCTGCTGGAGCTTTTGAAGCTCTATTGTAATTTAATCCACAATTTGACATCCTTTTAATTCCATGAACTAGTATATTTAATTCTTGTCACAAAATATTAGGTACAACACAAATAAATGTTCTTATAATCCATACAATTAAATAATCAGAAACTTATATTTGAGGGGAATTTTTGATTAAAGTCTCTTTTGCTAATACAGCTGAGTAAAAAACTATAAAGTAAATCACACTAAATCTACACCTCTGTAAAAGGGATGGATAATATTAAAGAATTGTTTGATAAACTAAAAAAAAAATTAAAAAGCATAGTGATTTGCAATTGCTTTTAGAAAAAAAATGTAAAATGAACTTAGAATTCTATGTTTATTCTCATAAGAAAATAATATTGAGATTATATAAATTCATGAAGATCAGTGGCCTCTTGGTAAAGGTAGTATCCTCATCTAAAAATTGGAATTAAATGCCTTTCTTTTCTACTCCAACGTACTGCTCATCTCAACAGTGGAAAGCAAAGAAAACAAGTAACAGTTGTTCTCCATGACTGGAGACAGGGAAAATATTAAGGTGCATTTGAATATATATGAATTAAATTGATAATCATATATATCAGGAGACACCTCTCTCCCATTTCAAGCTTTTCCTTTATACTTTTTTGTTAATGAATTTGAAAATCTCTGATACATTTTTACTTTTAAAAATTTATATCTTGTTTAACATTCAGATAGGGTTAAAACATGATCTAAAGAGAATACATCTATATTTAGGTGGAAATAGTCTACTAATTTTCAAATATATTTAGAACAAAATTCAGTACATACTGTACTTTTATGATGTTATTTCCATAAAGGAAATTCCTGCATTAAATCTAAGCATCAGAAAATATGTTCTGCTAATTTGTGTAAACAGATCTTATTTTTATATAAGTATAAATGTATATCCTAAGTTTATGTTATATTGCAGTTTTGAAAATTATTTATAAAAATTAAATTATTAAAGACAATAGAATGTTAATAACATTTTATAGTTTTGTAAACAATTATAAAAGAAGTAAAACCATTTTCCTTATAATTCACTGTACTTAAAATTTATGAACTGATATACTTATTAACACTGGCTCAGATCCAAAAAAGAAAAAGTATTGTTAATACTGTATCTTTGCAGTCTATCAAGTGAATATCTACTAATAATCCACACAATGGATATATATTGATATACATGTCAAATGTTAGTACATACTGCTAATGGCCTATGGAAAATAAAAGATTAGTTTTTATTTAGGAATAATTATGTTTAATACATATGCAATAAAAGTGATTAGTTTGGTTTTTTAAATTTGACTTCTGGGGAGTAAAATTTTATTATTTTAAAAATATTTTTAAATGTATCCATTGTATTCATGTCCTAAGCTGGTAACTTAACACGTTTGAATTGTTTAATATTATTCTAATTCTTAATTAGAATAGTATTGTTTTAAGACCTTTGAAATAATTAGAATAATATTAATTTTAAGGCAGTTACTACAAATTTACAGTAAGAAAACAAAGCATTAACACAAATCAAGGATTTTAATTGCAAAGAAAAACATCTCAATAAAAATTTGTTGGCAACCAATTTAACCTGAGCTCTACTTAAACTACCTTTAAAGGAATACAAAGTTTACAGTAATATAAACATGCTCATTCATGCAGAACAGCAAGTATCAAAGGAAAAGGCTAATAGTTTCATCAGCAACTTTAACAAGAACACTATATAATAAATACCATGAGGACTGACAGTTCTAATCAGTTTGTAGGTAACCTTCAAACTTGCAAGTACAGATTTGAAAATTAGGATCCTGTATTCTGCTAGTTATTATAAAATGATCGACTGATCATTTACAGAAATATCTGATTTAATACTTATACTTAGTTGAATCATCTCAAAAGGTGACAGACCACATAGTTTAATTAAATTATTTATATTACTATATTATAAATTGATAAATATTTAAAATATTTTATCAGAAAGAAACATACTTTTACAGTTATAATCCCATTTAAGTTCACATTATGATTAATATTTGTACAAGCATTAACAACAAAAAGAAACTACATTTTAAAGGAGAAAATAGTGCTTTGTACCATAGTCTGGTTACTTTAACTTAAATGGGGAAGAGTACTCTGTTATCAGGCCAATTTGCAAACCGTCTGAGGATCACAAAGTCCTCAGTTATAAATAGCATGTCTTGAGTACAAATCATTGTCAAACCAAATGTTTTTGTACTATGACAGAATAATGGCCTTGCTACTGTCAATCTGCAGTAAGTGTAATCCAGGTTGACCTCAGGAAGTCTTTTAACTCTGTCCCACATGGCATACTCATCAACAAGCTAGGAAAACAGGGTTTAGGTTGTGCTATTGCTGACTTGATGTGAAAGTCACTGGAGTGTGGTACTCATGAAGTTGTTATTGATGGTTCATGCTTGACCAGAATGTATGGAATGGAATAAGGGAAGGACTGGTTTGTATTTGAACAAGTTGTAGTTGTAGAACATGAAAATCTAAATCTTAAATAATTTCCAATATATGTGAATTGTAACTTTCCCTATTTTCTAACTTCTCTCACTATTTATAATTAGGAAGGGTAACTAATTATTAAAAGTTCTCATGATAAATGTTAACATGTTTTATATCTTAAAAATACCTATTTTTATCTTTAATTGACATATAGCAATTGTGCATAGCTATTGGGTACAACATACCATTTCAATACATATATAAAACACATAATAGTCAGATCATGATTGTTTACACAACTATTTCTTTATACTGAGAACATTCAAATTCTCTCAACTAGCTTTTGGAAATAATTGTGTCAACTATATTAAACTGTGCTATGAAACATTAGAAGCCATTTTTCCTGTCCAACTTCACCCTTCTCTATATATTCTCTCTCCCCCACATTATTTCTAGGCTAGGTCAATCACTAATCTATTCTCAAGTTGTATGAGAAAGCATTTTAATTTTATTATGTAAAGTGTGACCATGCATTGGTTTTCTTTCTGTGCCTAATTACTTTTACATTATGTCTTCTAGTTTTACCCATGTTGTTGCAAATGAAAAAAAAAAAAATCATTCATATATATATATTTCATTTCATTTATTCATTTGACAATGGAAATTTAGGTTGACTTGATTCCATATCTTTGCTACTGTAGTGCTGTAATAAACAAGGAAGTACAGATGTATTTCCATATACTAGTTTTATTTCCTTTATACTGTATTGGGGGTACTAGATTAGAACTAGAGTTCTATTTCAATTTTTTGAGGAAATTTCATACTGTTTCCATATGGTTGTGCTAATTTGAATTCAAATCAACAATATGTGAGAGTGTCCTTTCTCTTCATCTTTGCATTTGTGATTTTTCATCTTCTTCATAATAGCCATCCAAACTGGAGTAATATATTCCATTGTGGTTCTTTTTGCATTTAATGGAGGTTAGTGATGTTGAATATTTTTATATATACTTATAGGTTATTTATATATGTTCTTTTAAGAAAAGTCTACTCAGGACATGTACCCAATTTTTGGTTGGAGTATTTGTGTTTAGTCTCAGTTATTTTAATTACTAACATATTCTTCATGTCAATCTCCTACTTGATAAATAGTTCACAGATATTTTCTTCCATTCTATAGATTGTCTCTTCACTCTGTTGATTGTTTCCTTTGGTGTTATTTTGTATGTTTGTGTGTGTGTGTGTGTGTGTGTGTGTATGTGTGTATAAAATAGAATATTATATATACATATATATGTAATAGAAAATTTCTAAGGAATGAAAAGAAGCTATCATGATTGTGTTAGTCAGCTTTTCATTCATGTTATAATATACCTTAGATAATCAACTTAAAATTAGCTTATTTTGACTTATAGGGCTGGTGGTTTCATGGCTGATTAACCTTATAGGTTGGGAGCCTGTGGTAAGACAGAACATCATGGCAGGAGCATGGGGCAGAAGAAGCTGCTCACTTCAGAGCAGCCAAGAAACCAAAGAGAAGAAAAAAGAAAGTCTGAGGCCCCAGTATCCCCTAAGGGCATGTTTCCAATGACCTGATCCCATCTATTCAAGTTTCCATTTTATCACAATAGTCCCACATTATGGGAGCTAAGCTTTTACTATATCATCATGTGGAGGACATTTCATATCCAAAATATAGTAATAACAAAACCCTTAGTGAATAAGTAATTAGCTTTTGTATGTACAACATGAAACACAACTCCTTACACACAAATGCACACACACAGAGTGAAACGTTCACAGTAACATTTCACTTCTGAACACAAATGAAATATTTTTATAAACTATGTGCTTAAAATATAAGTGAATAATGCTGCAGTGTGTAAGCCATAGAAGTAACATGATTCTGTTCGATTTAACTTCATCCTGAGGGAATAGAAAATTATTAAATACATAGAAAAGAAAAACATGGTCTTTAAAGGATTGGTTTTTAGACAAATCTCCAGGAATCTCAAAAGTTCCTGGAAGCAATGCTAAGATAGGTACACGGAGAAAAACTATCATAGCTCAACATATATTAAGGCTAATATTCCTTGAAACTCACAGAGTACTATCCTTGCACACTGGATCATATTGAAGTGATATAGAGAAAAGATATAAAATGGGAGCTCGGTATTTATTATATTACACAAACACAATTTAAGTACATGGAAAACTCTTGAAGTACTCTAAGAAAGGTTCAAGTGATAGCAAATGTTGGACTGAATTTAGAGTTCATGCCCAACAACTTTTTAAATTATATATAAAAAAGTTTTGACTTTTTCTAATGGAGTATAACTTGCTTAATTCCAAGTCCATTTAAGAACAATTTATATAATTACAGGAATACACATACACTTGTGAAATACTCTTAAAAGTTTTGTGATATTGGACAATATGTCAACCATTTCAAACCTCAGCTTCTGTAAAGTCATAGGTCAACTAACCCCACAAATGTATCAATGTGAGAAGAGTTAATGACAATAATAATAACTGAAACAACAATAGCTATTCCTTAACAAGTGCTCACTGTATGAAAACCATTAAAAGACTGAGTTACATCCTACAACAGTTGTATGAGAAAATCAGGGAAAAGTGTTTAAAGAAGCTTTCTTGCTCAGAAACACAATTCATAAATAGTGGAACCAAGGTATGCACTTAAGTCTATACTCATCAAATAGCATGCTTGCACAGAAGCTGAAACAAATTGTCTATTTCATATTGTTATAATCATTAATAATTATGATAAATTTAAATGTCACTATCTAGTTCCATGTATTTTCTAACTTCCTATGCATAAGTGATGACATGTGGATTTAAGGGATAATTTCTAGCTAGAATTGATGTAGGTGAAACACAAGATATTCAGGCCAGTGAACAGGAACTTTTGATTAACACAGGAAGTTATAACAGTAATCATGACCCAACTGGGACCTGCAATTTAGACAATAAAATTGGACCAAAAAAGGAAGACATATAAGTATACATATCAATTACTATTAATATACACTTTATTTTGGGGACATGAACAATATTCTGTCATGTACAGAAATGGGGATTACATCACTATACTTGAAAAAAGAGATAGGAAACAAATCAAAGTACTTTTAATGTAGGCACAAATTTATTAATGTAAAAATTTATGAAAAGTTACAATAATGTATCACAGATAAAACTTAAGAGTTTTATCTATGGTTTCAAAACCAACTACTAAATTCAATTGTTCTTTGGGCTTATTCATTTATTTTTTGTCTACTTCTCTCATTGAAAGAGAAGTTGAAGAAATGCATGTCATTATTCTTTAATGAAAGCATGTCTTTTGAAACAACAAAACAGAATCCCTACACTAGGATTCCATCAAATCCAAATAGAGTTCCTAACAAAGGCTGGTTGTTCTGAGAACACTTCATGTTTTCAACAAGGTTTGAGCTTTCAGAAGTTTCCCTAATGGTATGCTGAAGTCTCAAGTGACCAATCTCACTTACAACCTCAGATGATCCTGTCTCTTGTGATCTTTCCAAATGTAAGGTTTTGTTCTCAAATCTATATTCCCTTTAAAGTAAATTTCAAACAACTAACTTCAAATCATGTTTATGCTGTAGTTTCACTAGTATTAAATCTTAATTAAAGTGGAAAATAGTTCAAAAATGCTTAATAACCATTTCAAATAATAATAAACAAAAATATTAATTTTCATTTCTTCAAAATTTTAAATGTAAGATTTTATTTCATGCCATTAATTCACATTGGCATTTTAACAGTATGATTTTTTGCATGCAATCTTTTTTTCTACTGTTTTCTAAACAGAAGGGGAATTACAGGCACATGGTAATTATGGTCATAATTTATTCGATACACATACATATAGATATATAATGTCTACATACATTATGTGATCAAAATAAACTTTTTTAATAAGATGAGGACTGAGGATGTAGATCAGTGGTAGAACATTTGCCTAGCATATATGAGACCTTGGGTAAAGTCCCAACACTGCAAAAACAACAACAACAACAACAACAACAAAAATTAGTAATGTAGGAAAAAAAGGCAATGATCAAGGTAGCATAATTGTTTAAAGAAAGAGGTCTTTATTCAAATTCTTATGAAATGAAGTTTGTGTTTTCAACATTTTGGAGCATTCATTGGAGAATTATGTATTTAGTGAGGAACAATGAAAAATCATTCAAATAAAGATTTGAATGAAAAAACAAGCACATTTTATAAGCCATTAGATAAACTTTGGGGGAAAAACAAAAAAGCATTTTACTATTGTCTTTACGTTGATATCTCTGCCTGGATGAGTCTTAGAAGTATTATAATTCACTTATACACATTTACATACATATAACCCAGAAAGAGTATTGACACAGTGCTTTATCACAGTTTGAAATTAAAATGATTTTTTAAAACACTGTCATTGTCTTTAACATTAAAATTACCTTACTTTGTGAAAAAATTGTACAAACCAGTATAAGACTAGGAGAGAAATCAAAATATATAACATGAGTCAGATGTAGTGCAGGCTGAAGTAGGAGGATCACAAGTTTGAGGCCAGTTTCCTTATTCCTCAACCTAATAAGACCCTGTCCCAAAATTAAAAATCAAAGGAGCTGGGGATATAGCTCAGTGGTAGAATACTCCTGGTTTCAGTTACCAGTATTGAAAAAAAGTATGACTGATATATGTATAAAATATACAAAATATGTATATGAAATATAAAATGTCTGATATATATTTATAATATATATGAAATATATATTTCATTGTGATATCCATATATGTGAGTAAGGTCATTTGATGATGTGCTAATTAAATAGTCAAACCAAAATTAAAAACAAAACTTTCTAGGATCATATTATCAGATAACAAGACTTAAATATAATTCATCAACATTTTATAGATAAAATAAAAGACACCATCAGTGAAATTCTTTAAATAAACCCAAATATAAAGAACATTTCAATGTTAACAAAGTCACTAAGCTAGGTTAATGCAGGAATGATGGGTTTTTCAATTAGTGGTGCTGGAACAACTAGCTTTGCTATGCACGAAAAACACCAAATAAATCTCTACATTTATCTCAAAACATATTAAAAATGAACTTAAAATCACAAGTTTATATGTGAAGTCTATACTTGTGAAATTTTAGAACATCAGTGTGAACTTCAGCCAGGTAAGATTTCTTACAGATAGTAATTGTCTGGTATTTTTAAAATTTCTAAATAAGATTTCATTAAAATCAAGACTGATTATTCAGAAGATATAACAAGAAAAATTAAAAGATAATCCATAGGCTAAGTGAAAATATTAGGAAAACATGCCTGATAAAAGACTGAGATCAAGTTTACATACAAAGAACTCTTACAAATAATAAACAAGAAAACCACATCCTTATAAATTAGCAAAAGATATTCATGGTCACTTCAAAAGTTATTAAATACTGAATAAATGAATGAACAAATGAATAAAAGTAAAATGCAATTTTATTTTAGGTCATATGAATGAAGGCCCATTTGGAAGCTGAAAAATGATCAAATAATTAAAGGTTTAAGATCTTATAAACTAAAGCATATCAAAGTTGTAAAATGATCAAATGAAGAAAACAAACAAGATTCTAATCTCTTAAAGGTGATACTTTCATGAGTGCCATATAGTTGAACTTAGAAAGATATGTCAGTAGAAAGGAAACAGAAACTGTCAATATACCATGGATAAGCAAACAAATAAAAAGAAAAGAGGAAACAAGCAAAGAAGTTATCTATAATATGTTATTACAGGAGAAAATTACACAGAGAATCACATTCACTTGTATTTCCATGAAAGTACTAAAATATATACAGTGGACTTTCCTTCTTAGCAGTAGTTACATTCTATAAAGTCACCATAAATCCTGAATTAATTAGTATTTAACAAGTGTTCTCAGGAGAAATATATAATCATGTTTCTATGAACCTCTACTCACAACATTTTTGTGAGCTAATCAACACATAAACCTATTTTATGTGTGTTTCTGTTTAAGATTTCTAATTTAACACACATTCTTGAGGTATTAATGTTGAACTCATGACCAACAACTTTATGGCTCATTCCTGAGCAAAGCTTATCTAAGACACCATTTATTCATAAGACACATCATTATCTAGAAAGCCCTTCATGATTGGGGTAATTTTAAACAAGTAAATCACTAAACAAAAAGCAAACAACTGTTCAATCCTGGCACATTGGCATTAGATAAGACAACACAAAGCAACTCATTTATAGTATAAGAGCTGAAATGAGAGGACAAGAGTGTTATTCTATCTTTTTTGAGAATATGCACATCTTGTGACTTAAATTTTGATTTGGGTACTACAAATACATTGTAGTGAGGTAATAAATTCACAGAGAAAGAATTTGTTAATAATGGGGATCAATCGTATTTACAAATTCTTAAGAAAATATATATTAAGATATCTGATAGATGGAGCATTTTTGTTTGTTTATTTCACAGTCATGATTTCTAGTCCAAGAAAAATAATAGAAAAAAAAATTATTGATTATTACTCAAGTGCTATAGTTTGAATAATTTGAATGATTCCCTCATAAATTCAGGTGTTGTCAATGTGTTAGTATTAAAAAGGTGGGGCCTTTAAGAGACAATTTGATGAAAATGACTCAGTCCCCATGAATGAGATCAAGGCACTTATAAAAGACTTCCCACAGAACTCAGCTAGCTAGCATTTTTACATTTTTAAAATCTGAGTTGCATCAAGAAAACCTCTTCAGACACTAAAAGCTGGTTTCCTAATATTGACCTTTTCAACCTTTGGAACCATGAGAAATAATTTTTTGTTATTTAAATTATCCAGTCTCAAGTATTTTTTTGTAGCAGCACAAGAGGGACTAATATATCAATTTAAGTGTCATTAATATTTATGGCACTTTTCTATACTGCTAAGAAAAATAATCAACTTAATTGATCACTTAACAAATGTGATTTTTAAACAAAATGCTATTATTATCTTGTAATAATGTGGCATGTAAAAATATGGTCATGGAATATAATTGTATTTTTATTCATAGAATTTCTTGAGATTAATACTGATAACATTTGAACTATCGTATGTTTGACTACTGATAGAAAATTTGACACCTGTCTGTCTAGACTATCAAAACATAAATCTTTTAGGACTAATTTCTATAAGTAACATGTTATTTTTTTTTCATTTGTAATCTTCCATGTATTATTTAAAATAGTGTGATACAATGTATAGCATGAGCCACTAGTGATGTAGTTAATAGATACAATGAAAAAAAATAGCCTTCACTGTGTTTTGTGGCAATTTTTATACCTTAAATGAATTCATTACATAGACCAAGCAAGTTACCTTCATACATATGAAGTTACCCTTCATAATGACCTCCTCAACAACAAATATATTTTATATTTATTAACAAATATTCCCAAATAGGCCCCCCCAAAAAAGATGCACTATGGAATATTATGTTACTTATAAATCAAATAAAAAATCTAAAGTTCAAGAATTAAACATTAATTATATTATCCATTAAAAATATTCTTTAAATCATCAGTGCCTAATCTTTTGTATTATTCTCACAATTCTAATTTTGACCCATAGTCAATCCCTGTTAATTATAATACTGATGAAAAAGGTAGTATAAAAACTGTATGTTAAACTACTGCTGAGTCTTTTACTTAAATTAAAAATGAACTTGATGAAAATATCATCAAAATTCTTTCAGTTTAGAACTTTAGTGGTTAGCTTACTCCTTATTTTTAAAACCAATAGCCATAAAACCAAAAAGATTTAATCCTTAACGTAATATATAGAAGAATGTATTGATGAGTGTCATATGTATGAACTTAGAAAGATGTGTAAGTGGAAGGAAACAGAAACTGTCAATATACCATAGATAAGAGAAACAAATACAAAAGAAAAGAGGAAATCAGCAAAGAAGTTATCTATAATATGTTATTACAGGAGAAAATTACACAGAGAATCACATTCACTTGTATTTCCATGAAAGTACTAAAATTGGGGACATGAACATATGATAATGTTGCAATAATGTATCACAGATACAACTCAAGAGTTTTATCTATGGTATTATGTTTTAAAACACATAGTAAACATTGTATGTTTTACAAATAATGTTTTTAAATATAATATTTATTTTTAACCAACATTCTTCAAGTCTCTATTAATCCATTTCTCTTTTCCATTAAGGGAAATATAAAGGCTTGGAAATATAAGGGATATGTAAATTCTCTACCTTTGCTGGTAGAATATAACACACAAAATCTTCAGACAAGTAGATTACTAATGAAATCACACATCCTCAATTCCTTAGAAAACTTAATAAACTGGTAAAGACTGGTTTTTGGAAATAAATGTAAGTAGTTAATTACAGAAAAAAAAATTTAATAGCTTCAATTTCAGCATTACAGGTATTTCCATGATATGTCAAACCTCTTTTTCCAGTCATTAAATGTGCTTTTGTATTTATTAGCAAGTATTACCAAATAGGCCCCAAACAATAGAGTCAGTATGGAATATTATTTCACTGAACAACTAATCTCATTTGGCAAGGCAGTTAGCTCTGTTCCTTCAAGTCATTTTAAGTTTTAAACATATAGAGATACAGACATGAAAAATTCTTGGAGCATTTTGGCATTATAAATAACTGAAGCCTCAAGTGACATTTACTTTTAAAAACAATTATAATCTGTTACTTTAGAGAAAATATCATTTATTTTTATTTTAGATTATGTTTTTGAGAAACAATGCGGGTATGAAATAAAATTATAATAAGTGATCTAAGAGGAAATAATAAGTTAATATTTTAAACTTGCTTAATATTTTACTTTGTTCTCTTAGATTGTTAATGTACTTTAGATGCCAAGAACAACAATTTTATTTAATTTAAGCTTTTGAAAATAGAAGAACAGAAATGTGTTACAAGGTACTTGCATACACAAAATATATTTTATTTCCATTCATGTTGTATTTCATTATGTGTTGTGGCTGAATTCATTAAAAGTTTTATTGTCTGGCTTCATTGATCTAAGAATGAATATAAATACATGGCTTACTAATGACCTATGGTAATAAAATTTATTTTTGTAAGAACTAGGACATTATTTTTCCATTTTATTTATTTATTTTTGCTATATGTTTTGTTACCACTGTTTCCATATAAATTATACTTTCTATAGAAAAAAGACATTGAATCTCTTAATCTTATAGGAGATCATCCATGATATCACCAAAGATAAAGAAATGGCTTTTTCCTTGTACATTTTTCTGTGTCGAAAAAAAAAAAAAAAAAACCACAAAACTTTGTCATTTCAGTACATGGATTATATAACTTGTATCAATTACTATTTTCCAATGCTAATAAAGATGTATGTTAAATATCTGCAATTTCTAATAGAAATTGGTTGCTGAGCATATTGTTTCAGGTTCCAAAGTTGTACTTTAAGGAAATATTCTATACAAAAGGCCTAAACAAGTATTTTTAGCTTTCTATTTTATTTTTATTATTTTTGTTGTTCTTGTGCGTCAACCTAAACTTATTAACTCAACTGGAAGAAATAATGTTACACAATAAAGTTAACTCATATATAGAAATTTCCATAAAGTAAAAACAAACATTGCAAGATTAAAACCATCCATTTCCTATAATACTGAAGGCAAGTACATGATATAGGTTTTAATAAAAATTTTGAAAATGCAAATAAATTTGGTCCATTTTTATTCTTCAAGTTGTTTAATATTAATCAAGTCTATGTATATCTATAGGGAAATTATTTCCAGATCAACCATGACTGACTGAAAACATTAAGAAATTATTGCAGAAGTAGTCAGTATAATAGGGTAAGTGAATTTCTGGGAGAAGTTGAACTACTACTAAAAAGGCAGTAAAATACAGGATAAAACAGAGTACATTTATGGATTAAAAAAGAAAATTAAGAAATGCAAAATTATTGGAAATGGTTGGGTCCCTACAGTTAAGATTATAGAGAGCAGAAGAGGATCAAAGAGATTTGGGGGGAGGTGGGAAGGCAGAAGCTTTACACAGTCTGAAATAAATATTTGGTAACATAAAATTATATATTAGGATAAGGTAGTACTTATGCCACTCACACATACTTACAGAATGTAAAGATATTAAAAGCTTTCTTATGTTCTAAGAATTCAAATCAAGGATATTTAAAGAGTAAATTAGAATCTTAATGCAGGTCTAGGCACCAAATCCAAAGAGGACTGGATGAAAGTGACATACTTTTCTAAAGAGTCATGTTCCAATAAGTTGATGGTTCAAATTATTATTATTATTGTTGTTATTATTATTATTTTGATTTACAATGGTGTGAAAGCAGTCTGCCTTCAGTAAAAACCATTCTTCAAATTTTGAATTATGATATTTTCCTGGTCTAGTATATGTATATGGTACATATACTGTGATATGGTGCATCTCCCAGTCTCCATGTGAAAGTAAGCAACTCATACTCATACTCTACAATGTACTATGTTACTACACACCAAATGCATTTTTAATTGATAATATTTTCAGCTTACAACAGGTTCATCAAGACAATGTAAATTAAGGAGCATCTGTATTTACTCCCATCTCACTGTACTTAAGAAACAAACAAAAAATAGAATGAAAAGAAAATGTTCCATAACAATTTTTTCTACAAGTATTTTTCAGATATTATTATAAGTATCATATGATATATTGTATGCTATGTGTGTTTGTGTGTGTGTGTTTGTGCACATGTGCATGTTGTTGGGGGGGGGAAAGCAGGAGAAGAAGAGGAAGAGAAGAAAGACATTAATAATTAAATAAAATGAAAGGTAAAATTAGAACATGACTTTGTTAAGCAATGTGTACCTTTTATTAATATTGTGAATTTTGTTCAGGAATTATGAATATCAGCAAAGAAAATGAGAAGTGTGTTTTGGGACACCCAAGTAAAGGTTAAGCCAAAATTATATGAGTGAAGAGTTGATGGAGCATGATAATGTGACAAAATCTATGCAAGAATCAGCACTATATTATTTGTTACAATAAACAAGAAAGGTATGTGATAAATAACTGAGTAATCAATTCTATGACTAGGAACTACTAAAATTAAATAACTTAGCAATTTAGTAAATATTTAAATAGAAATATTTTTCTATTACATGGAAAATGTCAACTATTAGGTTTCAACATTCATTTAGTTATCTACAAAATTTTAATAACATGATAAACAATTCTGAAGCATAACAGAATGTTTTAATTTTTTTTAAATAAGCATTTTGAGAAACTGCTCAGTGTTGAAAGCTTATAATATGTTTTATTACTAACTACACAATTCTAGATGCTTTAATTAAAACCTTGAAGCAAGAATATTATATATAATCTATTTAATATATGACTACAACAGCATCTTTGATAAAAATTTCTTTATTTTATATTTCATCCTTCTGAACAGTCCTAAACTTCTAATATTTGAAATGTTATAAAGACATGATTAAAGATCCAAAAGTTATTTGATTTCAGATAATCCCCATGTTTTTTATCAATATGTACCATACAAACCCCCCAAAAACCTGCCTTCCAAAATGTTTTTGTTTTTTTTTTAAGTAATAACAGTAACACAATGGTAGATGTCATCATCTATCATAAGTTTCTAAAACTTCACTGCAAGAAACCGAGAAAAAACAGAAAATATTTTGTCAGAGCACTTTGGCCCATACATTTATATAAACACCAAAGAAATAAAGCATGGAAAAAGAAGGTGAAATGGTCAAATTGTGGAAGTGCATATTAACATGCCCTAATGTAGGGCATGATGTAACATGTAGGGCATGTTGCATCAGAAAAGAGGAAACTTAACTTGCTGGCTGCTACCTGCTTCCCAGTCCTGGGACCACATGTGGCTAAGATAGCACCTGGCTATTAGTCAGAAGGCATTGCCACGAGTTGTGACAAAAAAATCGGATCAGCTCTAGGATAGGCTCAGAACCCTTCTGCCCTCATAGACAGCTCGTTTCCCATTACTGCCTATAGGATGGGTATACACGTGAACTCTCCCCACCCTGCTGACCTTTATCCTGATTGGCTCCTGTACATTATATTTGCTGAGTGTGTTTTCTCAATAAACAAGATCCTGCTTTGAGTGGTCTCCCTGAGGCTTCTGATTGTCTTCCAGCGAGGGAGGGCTGGGTTTGGGCAGTCAGTCGCCCCTTTCCTTTATTGGCTCATCCTGGTCATGGCGTGCTTTCCCCATCTCTCCAGCAGGTCAGGAGGAAATGAGGGGGGGGGGGGCGCTAAAAACCTCTAGGACACCATAAGTAGTAAGATGTCCAGGAAGTTCACAGATATAAACATGCCTAGTTACCTGGCAGGTTATCAGTAGAATGAGGAGTCTGTCCCTGAACACATCATTTGGTTTGCTTTAATCGTAGTTCAGTAAAACAGAATTACTACATATTCACAGAACTAATCACCCACCAACAATAACATGGAACTTGATAGAACTTCATGCAAAGACAAAGACGTGGGCTGGGGATATAGCTTATTTGGTAGAGTGCTTGCCTCCCATGCATAAGGTCCTCGGTTCAATTCCACAGTACCTACAAAAGGAAAAAAAAAATCAAACCACACAATAAGCTTCACATTATCTTCTGGAAAAATGGAAGACAAACTTGAGATGCCCAGAAAGAAGATCATTCTCCATTACAGTCTACTAAACATGTAATATAAGAACACAAGTACTTTTTTCTAGTGTGCTCTTTCAGTAAAGTAGACAGGTCTGCTGGAGAAGTCAGTTAAGTTTGGAAGGTAAATAACTAGTCTACTGTTCAGATAAAAGTATAAATTCCTAGACTCATGCTTAATTAAGGGTCCAATATGATACTAAAAGTTACATTTGTATAGGGCTCTGATACACACTTAACTGAGTGGAATGAGCACTAAAACTCCTCTGAAGATTAATAGACCAAACATTTCTAAAAAAGAAATTCTGCACACAAAGAAAAATATCAATTAAAGGAAAATATCAGGCTGACCTTTGATTTTTTCCTCAGTAAGAGTCAATACTAGAGGCCAGTGGAACTATGCTTAACTTATTCGAAGGGAGAAGAGAACCAAATATTATCATCCTAAGCCACATTACTACTACTTAATACTCCCTTATTTTGCTAAATACAGAGGCAAATTAAATGGAAACTTATAAATATTATTTATGTCAATTAACAAAAATAGATGCAGAGCGAGTATTATTTAAAATCATAGAATTTCAGAAATACTGATATTTGATATGATAGTGGAACACTCTACTGTTACTTAAAGGATCTAAGTCATTTTAACACAAAGAAGAATCCTTCATTTTCCAATAAAGAACAATATCTCAGATTTCCAAGTATAGTATTCCATATTTATCTTAACATTTTAGTTTTCAGGGAAAATAGGACTGAATTTCAGCTAATCTTCCAAGATCTGATATTAAACCTTTTACATAGCCCTGCTTTCCTTAGACTATCAAACCACTGCTTCATTTAAATATTACCTAAAACACACAATTTCCTGAATTCTTATATCAACATCTTTTTCTATTTTTAATGGGATGAATACAGTCTCTACTACTGATATCCTCCTTTGTTGTGGCAATCCAAAAAATTTACCTTTGTTGAACTGCAGGTTCTCCCTCATGGACAGTATCAGGTTTTCCCCCCCTTGTATTAACAGAATTATCACAATATTTCAAAAATATTTCTCACTATTTGTCCATCTATTTTTAAAAAATTCTGTCTGCATACAGATGGATGTTTTGAGTATTAACTTAGTGTTTACATCTGGAAAAATTTAAATATGTTTTAACTTTGATACTGAACATTTTATTATAATATATAATTTTTCTAAAATAAACAAGATTATCATATTTCCTAAATTAATAATAGTTTACAATGACAATTTTTGAATTCAAATTATTTGTACAAATGACCTTAATTAAAATCTGGGCACACACACACCAGCAGATTCTTAATGTTTTCTTTCATTAAAGTCAAATTATTAATTTCATTTATGTCTCCAATAATATTTATTCGATAAATAATAAGCCAAAATATTGTTCTAAAATTTAATGAATGTTTTTACACTGCAGATATATTTCTTTAAGTCCCTAAAATTATTTCTCCCAGTCTCATTTATCATTGCTGGTAAGTAGAACTATAAAAACATTCCATTTATTTCTCTGGAGAACTCATGCAAATAGATAATGTAAAAAGGAATATTTCTTTATATTAGGAATGCCATCCTTTCTATGTTTTCCCAGAAAATTTAGAAACATTATTTTATATTATTTTATTGTTTTAAGACAGGTTCAATTATGGAAATTACCTAAATGATACATAAGTAACTAAAGGAATAAATGGGGTTTCCAATAAGGAATAGATTTAATATTCAGAGAGTTGTCTATACACAAAGGACTCCTTAATTCCCTTCTGCCAGTGTATTTTTCACATGTGAATCTTCAAGGTAATTTTACAAATATTATTCCAGCTTCACCTCAGGATACAAATCATGTCCTGGACTTCTGTTTATTACATGAGGAAATGTAAAATCCCTTAGAGCCCTACTGGAATACATTTTTTAGTTTCACACATCCGTGGTAATTGACTAAGCCAAAGTTTTCAAAAGTTTAGACCTTTCATATGTGTCAAAACGAGTGGTTTTTACACAAAGTAACAAAAAATATATTTGCCATTTAACTTGAACATTTATTAGATTCCGTATACTTTCTTCCTATCATTATAAATAGTGCCAATTATTTCAAGTGATTCACTACTTACAATCATCATTTCATTATTTAATTGTGTTTTCTAGAATGATGTTAGGTCTATGTTATACTAAATGATGTTAGGTCTATGTTATACTAAACTACTTATTGATTTTCAATATGAAAAGTAAATTTGTGCATGTTAAAATTCAGTACTAAATACTACCTTAATTATGTGAAATACCAGGTACATTAAAATTCTAAGATAAAGAAAAAACACTATATTTATCCTTGATTGAATTAATATCTAATAGGGAAGATATTGCCAAAAACATATGCAGATTTTTAATGTTGTACAGCTTTTGGTACATTACTATAAGAAAGAACTATATATGTGTTATAAGAAAAGGTAAATCAAGGAGGAGGAAGGAAGGAAGGAAAAAAGGAAAGAAGGAAGGAAGGAAGGAAGGGAGTGAGGGAGGGGGAAAGAGAGGAAGAAGGAGAATTTATGAATGTTATGGCTGGGCTTGTTGGAACAAACCTGGACTTCCAACAACTTGGGAGGCTAGGACAAGGAGTATCACTAGTCGAAAACCAGGCTCAGGAAATTAGGCTTTAAGCAACTCAGCAAGACCCTGCATCAAAATGGAAAATAAAAAGGGCTGGGGATGTGACTGAGTGGTTAAGCACCCCTGAGTTCAATCCCATGTACCAAAAAGAAAAAAAAAAGATAAAAAGTATGAGCTTACTCTTTGAAATTTTCCTTGAAACATAGAGAATTGGTTCTTGCATTAGTGAAATTTAAGTTTATGCAAGTCCTTCCTGATTTACGATATTGTCTCTAATCACAGATGGATTTTAATGTGTTGCTCTTATTTCTGCACATCTTGTATCAGCTTTAGATCTATATGACCTTTTTAGGGATGTTTGCATAGCAAATAATCATATTGTGTCTTGCTTCAGAGAAGAGAAGATTTGTTTCCTGCTGAGAATAACAGATACAGTATGTTCCTCCCAGACACAGGTCAAACTGGTTTCTTAGTAGCCCGCTTTAAAAGAGTGGGTTTCCTAAACTCATGGTTTCTTAGTTGTGATAGAAATCTACCATTTACAGACTATCCAATTGAGCCCACCTCTGCATCACAGTTATGAGTTTAGGGAATGAAAACCTGAAGGTCACAATCAATTCCTATCAACTGAACAATCTTTGTTTTTAGGGGAAAAAGGGGGGATATCAAATGAAATATGGGGGAGGGAAGCCAAGGTAACCTTGTAGGTGGGACCCCTTGGGCTAATTCAAGGCACTGTTGTTTTATCTACATCTGAATGTGTCCTAGGGATTACTGGGCTATGTGTTTGTATATCCCATTCTGTAAGTGCCAGAGGACATTTTCCTGATCCAAGAAAAGAAGTAGGTAGAGAAGTGCTAATGCACTGATGTTTGCCACTAATAGATTAGAATTTAGTATGAGTGCCTCTTCGCATTCTGATATCAAAAATTTTCACAAAACTGGTGAGGTCCTGTTGGTCTGCATGTCGGAAGTCTTAGTCTCAATGACCTGACTGCAGCATTGTCACACCTCCTCTGGAAGGAATAACTGATAAACCCTGACACATTTCTGGTACCTAAGGGACAAGTACACTTTCTTGGGATTATGTGGGTAGATTCACCAAAGCTCAGTCCCTTTTCAGAAAAGAAACAGTTTCACCCTCTATTACCCAGGAGTTCCAGCACCTTATTAAACCCTACATATGAGAAACAACCCAAGTATCTGACCGGTGATTTTGACTACAGTTTCTGGCAAAGGAGGCAGCCATCGACATAAATGCTTTTGAGTTTTTCAACTTGCATTCTCCCTGATGTGACTACCAGCTAGTACGTTGCTGTTGTGTTCTTTGAAATTGAATATCTGCCCATGGAAGGAATATGACGCTGTGAGCCAGTATTCCCTTTGGATATGAGTCATTCTGTAGTACAATAACAACCCCAAAATCCGCAGCAAATGTAAGTGGCATATTTGTGGGAATATTTACATTGGCTACACATTTGCACTAATAAAGTAAAATAAAGTTTATTCTTAAAAAAAATTCAGCAGAGTCAGCTACAGTAGCATCTAACTTTTACATGAAACAAAAATAGACTGACCTCTTGTGTAGTTGCAATTAGATTAAAATCTCTTTTCTCAATTGTTGACAGTGTAATCTTGGAACTTTGTTTTCTTCTTAGAATGAACACCACATATTTATTTCTTTTACTATATTTTTATCAATGTTGTTGTTCAAACTTAGGTTTATTTATTTTATTCTATGCTATAAATCATATATTTTACTTTTGATAAAAGAGTTGCTCATTATTTTAATTATGTCAGATTAAGTAATATTCATATTTACCATGTACATTTTTTATAGCAGAAAAATGTCTTCAAAACTTTTCCAAATTTTTTTTTGGTTTGCAAAACTTTTAATACTAGGAGTTAGTCATTAATATTAAGCTAACATTGTTGGGAAACCATATAATGGCAACCACACCCCAAAAACCCCAACATGGCGCCTGAGGGGCTTCTCTTCCTGCCTCTCCCTTTCCCACCGGTGTCAATATTCAAACCCTGCCGGCGGGAAACCTTAGCCCCAATAAGAACTAACTTCTTGGGCTCCGGAACTGACATCTGGAAGAACTTACCAATAAACCGGCGACCCTTCATCTACCTAAGCCCTACCACCTCTCCTTAGATCTATATAAACCTACAGCCTTTTGTAATAAAGCGGAACCCTTCTGGTGATTAGTGCTATGCGGCGTCTTACAAACATGACTTATCTCTTAAGATTGTCATGAAAGAAACAGAGAAACACACACAAATTTAACATAATGCAAGGCCCACAGCACACCATAATACTGATTTTTAGCTATGCTTATTTTCAGTTGTGAATAAAGTTAAAATTAATCAAAAATATTTCACAAATCATGTACTCATCTAGAATTCAAGAATGTTTTCTTTGTTTCTTATTGGAAATGTCTTCTTTTAGCACATATTCAAAAATATGTACAAGTAATTTTGTAACATCAATAGATAGTGTTTTGCAATTATAACCACAATTCATATTTCTATAGTACTAAATGCATTGTATTAAATTGTACTTTGTTCATGCCTGCCTGTTTCACCTTACTAGACTTTGAGCATCTCAAGGACAAGGACTATGTTTTTTTTCACCTTTGTATCTATTATTCCCAGTATGCAAACTAGGACACAGTGAATTCTTGCTTGTTAAAAGTATATAAGAAGATACGAATGCATGAAATTGTTTCTCACATTTATTCTATATGAAGGGCTTCTAAATTTATATTAAAATATGTTAGTTCTCATAAGTCAAATATACATTTTCTATATTTTCAAAACACTTAGTTCTGGTGTTTTCCAATTTTAAAAATTGTTGCTACAGCACTATATGAAAAGTTGATTCCTTTATAATGAAGGATATTATACAAGCATAAAAATGTATTGTCAAAGTAATGCACTCTTAAATCCATAAACTGAGACAAAAAATATGTTAACTGCTTGAGTGGAGAAATATTTTTCATTATTTTAAAATCAGAAATTATGACAATCATTCAGATTTTCAGAAGTGACTGAAACCAGAGTACCAAGCCTTGAAACAAAGTATATATCAAAACATATATTTTAATATGAGGAGGGAAAAAGGCAATTCAAAGAATGTGAGATTTAAACCATGTACAACTTTTATATCACAAAAAATGAAAATTTAAGTACAGCCCATTCAAAATATAAAAAACAAAAATAAATAAATTGGAAGTGTGCAACTATGGATTCAAGTCAATTATTTATGATGGTTAGGTTTTGCAAATCAATATCTATACTATATGAGGTGGCCAAAGAAAGATGCATAATTTGAATCCTTCCAGATATTGAGCTAAATTGATTCATGTCCATTTGGAACAACATTAATTTTAGCCTAAATTTGTGTGCCAAAGTCTGTTTATAGAGTAAACATTAAAACTTGTTAAAACGAGATTCATGAAGAAAAATAACTGAGGAATGTGATCTAATTTAAAGACTTCAATTCTAATATATATTTAGGTTGTAAATCTCATCTGCAGAAGCATTGTATTTTTTCTAATAGAGAAGACTAGACACTATATCAAAGAACATACACTAGAAATAATGGAATAAATAGATCTCTGCAAGTAAGCATATTAAAGTTTTCTGAGATATGACTGAGGATTCCATAAAAATAGCTCAAAAGTAGATATGCATAAAAATATAATATAAAGGATTTTCAGAACAAAGGGTCAGCAGAATATGTTTCTTTTCCAAATTACAGCCGCTCTCAATGATTCCCTGACATAAGTAACTATTATAAGAATTTCCACTACCACTTCCTCTGAAGCCTGCTCTTCAGTAAGTCTCATATGTTTATCCATCCACATCTGGTTGCTATGGAAAGGACTTCAGACAGAATTCTCTATTGCAGAAGCTGTCAGTTCTGTGTGTCTTCTTTCTTCTTCACTTCAGCACATTAATGATTTGCTTTGATGTTTGTAGAGTTTAATTAGTGGAGTCTATCAACTTATTCATTTCTAAACCAACTATTTTCCTATTATGTAGCCTTATGATGAATCATCTTCAAATTCTTCAAATTCAACAAACAGATTAAGTGAAAAAAAATAAACTATTTCCTTTTCCATTCTGTGTGGTCAGTATTAGACACATGGGCCCTAGGGATACTGAGATGAAGGATGTACACTTAGGGACTAGTGTACTTATGAAACAAAAAGTTAATCATCTTGTATAAAGGTGGAACCATACATTTACTTATAAGTGATCTAGAATAAAAGAGTTTGTTGAGGTATAGTGTTTAAAATCTCAGCATGGGAGAACTTCAAAGTACAAATATATGCATGTTGAAAAATATGTGCAGTATGCATGGAGAAATGTTGAGTTTGAAGTCACCTCCTTTCTAGTAACTTTATTTTTATTTTGACCCCATGCTCCAGATCACATAAATAGCATGGCCTTATCTATTCACTCCAGTGACTATCTTGTATTTTGTAAACACGATTGGGGCATAATTCTATGTGCTGCATAGATAACAACATGGTATGGTATGAGGGCTTGTCTTCCTCATTTTTGTGAAAAAGCATAGTTTAAAATCTTAAGCACAATTTATTTTTAGTTGGTTATGGTATAATTACAACATTTAGCACTCTTACAAACATTTGCTGCCTTTTTACAACCCTTCCTTCTTTCATTACTTCTATAAGAAACAGTTTGTTATATAATCTTGACTTCTCTTCCTAATGTAGAAAAAGTAAATAGTATATGCTTGTTATGTAAGTTCTAAATACTGATATTTTTATTTGAGTACCACAATCAAAAGAAAAGATAATATGCAGAGTTTTCCACCCATTTCCATTGTCAAGAGCTGAACTGGAAAGAGATGAGTAGCTGGGTACCAGGATGCTTAAGACAAAACACCAAAATGAAAGTAACAGTCAAGGCTTCAATCATTTCCTGGAATAATAAAAGCAAGAACATGGCTCCCCCAGTGTTGTTTTTTTCCCTATGAATGTCATTGGACATGAACGTCATTAACCTTGGAGCTTAGTTGAAGAAAAGCGAGAAGACCTAGGAATGGAAAATTATATACTGAGTTAAAAAATAGCATCTTCAGGGTCCCCTCTTTCCCAATAATGAGGTCTCTGCTGATGTATCTGGAAAAGTTCTCAGTGACAACTCCAATGAAGGAGACTACAATTGGTGGTACATGGGTTAAGAAGGTAGTTACACATAAGAGCATGGTTAGTTAATGGTTCCTGGGTCCTTAATTGCAGTTCCCTCAAAAGGCTGCAATGCACTTGCTGTGCATAAAATCTGGCATGGAGAAGGCTGCTTTCTGCTAAGAGACATACTAGGAGTAGCCTTTGTCATTGCCTATGATTGCACTTAAAGTTCACACATAGAGTTTTGATCAGGAAAAATTCTCCTCAACTTTACCAGTGATTTTTCGTCGCCTGAGAAAAAGGCAACTTCACAGGAACACAAATGGGTCATACTTTGAGTGGCTATCATAAGAGACATGCAAATAATCTGAGGCCACAGAGGACCACAGTCATTATCAAAATCTCTCTAAGCAGGATGATCAGGCCTACCAAGTTGAGTCAATATAGCCATGGGTGTCAATCTTTGCCAAGTTGAGGAAAGATGTTTCATAACTTATAAGAGTCTACTGTAGAGAGCCAGAAAGTTTCATCCTTAGAATTCTGTATGGAGATATAGATATGTGTGTGTGTGTGTGTGTGTGTGTGTGTGTGTGTGTGTGTGTGTATCAATATCCAGCCTGGTCTGAGGCAACAATTTTGGAAAAGCAGAACTCTGGCCAGTATATTAAACCTGACTTGACTATTTTTAGGGATCAGGCTGTGTGATAATAGGTTATAAACACAAGAAGTACAGCCTCAGAGAGCACATGTGTTCTCCCTGGAAACAAAGTTTACAATGTTCAAAGACTTCCAAGCATTAATAAGGCCATCAGGGTTACGTGAATCTCAGTGTGACTGCCATCATGGTGTCTCCTGCCTTAAGGTTCCTGTCGCCATCAAAATTATTTAAGAGGTTGGCTTTAGGGTAAGTGCCTCAGGCAGCTAATTTCTAAATGGTCTGTTTGTGCATGACATTGGTTTATCAGACTCAAGAGTGTGAATGACATCTGGAGGTTTTCTGTGTGGAAAGTGCAGGGAGGCTATCTTCTGTTGTATCATAGTAAGCATTGTCAGGTATGATCACAGGATCAACAGTGACTTTCAATGCAAAATAGTCACAGCTGCTTGGGAAAGCAGCACAAGCAGTTTTTTTTTTTTTTCTTTAGGAGGTGGAAAAGATTTCAGGAGCAGTTATGAAAAATGATGATACTCATGACTTCCTTCTTCTCCCACAGCTGCCCAGGTGTTGGAGTTTTGTTTTTTGTTGTGGTGGTTATTGCTATTAGCATGTACATTTAATAATCAAAATTTCATAATTTTTTTTTCCATCATCCACTACTCTTATTAGATGTTTCAGTTAAAACTATTATGTGGAAAAAAATGACAATTTTCACCAAAGTATTTACATAATACACAGAAAAGACATGTAAGTTTTGAGCTTGACAGAATAACCCTGAATTCTAAAAGATCTCATAATGACTTTGAAAACCATCCTGATCCAGAAAACCATAACTATATGAAAACATTCCCATTTTAGTCTTTAGAAAAGTTAAAAAGGGGATATAAAGCCCTTGAATGGTGTCCCATGGTGCATGAGGTGCCAGTAAGGAAAAAGAAAAACAGCATGATCAAATATACAATATAAATGAGAAATACCCATAAAGGGAATTGATGTATCAAGAACCAAGACTGCTCACCTCGGATGTGTAGTCCATGCTGGCTTTATTTTGTTCCCGCCCATCAGTCATTTAAACTTGTTCCTTCATTATCCAGTGAAACTTTTATCCAGGGAGTGGTAGGGAACATGAAGAGTGTCTTGTGTTTTCCATGTTTAGGTCCACTGAAGTACAGTTTGAACTGTAAATCTGGAGCCATTATCAGATACACTATACTCAGGAAAATGGAATGAAGAACATATGTGGTCTTATAGAATCTGGATAGTGTTGTTCAGTCCATGAAATACTTGGGAATAGAAAGGCCAAACCTAGAGTCAACTACAACAGTTAGGATCCAGCAAAATCCTTTGAATTGAACTAGAGTACCAACCTGATTTACCTGCCAAGAACATTCTGGCCCTTTGGCTGAGGAATCCGTCCCTGGGTATGTATTCAGCCTTGTCATGCAGGACAACCTTTTCTGTATTATTTTGGTGTCTTCTAAAATGTATAAATAAGTCCAGGTGTGCACCTTGATAATATATAAATATTATAATTATATTCGGTAGTGGAGACCCTAAGAATGAAGGAACCTACACATAAACTGTTAGTGGTAGGCCTCACTCCCCAATCAGAAACACAGTGACCATACTCATCTGTTTTCTGGTATCTAAAACACCCAAAAGATGCAACTCTATCCCAGCACCCACTGAACTTTAAGCTTGACACATCTAGACAGAAAGACATTAGACTGTTTGTTTATTTCTGATGCAAGCAGCATGAGGCCCTGAGACTTATCCCTGGGTCTATTCTAGGTTGAAGAGAACAGTGCTTACAGTCACCGTCACAGAGGCCATCACTGCCAGGAATAAATCAGGGTTGACACAAAGATTTGTTCACAAGCTATCAACAGAGGGAGAGGGACAGAAATCCCTTGGAGCAGCAGGTCGGAGAGCAACCGTTTTCCCGCCTGAACTCCTGCCTCAGCTGACCCTAACTCTAACCCTCCCCTCTCCCTGTATAGCTCTCTGTCTCTTTTGCAGTCATCTAGATGGGAGCCAGAAGAGTTGCTGCCATCACCCACCACTGCTGCCCTTGGGGGACCAAGTCTGCAGTGCTGGTACTTACTAGTCAGACACAGGGATAACCATCCTGATCCAGGAAACCATAACTATATGAAAACATTCCCATTTTAGTCTTTAGGAAGTTAAAAAGGGGATATAAAGCCCTTGAATGGTGTCCCATGGTGACCATTCAGGGAAACTCCCTACCAGTGGCGCCTCTGTAACCCCTGCACTGGCTAATGCCTCTCTAAGGCTGTGTTCAGGACACTCTAAGGGAGCGACTTTGTAATTATGGGTCACACACCTTGCCACTCTTCACTCTTTATATTTATCAAGATTACCTTACTGGAGTGAGATGGTATCTTAGGGTGGTTTTGATTTGCATTTCTCTAACTGCTAGAGATGGTGAGCATTTTTTCATGTACTTGTTGATTGATTGTATGTCCTCCTCTGAGAAGTGTCTGTTCAGGTCCTTGGCCCATTTGTTGATTGGGTTATTTTTTTTCTTATTGTTTAATTTTTTGTGTTCTTTGTATACTCTGGATATTAGGGCTCTATCTGAAGTGTGAGGAGTAAAGATTTGTTCCCAGGATGTAGGCTCCCTATTTACCTCTCTTATTGTTTCTTTTGCTGAGAAAAAACTTTTTAGTTTGAGTAAGTCCTATTTGTTGATTCTAGTTATTAACTCTTGTGCTATTGGTGTCCTATTGAGGAATTTTGAGTCCGACCCCACAGTGTGTAGATCAGAGCCAACTTTTTCTTCTATCAGACACGGTGTCTCTGATTTGATATAAAGCTCCTTGATCCATTTTGAGTTAACTTTTGTGCATGGCGATAGAAAGGGGTTCACCTTCATTTTGTTGCATATGGATTTCCAGTTTCCCCAGCACCATTTGTTGAAGATGCTATCCTTCCTCCATTGCATGCTTTTAGCCCCTTTATCAAATATAAGATAGTTGTAACTTTGTGGATTAGTCTCTGTGTCCTCTATTCTATACCATTGGTCCACCCGCCTGTTTTGGTACCAGTACCACAACAACAAGTGCTGGTGAGGACGTGGGGAAAAGGGTACACTTGTACATTGCTGGTGGGACTGCAAATTGGTGCGTCCAATTTGGAAAGCAGTATGGAGATTTCTTGGAAAGCTGGGAATGGAACCACCATTTGACCCAGTTATTCCCCTTCTGGGTCTATTCCCTAAAGACCTAAAAAGAGCATGCTACAGGGACACTGCTACATCGATGTTCATAGTAGCACAATTCACAATAGCAAGATTGTGGAACCAACCTAGATGCCCTTCAATAGATGAATGGAGAAAAAAAAATGTGGCATTTATACACAATGGAGTATTACTCTGCATTAAAAAATGACAAAATCATAGAATTTGCAGGGAAATGGATGGCATTAGAGCAGATTATGCTAAGTGAAGCCAGCCAATCCCTAAAAAACAAATGCCAAATGTCTTCTTTGATATAAGGAGAGTAACTAAGAACAGAGTAGGGAGGAAGAGTGTGAGAAGAAGATTAACATTAAACAGGGACGAGAGGTGGGAGGGAAAGGGAGAGAGAAGGGAAATTGCATGGAAATGGAAGGGGACCCTCATGGTTATACAAAATTACATACAAGAGGAAATGAGGGGAAAGGGAAAAAAATACAAGGGGGAGAAATGAATTACAGTAGATGGGGTAGAGAGAGAAGATGGGAGGGGAGGGGAGGGCAGGGGGGATAGTAGAGGATAGGAAAGGCAGCAAAATACAGCAAATACTAGTATGGCAATATGTAAATCAGTGGATGTGTAACCCATGTGATTCTGCAATCTGTATATGGGGTAAAAATGGGAGTTCATAACCCACTTGAATAAAAGTATGGAATATGATATGTCAAGAACTATGTAATGTTTTGAACAACCAACAATAAAAATTAAAAAAAAAAAAAAAGATTACCTTACTCCAAGGTCTCTTACAGTGAGGGGCGAAGCAATCCCCAAGAGTTCTATGTTCTGTGTCACTGGACTTTTGGTCTTCAGCAGGTTGTTATCTGGGCTTCAGGACTTTTCAGAGTTACTTGGCTGGGTGGGGTTTCGCAGACACCATCTCCTCTTATTGTGGGGGGAACCTAAACAGCAGGTAGGAAACTGCTTTCCGGACTGCCCGGAACCTAGATTTCGAGGATTTGTTTCCCTAGCTTTTGGATATCTCTAATCTGACGTACCAGATAAACTTGACCCGAAAGTCAAAGCCCAAAGAGGAAAAGCTTTCTCTCCTTATGCAAAATCTCACTAGCAGTCTTAAAAGAATGTCCCAGAGTTTCTGCTAATGCTTCCTAAGCTCCAACTGGAAGTGCTTCAAGGGACCCTGGTACTCAGAAACATTCCGCTATAGTGTCTCAGTGGCCTGAGGGTCTCCTCTGCCACAGATCCGCAGGTATTTATGTCCCTCAGAATGCCACTGTGCTTTATCTACGTCTTGCTTGCTCCCTGATTTGTCAGGAGGTGAGAGCCCCAGAGAGCCGAGTTGCCAGGACCACAGTCAACATGCGTTCACTAGCTAATTTATCCAGAAAACAATCTTTCCTCCAAATGAAGTAGCAGCAGTTTCAATTGTTTTCTTGGTGTGGAAAACATCGCTTAAAAAAAAAAAACAAAAAACAAAAAACAAAAAACCAACAACAACAACAACAACAACAAAAACGCTATTTCAGAATCCCTTAGAGTTTTCTGCAGTTCATATTTAGGCAGACACATTGAAATGTAGTTTAGTTCTGACATATGCTCTAGAGGGGCAAGAACAACTATGGCCGCAATGGGACTAATACTCTGTTTGACAAAGCTTCTCTTTCCGCTGCTAGGTTCTTTTCTAGATTGTGGAACTAGAGAAGCAATTTAATTGTATCTCTGTGTTCAATATTTAGAATTGTGTGCTATTTCATACATGTCAGTTGTACCTTTGTTATATACATATTTACAATAGGAGGATTCCACATATATCATTGTGGTTATGGAGAAGTGATCACTCCATTGTTAGTTACTTGACCTTGGGTGTTAAAATGCAAACTGTAAAGTAGTTTCTGAGTGCTTTGATTAGTACTCTTTACTAACTACACTCATTTAAATTGTGTTTCCAATTGAAAGCTGAGAACAAAACATTTCAGGAAAAGTTGATTTTAAATAGTGAATCATACTTAGAGAATAATAGAAGTTTACTGGAATAATTTTATATTGCTGCTCTCTTAGTGAAATAATTAGTTAATTCAATAATTTAGTAAATGACTATTTTACTATAGTTTATGAAAAGGATATGAAAAAATCACAATGAAAAGAATGTAGACTTGTTTCCCAGGATACATCATCCAACTGGTGATTCAAACAGAAAAAAAAAAAATAAAGATGTGTAAGCGTGTTTATGACCCAACCTCTTTACATCTTTACATAGGTGGTTAGACTATCAGAGAAAAGCTAACACAATTTAGCCAAATAGTTTGTCATTTTACTGAATTTGGTAAATAAAGACAGAAGTATAGCTAGGTGCAGTGATGCACACCTGTAATTCAAGTGACTTGAGTCTGAGGCAGGAGAAAAAAAATTGGAAACTAGCATTAACAAATTAGACAGACCCTCAGCATCTCAAGGAGACACCCTATCTCAAAAAAAAAAAAAAAAAAAGAAAGAAAGAAAGAAAGAAAAAAGAAAAGAAAAAGAAAAAGAAGTATAGGTCAAATCTGGAGGGTTCAACTTAGATGAAATATGAAAACCTAGAACTTAGAAATCATAGAATGAATATATGTCCAGGCAACAGCAAAATTTGGTCTGGTGAAATAGAAGAATGAAATTGATGGAGAGTTAATGTGGGAATGAAAAACTAAATATATGGAAACACTGATATGTGTGTGTGTTGTGTGTGTGTGTGTGTGTGTGTGTGTGTGTGTAAAGCAAATTCTTAATGTTCATTTTTAAAAAGGACCATCTTTCAAATCAAAATAGATACTAATGATGACCTACACCCATTCTCTATTCTTTTCAGCTGATAAAAGTGTTTCCTTTTGTTTGTTTGTTTTTAGATATATATGGCAGCAGAGTGTATTTCCTTTCTCACTTTATGAAACTCAGCTGCCTCCTTATCCTCAATCCTAGGATTCCTATTAAATATGTTCACAATCTAATGTGTCTGAATTTGGAATGTTTCTTCTAACTAATGGTGAATTATAATAGCTGTTGACCAGGTAACAGTAGGAATGTAATTCTCATTGCCATGGATTGTGTGAAACTAGTCATGCCTATTCATATGGTTGTCATGGCAATTGAATTACCTGAATTTTTATTATGACATGTGTTCAATGAGATGACATTTAAAAAGTTATACCACGATTACACATGAACAGAATTTTATGGTGAAAAGTAATAAGCCTGAAAACAGAATAGTGAGGTACAATATGCTATTGTTGGAGAAAATGTTTATTATTTTGGAATGACTACAATGAAATATTTTCTGACAAAACAATAACAAGAAACAATATTGCACAACAAGCAATACAACAAAGCCAAGAAATATTTCTAAATGCCTTGGAAAACTGCTAAATTTTTCAAAGCAAGAGAGGCTGTTGTGATATATTAAAATATCTTATAGGACTATCTTTAAGGTCTCAAACATAAATTTTAAAAAATTTCATGTTGACTTAGGATAAAGTCTTTTATAACTTACAATGACACATTCAGGTGACGAAAAGTGATAGCATGAGTGAATTTAGTCTAAAAATATTAAGAAATATCTAGTGTTATCAACATGCCAAATATTATGTCAATGCCAAATGTACTTCAGAATTAAGATTATAAGGATCAATTATAAAAACATACTAACTTAAAGCTGTGTTTCATAATAAATTTTAAAAATATATTGCTAAATTAATTGTAAACCACTAAATGAAATCATACCTGGAAGATGTTATAAAATAAAACAAAAACCGAAGATAGACAATGTCTGAACTGATATTGGCATGATTAAATTCTTCATGTAATTCAGGAGCTTTGTGCAACCCCTAAGTAGGCTAGTTTTTTATGCATTTGAGTGTATTTACCTGACTAATTAAATGAGAATGCCAAAAATAAGGATAAATATTAGTAGTATCAGCATGACTGGACAACTACAATACTAAAATTTCTGCTAAATTTTTTTATATGTTTACATTTTAATTTTATATATAAAAGAATATAGGACTATAGGAAATATTGTAATATTCCCCTTTAGTTTATTATATTTCCTTGTCTTATTTTCCTAATATTTAGTTTTCTTTTTAAACTCATCATTATTCATTAAATAATGATGAAGAAGATAGTTACACATTTATATGCTCCTGACAACAACAACCTTCTTCATCATTATTAATTAAACTGTGACTTATCTACCTTCAAAAAATATATCATTGATGGCCTGGAGATAAGGGAAAACTTCATTGTTGGTGTTTTTCAGATTTGTTCTAATGTGATCTTAGAAGATCATCTAAGGCTATATCAGATTATACATGGCTCTAGCCTAACAATCACCAAAGAAGAGGGAGGGGTACAATTATAGCTTCATCTCTACAGGTAATACTTTTATGAATACTAAGACAATTATTTAATCTTCTAAATTTTAATAAAGAGTGAAACCAAATCATCAGTACAGTTCTAAGGGATTTGATATGTTTAACCTACCATATGAAATAATTTTTAAGAGGCTTAGAAATAATCTTACATTAGTTTATTGGCTATTTTTCATTTCTTTTTTATGCTTACAAGAATGGATTGAATAAGAAACAACTTATCATTATGCCCGTTTTCCATATTAATCATTGATATAATCATTTTCTATTTGTGATTTTTGTGATATTTTTATTCAATTGTTTATATTTGTGAGTTTATGCTTAGATTTTTTATTGTAGTAAGAACATTTAACATGAGATTTACTCGTAATAAAATTTTAAATATATGATTTAAAAAACTATAGGCATGAAGTTGTATAGATCTCTGGAACTTATTCATCTTGCATAACAGAAACTTTATACATTTGAATAGTGGCAATCCATTTTTTTCATCCCTCAAGGTTCTGACAACCATTCTACCTGCTTCTGGAAGTTTGGCTATTGAAAATACCTTTTATAGATATATGGATGGATGGGGTATATAAATACAATGGAATAGCATTTGGTCTTCAAAAAAAGGGAAAGCTTTCAATCAGAAACTGTATGGATATTGCAGAAATTCAAATGTATAATTTCACTTATATGGATAAGATCGATTGGTACTAGATAATGCTGTATACACTTCAGAAATACATATATTCTGATGCTGTTAGAATGAATGTTTTGCATATGTCTCTTTGGTCTCTTTGCTATGGATTTTTTATGTCTGCTGTTCCTTTGTTAATTTTATATTTGATTTTCTATTCATTTTATTGAAAGTGGGGTATTTATCATTGCCATTGTATTTCCATCTATGCCTCTCTTCAGTTCTGAAATGTTTAATTTATATATTAGGTACTTTGAGGTCAGGATCATATATAACTGTATCTTTCTGGCAAATTGACTGTCATTATTATATAATATTCTCATAAAGATGTAAGAGAGAAGCCATTTCTTTTCGGGTGGTACTCAGAAATGTGGGGATATTAAATGCATTGTCCAAATTTTCCCTCTCCATTTTTTTTATCTTCTTAGAGCTCTACAGATTCTAGAAGGGCTATGGAATCCTTTATCTCAAGTGGCTATATTTATCTTCACTTGCCTCTAGGAAGGTGGAGCATGGGAGGTTCTGTCAGCACCCTGAAGTAGGCAAGACAGAACCTAGTTTTCTTTGTATCTCTTAGAAAAGCTGGGGTTTTGTACACATGGCCCAACTCTGTACCTCCCTAAGAAAACCTCAGTGCTGGGTAGATTTCCACCTAGTCATAAGAAGCTCTGTAAAGGGTAAGGATTATGGTGAGAGAGTGTCTTGAATATTCGTACCAATTTAAGTGTGCATGATTTCAGGCTCTGCTAGTGTACATGAATCTATATATCTCATAAAAGTAATTTGTTTATGTAGTATTGAAAAATCAATCAATATGTTTATAGGAGGAAGGAGTTTCTAGAGCTTCCTACGTAGCCATCTTGCTGACATTACTTCCTCTAAATCTTAGTTGTTTTTTTCATTGTTTTATTTTTGTTTGTTTGGATTGTCATTGACTTAGATAAAATGTTCAAAATCAAAAGGGAATCACTATTTGGAATATTTGTTGCTTTGTTGATGTTTTAAAAAACATGGAGGATGATATTGTTTTTAAATCACCAGCTTCAAAGAATCTTGAGTCAAAAATTAATTCAGCTGGGTCAGACCCAGATTGCAGAGAACTATTAGACTTGCCCTTACCAAATAATTTTACTTATATTTTCATTTTATGCTTGCACTCCAACAAAATAAAATAAATATTTATAGCTAAATGTATCTGAAAACAAATTTTATTAAAAAACAACTTTATTAAAAAAATAAAGTATAGAATTAAAATTCCATAATGCTTGAAAAGAGAGCAATATGTCATAGTTTGCTTGGGAGTTCTGCTTTCTTACTTAATTATACAAATTTAAAATGAGTCTCATGAAATATTCTCTTATAGTTGATGAAATAATGTATTCATTTAATTATATTAAACATAGTGTTATACATAGTAAATTTGTGAGAAAGGTTGTAGTGTGCATCTTGGAATCAAACGGTAATTCTCTTTATGAGAGACATTTTTAAGCATGAAAAAATTTGTGCCTTAGAAAATACATAGGTCTTTATTTTGAAAAACATTTTATATAGTAATAAAGTTATTTCTGGGTAGATTAATTTGGAGATTTTCCTGGATATTTGGAGATATTATTTAGTAATCAGAATATCATAAAAATTAACGTTGTTATCTTATAGGTCTTGCTTGTGAAGTGTAGTAGACAAACTACATGGACAAATACAGCTTATTTTCTTATGAAACATGAAAACTATTTTGGAAGGAGTATATCTAAAATGAAAATATTATTGTATGTCATCATGAGAGTTTTTTAATAAAAAATTATTGTTAAGTTTCAATGTGATATTTTTGTTTAAAGAGAGGAAAAAATTCTCTAAACCATTCAATACAATATCTCACCTCTCTTTAGGTGATGAATGTAATGTAGTATGTTATAATATGTCAAGTAGTGGAAATGAAATGTCAAACCATAAGATTGTTTGGTTTCCCTTTGCACATGAATAATAATTATCAGGTAATTTTTATTTTTCTTTTGCCATTATTACTGGCAAAAGGGAATAAAAAGTATATAGTAGTCTTTAATTCAGTAGTTGGAGATCTTTTTTGAATGGTCTACTAGCAATAGCACAAGTTATATATTTTTAGCAAGTGTAAATTTCACAAATATCAAGTAATATTTTCTTCAATATTTTCAAATTTTGAGTGGAGGATAGGTTTTTAGTTAATATATAATTATTTACATATTACTTCTATTATTTAGAATTTGAACACATTTTTAACAGTAATGACACTATTGGTAACAGTGCAGAAAACTATACACATAGGTGTAAGATTGCTCTCTGCTTGCAAAATTTTCCCTTGTCTAGCATTTTGGGACCTTGATAAGAGTAGTTCACTAGGCCTAAAATTATACCCACAACACAGTTAATGCCAAACACCCAATCACTGGTTTTTAGGGGGGAATAAGGGATTTTGGTAAGCAGAGAATTCAATTCTTAAAAGAAGTCTCTAATGAGCTGTCTTGGTACACAACCCTCCTGCAAAATTTCACAACTTTTTTCCAGAGGATTTGACTGTGTCCTGTGTGAGTGTACTGAGAGAGGACTCTTGGAAGTTGACCCATAGTTTCCCCCAAATGTATCTTATCTCTGTGTGTAACTATGTGTGCTGAGTACTGTGTGTTTTTATAGTGATTTTCAAATGTGCATGATGGTCTTTCATACCCTCAAAACAAGTATAGACAGTATGTCAAATATTATTCTAGGCACGTTCTATTCAGTATTCTATTTAGTGTTCAAAAACTTCTAAGTCTATATTAGTAATTTGGGATCAAGTCTGAGAAAGTCTTAGAAAATAAGTAAATTGTAAAGAATTAAGCAGATAGCACTAAACCAAAACTAATGGGCACAATTATTTTAATTCTAAAATATGTATGTTAGATTGCCTCTTTATGACAAAACAGTAATAGTAAAACTCATATATATGCCATTTTTTGTTTCTTTCATTTACTTTGCATGTGATTAATTTCAGGCATGAAGTTGGTGAGGCAAGTTTCTCAAACAGTATTTCTAGAAAATAGTGCATTAGCTAAATGTAGGCACAACTTTTAGGGTACTTTTGTTTCCTTAACAATAGAATTCCCACATCAGCTAGGAATAGCCCATGGGATTCAGTATGTATGAGAACCCCAAGCAGTTGCAAGTATTACCTCTCCTTTTTACCCACCCTTAACAGTCTGATTAAAAAAAAAAAAAAAAAAAAAAAAAAAACATAGGTCTTATCTTTATCTCTACAGATTCCTCATAGAATAACAGTTCTGTCTTTACTCAAACCCTTTTCCAACACCTAGACAATAAAAAGAGGCCTTGACGTATATCTGCAGTCTACCAACTATTTCCTGAACTGCACGTTAGACTTTCTATTTATTTTCATAGATTTCCTAATGTCTGACTGTTACAAAAATAATGGTCTCTGAGACTCCCTCATTGTCATAAGATCTGATGTTTTAGAATATTTCATGCATTGGAACTAATCTTCTACAGTAATTATTATCTGTTTTGTGTCCAAGGCAAAAATGACAAGGGACTAAAATAATCAGTATGTCATTATATATACATAAGTGTATATATACATACATATGAAATTTACTTATACAAATATAGATATATATGTAAATCATTTTCATATCATCTAGAACAATGCTTTTCTTTTTCTATTGTACTGGAATGTAGGAAACAGAAACACTATTAAGAGCCATATGAACAATGTTTCTGTTTTTGTCTTCCCCCAACATAAGCCTATATACTTGTGGATTCTATGAACAAGGAAGGACTGATGTTCAAAAATTCTTTTTGAAATAAAAACACTTAAGACTGTTAAGGAAATCATAGAATATTTATATAAATATGATCCCTTTGTCTGATTTAGAAAAGCCTTCACACTATATAGGTTTTTCTGAAAATGTAGAAGAACAGTTATCCAGGAAAACATGTTAGCTATATAGATGTGAGATAGTTGAGTTTACAGTCAAGTTGGCATGATAATGGCATGTGAAAAATCATTTAGCATTATTGCACCAGAGATTCTAGTTTAATCTTATGTATTTGAGTGCAAAACATGCATAGGAGAGGGAAAGCAGATATTTGAAGAGGTAAAAGTTATGTTTGAAATTTTCCTACAAATTTTGCTATTAGAGATTTGTTCTACAGGGATGGCAGGCCTTAACTAAGTAGGAAGAATGAAATTCACATTAAACATAAGGGGGGAAATAAAGAAAAGATCACCAAGAACATGGAAATACAAATTAACATGGATGGGATATCCCAGTTTTAAAAGTACAGTGGGACAACTAAAGAAAATAAAATAATAAAAAAGCAAAAGGTCAGTGTTCTAAGGCCAAGTGATACTATTTTAATTTACCAAAGTTGTTTTAACTTTTCCTAGTCTTAAGTTAATATTGGTAAAAATTCCTAGATATGAACTGTACTATTGTTATTTTTACTTTTTTCGATTGTAAAAAATAGGAAAATCAATTTTGAGTTATGCCCCAATAATTATACTGAGCTTGCATTTATATATTCCTTTACTAGCATAGTAAAAGTATCACCTTTTATTCTCTTAAAGTACCCTATAAAATAGGTAAGAGGTTTACTCATTTATATATTTCAGAAAACTTAGAATTGGATAGATTGAGTAATTATACACAAACAGTAAAATTAGAGCCAAGCTACAAACTGAAGGATGTCCGATTCCAGAGTTTAACTTTTAGATGATATTATTTAAGTTCTTGAAATAGCAAGATTAGCTTAATCTATAAATTGATACTGCCATATTGAGAGTATAAAGTAGGAAATGACTTTATATTTCAATTTTGAATGATTATTTTTCTTAGGTTTAATTAAGAACTTTTAGGACATTTACTATTTTACCTTCTTTACATAATTATGAAGTTTTCCAACATGCTTTCTGTAAATCTTAAAATAGTTGTTATGCTGATATTCTCAACTCATTCCAACATGATCAATATCTAACTACTTATTTCACCTTGACAATTTGTCCTTAAAAACTGTACTAATAGTTATGCCTGAAAGTCAACAATGTTTTACGTGAATTTAGATCTCACTTGCTTAAATCTGAACATCTTTTGAGACTGTTGACCTTCCTATCTTAAAACTTTTCCAATATAATACTTCTCCTTTTATACCTCTGGGTACTATTTGATGCTTATTTTTCTCTTTTTATTTTTAATTAAAAATGTTAGTAGTCATTTTGTCCAAGTTTCTTGCTTTTATAAAGTCCATCTTTACAATGGACCAGAAAGTCTCAATTACTATTATTTCTCTGATGATTTTAGCTCACCAATCTCCATCTTCATATATCCCTAATATTCTACTCACATTTTCAACTACTTGAAGACTATTTAATTTTAATTTTAAATATTCAAAGCTATATAAAACTCAATTTGTCTAAAAGTAAACTCATGATTTTTCACCCTACAACCATTCTTTTTCTTTTGTTGTCTCCTTTTATCTATGGAAACATTACAACTCAGACTCAAAACCTTTAAATCAATTATGAATTTGCCTTATCACTTTTCCTCACACCCAATCAATTATTAAGCTTTCTTTCTTCTACATCTGACATACTTCTAACTTCTGCCTTTTCTCTTTTACAACTACTTTTTTAGTTCAGGTTTTCACTTCTTAATAAATTTAGGTTTGAATTCTAAATGTTCTCATTGCACATCAAATTTTAGATAAATTGGTATTCACATATGGTAGATATGTTCATGGTCATATTTGTAATTATAAAATAAAAAACTAAAACTAAGTCTGGAAGCCAAATAATACTATAATTGATTATTGACAATATGTTAATTATAAGTGGTAATTCTTTTTATTAATAATATAAATGATTGAATAAGAACAATTAATTGCCCAGACAGCTTTATATATTTGCACTTTCATCAATCAAAAATTTGTATAATGGCAGCAGTAGTGACATAATTGTAAAAAGTCTTACATATATATTCAGTTTTAAAAATGAAAACAGATTATTTAGAAATATTATTAATTTATATTTTATTAACAATTTATAAACATACACAATCAGTTCAGGACTGCTAGCTTTCCATTACAATTACATTTTGTTTTACTTCTCTCTTGTTTTTCTTCATTGACTTTGTACATTTGTGACTTTTTTATTTCTTATAACTTCATTTGCCTATGGGGCATAATAAAACCTCTGAATATTAATGTTCTGCATTATTCAATGTGGTATCCCAATGAAACTTTTTAAGTTTTTCATCTTTTCCTAGTACAAACTTTGTGAAAGTCAAATAGAATTATTTGCCTTCTTCACCCACAATACTCTGTTTATACAGCACTTTTTTGTATCTTCTTTTTTATTATAATATTAATTTTGAATTAATATTTTTTCACTTTCATTACTATATCACTAATGCACAATTCACAGGTTATGTCTACCATACTAAATGATAAATTCTCCAAAAAGATATAATAGCTTCAGTTCATTGTTGTAAGTAGTAATTGTTTATAGTTATTAGGTAAATTAAGGTTTTATTCCTAGGTAAATTAATTTTACGTTTTCAAAACACCTTATTATATAAGCACACAATGAAATTCATTTAGGATTATTTTAGTTCAACAGTCATTTATTGAGGGTACCCTATATGCTAATTTCCATGTCACACAGTAGAGATAAATACAACTAAAATCTATGGTGTACTTAATGAGCTTAGAATGTTGAGAAAGGCAGGCACAGAAATAATAATTCTCATTTAATCTGCTAGGTACAACTGAGAAGTATGTATAGAAAACCATGGAAGCAGTATGAAATAAAAGAGAAAATAATATCGACCTATGAGGATTCAAAGTTGATTTCTTCAAAGTGCAAAGTTGATATTCTTTCCAGTAACATCTAAAGTGAGTTTTAAAAGAAGATAAAACTGTATCTTAATGAAAATAAAACATCTTTCTTGAGTCCAACCACAATTTTACATGAAAGTTACAGCTAAACTCAAGATATTTTGCCCTAATTTTTTATTTATAGTAACACAACTGTAATTGATCTGGCATGGCTTTGTATCTGTTTGATAAAGAAACATAACAATCCAAAATAGTCCTCTTATTTTCATATATCATGACTGTTTAAGAAAGTGATTTTATCTCAGAGGATACACTAATGATAAGATTTTTGAGAGTCTTGGGGGGAAAAAGAAAAATAATTTGGAAGCTATATTGAAACCACTATTTTTAATCTTGTCAATAACCAAGAAACATTTTTATTTTGTTGTTTATATTTACAGATTTCTTGGATGTAGCAGATAATGTTGAATCTCTGCTTATCTTTTTTTTTAATTATTTTATTGTTGGTTGTTCAAAACATTACATAGTTCTTTTTTTTTTTTTTTTTTAAAGAGAGAGTGAGAGAGGAAGAGAGAGAGAGAGAGAGAGAGAGAGAGAGAGAGAGAGAATTTTTTAAATATTTATTTATTTTTTAGTTCTCAGTGGACACAACATCTTTGTTGGTATGTGGTGCTGAGGATCGAACCCGGGCCGCACGCATGCCAGGCGAGCGTGCTACCACTTGAGCCACATCCCCAGCCCGACATAGTTCTTAATATACCATATTTCACAGATTGATTCAAGTGGGTTATGAACTCCCATTTTTACCCTGTATACAGATTGCTGTGTCACATCAGTTACATTACCATTGATTTACAAATTGCCTTTCTAGTGACTGATGTATTCTGCTGTCTATCCCATTCTCCACTATCCCCCCTCCCCTCCCCTCCCCTCCCCTCCCCTTCTCTCTTTCCACCCCCTCTACTATAAATCGTTTCTTCCACTTATATAATTTTTCTCCTACCCCTCCTTTCCTCTTATATGTAATTGTGTATAACCCTGAGGCTCACCTTCCAGTTCCATGCAATCTCCCTTCTCACTCCCTTTCCCTCCCGCCTATCATCCCTGTTTAATGTTAATCTTCTTCTCAAGCTCTTCCTCTCTACCCTGTCCTTGGTTACTCCCCTTATATCAAAGGAGACATTTGGCATTTGTTTTTTAAGGATTGGCTAGCTTCACTTAGCATAATCTGCTCTAATGCCATCCATTTCCCTCCAAATTCTATGATTTTGTCATTTTTTTAATGCAGAGTTGCTAGGAGCCACAAGCAAATATATGATGTATGGCACCTTTGGTTGTAAAGTGACGCCAGCTAGCCACTGAGATATGATTATGTTAAGATTTACATTCATATGGAAATTGGACTCCCGCTGTTCACCCTGGCCTGCTACCGGACTCATGTTACGGGACTCATGGAGAGTTCCCATTGGTTGGGGAAGGATAGTAGGAGGAAATTCCGGGGGAGGTGGGGGGGGGGAGGGGCCCCCGTTCCGGGGGAACGCGCGCTGGTAGACGCCCGCGTGGGAGGACCGGGTTTGGCTTGCCGGCGCCTACAGAGTCTTGGCGGCTTTTTCAAAATAAAGTTTTGTTCCTGCTTGAGTGGCTCGTGATTCTGTGCCCAGCCAAGACTGCGGCACAGAGTAATACTCCATTGTGTATAAATGCCACATTTTTTAATCCATTCATCTATTGAAGGGCTTCTAGGTTGGTTCCACAATCTTGCTATCGTGAATTGTGCTGCTATGAACATCGATGTAGCAGTGTCCCTGTAGCATGCTCTTGTTAGGTCTTTAGGGAATAGACCGAGAAGGGGAATAGCTGGGTCAAATGGTGGTTCCATTCCCAGCTTTCCAAGAAATCTCCATACTGCTTTCCAAATTGGCTGCACCATTTTGCTTATCTTAATAATGCCTTCTTTACTACTTCTCAAGGTTTGTTTCTTAATTGACAGACTTCACTATTTTTAATATAATTTTAAATATGAAAAAAGAGAATCTTTTTTATTAATTTATTTTAATTAGGTATATATGAAAGCAGCATGCATTTTGATTCATCATATACAATTGCAGCACAACTTTTCATTTCTCTGGTTGTGCACGATGTAGCATGGTACCATATGTTCAATCATACATGTACCCAGGGCAATGATATCCATCTCATTTCACTATCTTTTCTAGCCCCATGATCTCACTACTCCCTCCCCTTTGCCCGATCAAAGCTCCTCCATTTCTCCCATCCCCCCCCCACCATTATGGATCTGTATCCACTTATCAGAGAGAACATTTGGCCTTTGTTTTTTGGGGATTGACTTACTTTGCTTAGCATGATATTCTCCAACTCCATTTACCTGCAAATGCCATAAATTTATTCTCTCTTAGCATTAAGAGTAGTATTAAGAGTAATATTTCATTGTCATTGTGTATATATATCACATTTTCTTTATGCATTTATCTATTGAAGGGCATCTAGGTTGGTTCCCCAGTTTAGCTATGATGAATTGCGTTGCTATGAACATTCATGTGGCTCTGATACTATAGGATGCTGATTTTAAGTCCTTTGGATATAGCAAGGAATGGGATAGCTGGGCCAAATGGTTGTTCCATTCCAAGTTTTTTAAGGAATGTCCATACTGCTTTCCAGATTGTTTACACCAATTTGCAGTCCCACCAGCAATGTATGAGTGTGCCTTTTCCCCCACATTCTTGCCAGCACTTATTGTTGTTTATGTTGTTGATAACTGCTATTCTGACTGGAGTGAGATGAAATCTTACAGTAGTTTTGATTTGCATTTCTCTAATTATTAGAGATGTTGAACATTTTTTCATATATTTGTTGATTGAATCTTTTGGAACCAGCTCCTACTATCACTACTACAAATGGAAAACAAAGCTCAACATCTATTTGCTTATATAACCTTAGAAGGCTGTGCTACTTTCCAGTCCCAGTTTCCTTATCTGTGAAATACACAATAAGATACACATTAATATATTTATGACGCAAGTTCTTAAGTCACTTTTTTTCATTTTTATGCTTGCTTTGAGCATTATTACCTCTCTTCTGCTTATAATCTACAATCTCTACTTTCCAAATTTAATTAATCCAATATCTTCTAATTATTCCTACAAGTTACTGGTCAGACTATTGTTTCTTGGGAAAAAACTGATTTCTTTCCTTTTGTGTCACAAATGTGGCTTCTCTTGAGAGGTAGTTTCATATAAATATTTGGGCTAAAATATTTACAATTCTGTATTAAATGGTCAGTTTCTCTCTTTCTCTCTCTCTCTCTCTCTCTCTCTCTCTCTCTCTCTCCCTCCATCTCTCTCTCCCTCCCTCCCTCCCTCTCTCTCTCTCTCTGTCTCTTATATTGGATAAGAAACTATTGAGATTAGAGATTGAATTTTGAATTATTTGTGCCTAATATTGTGATTCCTACAAGTTTAGTTCAGTTATTGGAAGTCTACAGTGTTTAAAGAACATGAACAGTTGTTTATAACTAGAGAATATAAATATACGTAGCATATCCAAAATACAATAATTTATATAATATACTAGAAGGTACAAATTATAATGAAATTTTTTAAAAGCAGAGGAAGTTCAAGGGAAATATAAGTGTGGGAATAGTGCCCTTTTAATAGGGTCGTTATGGCATGCCTCCTTTAAAAGTATTTAAACAAGGAGAATATGGACTTGAGGAAGCATCCACATGGTTATGGGAAAAATATATTTCAGAATCTAAATCCTGTCTACATACATGAATATACCACAGTGAATCTCACCATTATGTGCATCCACAAAAATGGGTTCCTAACTAGAAAAGGATAAATACAAATAGAAACAAAGAGGAAAAACCTTAAGGATTTAAATCCTTAGGGTGTTTGAAGCACAATAAAGAGACTAATGTAGTAAAACAGATGTCTAAAAAGAGTAATAAGAAAGATTAGGCATGTAGTAGGTAAGAGTCAGAGTATGTCGAGTTTTATAAGGTTTTGCAATAACTTTTGACTTTTTACTGGGTAAACGGGGAATCAATGAAGAAATATGAGGAGAAAGGAGAATGATCTATATTTAAAGGAATTCTCCCATCTTCTATGTTGAAAAAGTTGGAAATGTCATATGCGTTAGTGGTGAGATAATTTAAAGGCAAAACTTTTAATCCATATAAGAGATAATGAAAGCTTTAACCGGTTGTTATTGATGGGGAAGAGGGGCTAAAGGAGTTCTCTGATTATGAATATATTTTGTATATGGAGTATATGCCTGGAGTATGTTAGAAAGAAAAAAAAGAATAGCTTTAACATTTTAGACTGAACATTTTGAATTATAGAGTTGTCATCATTTAAGATGAGGAAAGCTATAGATGGAACATGTTTGGACTGAAAGAACTCAAGTTATTCATTCAAGTAGAGGGAGCAGAAAGCTAGATATGAGTTATAGCTATATTTAAGAGAAAATTTGAATTTGGATATATAACAGTGGGAGTCCTTGGTGTGTAGATGGTATATATAACAAAGACACAAGATAATAAAAAAGTGAAGAGATCTGTTGTGGTTTGGATGTGAGGTATTCCCCAAAAGCTCACATGTAAGACAATTCAAGAAGGTTCAGAGGATAAATGGGTTGAAACCCCTAATAGGGATAAACTGAATGGTAACTAAAGTGGTAGGGTGAGAGTAGAGGAGGGGGGAATTGGGGTTGTGGCTTTGGGGCATGTATTTATATCTGATATATATTTATATCTGATCATCATATGAGCTGCTTCCCTCTACCACACTCTCTGCCATGAGCCCTGAGAAAAGGAGTCTGCTGTCTATAGATTGAGACCTCTGAAACTGTGAGCCCCTAAATAAACTTTTTCTCCTCTACAGTTGTTTGGACAGGTCTTTTTATCATAATGGCAAAATAGCTGACTAAAACATGGTCCAGAACTGAATTCTTGGCATTATAATATAAGGACAAAGAACAGGCAAAAGGAAAAAAGCAGAGAGCAATTATAGAACATGTGCTCTGCAAGTCAACTAGAAACAAATCAAGAAAATATTCTCTTAAATGAATTGCCTTTTTGACATTCTCAAAAATTCACTCCATGATTACTACATGGATTACATCTGTATGCAAGGTCTTTTTCACGCCAACCCTTGTGTGATTCAATTAAATATATCCTTTATTTGTTGTAGGTTTTATGGGAAAAACCTCTGTTTGCCTTACATCTACTGAGATCCTATCCCTAATATTTCTATTTATTTTTACATGATTTAAAGAGTAGATACGAAAACAATTTTCTTTTTTAATGGTTCTTTTTAGTTATACATGACAGTAGAATTCACTTTGATATAATTACATACCTCCTTTTAAACATATTTAAACAAGGAGAATATGGACTTGTGATATAATTACACAAGCATGGAATTTATCCTGTTCTAGTTAGGATCCCATTTTTGTGGATGCACATAATGGTGGTATTCACTGTGATATATTATTTAGATTATATTATTTAGATTCATTGCACTATCTTCCCTTGTCCTAACCCCACTCCCTTTCATTCATTCCCCTTTGTCTAATCCATTAAATTTATATTCTGCTCTCACCCCACTGTGGGTTAGCTTTCTCATATCAGTGAAAACATTCTATCTTTATTGTTTGAGGATTGGCTTACTTTAGTTGGCTTGATAGCCTCCAGATCCATCCATTTACTGGAAGATGTAATAAAGTCATTCTTCTTCTTGGCTGAGTAATATTCCATTGTGTGCATATAGGACATATTCTTTATCCATTCATTTGTTGAAGGGCACTGAGATTGGCTCCATAGCTTAGCTATTGTGAATTGTGCTGCTCTAATTCTTTGCAATTTCTCTTAACATGCTGACTTATTTTTGAGGAGAAATAAATTTCCAATGCACACATCGGAGAGTTTCAGGAGGCCTTAAAAATGTGAAAAAGTGGATGTTGTAATCCCACAAAATAGAATAATGAATTCATTGCTGAAAATAGGGTAGATTATGAGGTAGATTATGAATTCTATAACTGTTAACTTTTGAATACTTAGGACATATCACTCCATGTTTTTGCTTTATCAAATCCGAGAATAGTTGTTACTGATAGATTATAGAAAATTATTTGAATAAATTCAAAAGATTGACTAAAATTCTTGAATTATCATGATCATGAGGAAAAACTGTCTTATTTTTACATTAATATTTTAAAAGCAGGTTTTAGATTTTTTTCTACTCAAACTAAATTAGACAGGATTTTATTTACCAATTCTACAAAATAAGTTTTTAAGGAACGTTAAATGTGGGTCACTCTGTGGGATGAAATAGGGACTTCATCTTTTGTATATTTAAAATTTCCTACTTAGTTAAGTAAGAAGTAACAGGTCTATTAATGGTATTAGTGGTAAGTTCAGATGGGGAATTGAGCATGTTTTATTATAATTAGATATAAACTGGTTCTGAGAATATGAAATTTAAGTTGTTATTAACTTGAAATTCCCCAACGCCTAACAACACAAAATAGGATATCTAGAGGGGGCATTAGAATACCCTGTAATTAGTCTAATTAGCTGTGAGGTAATAAGACTTATAGTGGCATATTTATGAACAAATGGATAGTTGCTGAAATTAAAATGACATCCTTTCATATGTTTGTGGTAATTCTGAAACTAATATATTCTCTTGTTTCTTAAGGAAGTTTAAATTACTAAAGGGAATTTTCAAAAGTAAAATATACCTTTTGTTAGTTGGGAATTCAAAATTGAACAAAAAAATATCACCTTCAAATCCAGAGTGCTAAGATTAAGCCTAATTGGCAGAGAGCAAATAGAAGTTAATATACTGAAAAGAAATATTAAAGTTAGAGTCATATATGAAAGCATCATTGTCCTTCAAAAGCCTACTTACATTAGATTTATATAATAAAATACTCTGATGTCTGTAACATTTAAAATAGAATGGATTCTAAGATACAAGTTATAAAAGATCTGAACATCAAATGGCAATTAGACATAAATAGCAAAAGCTGAAGAATAATCCAATTCACTTTCTAGGAAAAAGTAGGTTAGATTAAATTGAAGGTGATTTCTATCACTTTACTAATAGTTTGGCTTCTGTTAAGAAAAAAAGTTTAGTGCTGTAGTAGAATGGAGATTCTTAATGTAAAATGTGCCCTAATTAGTAATCCAACATTTCTAATCCCTAATATTCTGAATTGTTATAAAGTGTGACTTTGACTTTTTTTTTTTAATTTGTTGATTGAAGTCAGGGCACATTACCACTGAACTACATCCCAGTCCTTTTTATTTTTTATTTTGAGATAGGGTCCTAATGAGTTGTTGAGGGTTTTACTAAATTTCTGAGACTGTCCTCCAGGTTGTAATTTTCCTGCCTCAGCCACCCAAATCACTGGGATTATAAGAATGCACCATTTTCCCAACTTTTGACCCTAATATTTCATGATTCTCTTTAATGTAATGACCCATACTTCAAGAAGTATCCTATCCTTAAAAAGAAAAAAAAGAGAAAGGAAAGGGAATATCCTTTCATTATTTGGAGAGAAGGAAAACTTATCATTTTTCCTTCTTAAACTAAGGCAGATGTCAATAAACTGTGACTTATTATCAGATTAGATCCAATATGCCTGATTTTGAATGGTCCAAGAGAAGAATGTTTTCATGCCAGTGTTTTTAAAAAATCAGAAGAGTTATATTAAATGACACATAGAATTTTTATGAAATTAAATTTTAATTTTCTATCAATGAAATTTTATTGGAACACAACCAATAGGTTAAGATTTCTATTTTACAAATCCACATAATCGTATTATAAAATATGTATTGTATCAATAGTCACCACAAAGACGGAAAGCACCAGCCTGAAGTGGCAAGGTCATGTATGTGTCAGCAACTACAGTAAACAGTGACATAAGAAGATAATTTGCCATAATGATTGCAAAAAATGAGTTTAGGCCTAAATTCCTGATAACTGCTAGCTGTAACATTTTATAAAACTTAATCTCTTTGCTCTTTAATTTGTTGATCTATGAAATGAAATTAATAATACATTACTGAAACCGTTGTGAAGAGTATTATCTCTTTAGGTTACTATAGCAAAATACTGTGCACTGGGAAGTTTAGAAATAAGGGAAATATTCCTCACAGTTCTGGGGGCTAGAAAGTCCAAGATCAAAAATGCCAATGGATTTGGTATCTGGTAAAGTCTACTTTCTCATGGATGACACCTTGTCAGCATGTTCTCACTGGTTGGAAAAATAAACAATTACCTGGGTTCTCTGTTATAAGGACCCTAATCCAACTGTTAGGACTCAGCCCTCAAGATCTAGACAACTCCCCAAAGGCATCACCTCTGGATGTTGCCACATTGGGGTTTAGATTACCACATACAAATTTGACGAGAGAAGACAATCATTCAGACCATAGTAATTATTAATTTTACAAAAATTAACAAGTGCTCAATTTTTTACTTTGTAAAGAATGTTTATTAAATCATAGCAAAATATCTCATACATTTTAATAACACAGGAAGCTTCAATCATTTTTAGCTCTTTTTTTAATTTTCACTCACTATATAACAACAGCTAAGGAGTAAAAATGTAGCTAAGAATCTCAGAACTTAGCTTAAATGAAGAAGTTTCTTATTGCATTTGATGTAAATTATTATGAATTATTTTTTCACTTTGTATTATTTTATATTGAGGTACAATGTATATTCTGCCTGTTTTCTGTGTAAAATTGTTACTCTAAATAGTGCCCTCTATCTTTGGAATCGGTTGCTAAACACATTGATAGGCAGATATTCTTTCAGAGGTATTGACAAACTGGTTTAGTATTGCAAAATTTATTTTTGAGTATTTAATGGAGTTGTAATATGTATCAGGCCAGGTGATAGAAGCTGGGGAAATAGTAACAGAAAGGCAATTCTATGTTATCTTTTATATGAGTAATCTTTTTGATCTTGAAAACAATTTTATTGTTTCTTTAGTTTTAAGAACTTTCCTTTAAAATTGATATTGAGAATAAATTTTGTCTGAGGCTCATTAAATATAATAATTATTTAGATTTTAAATCTGTCAAGAGGGATCCTTCAACTTTTATACTATAAAGGGAAATTAATAGTTATTGAGAGATTTTATCAGTTCTTTTCATGACAGAATATGCTGTTAGAAGTATTCTTTAGTGACAGTGAGAGGCAAAAAGAAAACCTCGACAATCATAAAAAATAAACAAATAAGACTATCAACAAAAGGAGCTGATAAGAACAATTTCAGAAGATGAAAAGTTTTGGGGGCTCACCATTTCAGGATTCTCAGTCCATAGATGGCCGACTCCATTCCTAAGAGCCTGAAAAGAGACATAGTGTGATGGACAAAAGCTGTTGGGAACATGGCTCCAGGAAATAGAGAGAGAGGGAGGGAGGGAGAGGGGCCTGGGGTGGTGGGGAGACATCACATGCTCTTCTCACCAGGACAAAATACAAACCTCAAAGGCACACTCTCGGAGACCCATCTTCTCCAGCCACACCATACCTGCCTACAGCTACCACCAAGTTAATCCCTATCAGGAGATTAATTTACTGGTTAGGTTAAACCTCTTATAGACTAATCATTTCACCTCTAAACTTTCTTGCATTATCTAATTATCCTCTGACGGACATTGCAAAAAAAACTATTTAAAAGAAGAATTCTACAAATTAAAATATTGGCACACAGTGTCAGGACTACTGGAGATAGCTAAAATTTATTGTGAGTATAATTTATTCAATACATATATGGTCCTATTTTTCCAACTTTCCATTTGATGATTACCTCAGTTACTTTTACTTCATGTTTCTTAATATTATGGCTTAGATATGTGTATTCCCCAGAAAACTTATGTGTGAGACAATCTAAGAAAGTTTAGAGGTAAAATGTGTGCATTGATCCAGTGACTGTAGGTGGGCACAGTGTGGCAGGAGGAGTTAGGTAACTGAGGACTTCCATTTGGGGTACATATTTTGTAATATTGAGCAGATCTCCCTCTTTCTCCTTAATTGTTGCCATATTCTGTGCTGCTTTTCCTCCTCTTCACCTTTATTCTGTGATGTTCTGCCTCACCTAAGGGACCAGAGCAATGGAGTAGGTTATTTTTGGACTGAGACCTCTGAAACACTAAGTCCCAAATAAACTTTTCCTTCTTTAAATTGTTCTTATAGGGTCATTTGGTCAAAGGAAACAAAACAAAACAAAAACCTGTCCAAAATACTTATCTATGTTTTAATGCAGTTCTATAAGTTCTCAAATGTAAGATATATTTGAGTGTTTCCAGGAGTGGAGTGTGTAGAATAAAAATACAGAAAGCACTGGCTTGGCTTTATGCTCAAGCTCATATCCTTGTATTAAGATCATTAAACTTTGAAGCATATCCTAAAGTAAATGAATTTTCATTTCTCTCCTTCTAATTCATAAGTTATGTTCTCTCCTAACTTCCCCTTTAAACTTGATCTTGTAATGATTAGGAAATGAGGGGTAGAAATACTGAAAAGAAAAAAAAATAACAGTAATCAGGTAAAAGGGATTGAAGGATGTAAGTGCTCAGTTTTGAAATTTTAATGATATAAATAAATCAAGATCAATTTTAAGCACAATTCTATATTAAAAATGTATTTCCTTTTTAAAACATGTTAGGTGTATGATACACTTTCATGGATACTATTTTAAAGATAAAACCGATACAATTTACATAAATAAGTAAAATTATAATGACCTAACAACCCCCAAAAGGGGGATTTTGTTGAATTTCTTCTGGAAAATTTTCCCTATGCAAATAAATTCTATTGTAGTGTATTAATATATTTTAACATGTTCATGTCTACCTTCTACAAATTGCTCATTTTCCCTGCTTATACCTATTTCCCCCTTCTTTCCCATACAGTGTGCTATGTGGCTTAGTTAACTTCATAAATATAAAATATTATTGATAACATATTAGTTCTTGAATGGAAGAGGATGATAAGCAAATTGGATGTCAGAACAATAGTTACAAAACATACCTATATGGGTATAAAAAGCAACTGGAATATAGCTCTCCCCATTTGGATAATTAGTGATGAGAACTAAGTCAGGAGCAACCTTAGAAAGACAAAAGAGAAGCTTAGCAGTTCTTTGGTAAAGTGGGAATATACTATAAACAAATATTAATTGAATATTGGGTTTTCCTGTTATTAAAAGTGATTTATGTCACTCAACAATTAGCAGTTTGGTATAAAAATGTGTGGATATCTTGCAGAAATATTAAATGTTTTCTAATGTAAAAAACATATTTAAAATAAAAATATTCTAACCAATCCAAGATATTTTATAAAGTGGTACTTTGTTAAAATAATGAGTATACTACATGAATTTCTGTGTTACTGTAGCAAGAAAAAAATTCACATATAGCTTATTAAAGGAAATATATTCCAGATGAAATATTATCAAATTACTATTCTACAGTCTTTTTGGAACTATTAAAATGAAACATTATTTCATCACTAGTCAAAGACAATAAGATGATGTAGCTCTGATGTTAATCTGAATTAGGCAAGAATATAATTTATAATGCAGTAACACCAATTGTTTCAAATATGAACTAATCACACTTGTTTTGAGTAGAAATATTGGTTTTTCAAAAGCAAAACTTTCCAGTTTTAAAAATGTAAATTTCAAGTTACACTTAAAATTACAATTTTTAATTTACATTATTTTAAGTCACATAAAATTTTACAAGTGTGAATGGAAAAGGAATGCAAACAGATGGACTTTCATCCAACTTCAGGGATATCTAGGGATTGATTTAACTCTTTTCCTAATCCCCTTTAAACCATTTATAATCTAATTGTTTATTCAAGATAATTTACCAATTAAACATCTATACTGAGAGCCTAGATCAATTATGTATTGATAAGTAATTGGGACTTATTAAATGTAGCTGTGATAAAGAATTGCATAACCCTGAGGGTATTACAGGACTAGTTAGTAACACACATACACACACACACACACAAACACACACACACACACACACACACACACACATCCAAGAAGGCACAGACTAAATATAAATGTGAAGGAGCTCTAAATCTAAGGAATTCCATGAACTACATTGTTCTCTTATGTGTTTTCCAAGTGGGGAGAGACTGAGACATGGTTTGGGACTGTTCTTCATTGTGTGGTAGTTCTTGTCTTGTGCAAGTAAATGCTTTAAATCCATGCAAATACACCCATTCAGAAATGAAATTATCAGATGCCAGAGCTAAGCTTGTGCTAAGTTCTTTCCATTCAGTACCTGCCTCTCTTACCTTTAGGAAAGCACTACTATCCCAATCCTATCAAAATTTATGTTATGTCTGATTTTGCTCATTCTATATCTATAATTTTAACTATGTCCTCCTTTCTGTTTGGCTTATTTTGTTCAGCATTTTCTTTGGGATATTCATCCATACTGTGAAAGGTTGGGAGATATTTTGTTAATTTTTATTATTGGCATTATCTATTCTATTGTTGTAGAAACGGTAGCATTTATCCATTGTACTGTTAACAGATATTTGGTATTGTTAACAGATATTTTGGCTTTGAAAATTCTTATAATTTTTGTTATATATCATATATATATATATATATATATATATATATATATATATAAATTCATACATTATGAGTGAGAATGACCCCTCATAAGCTCAACATTAGTTTTCAATTTTTTTTCACTGGGAGAGTGCTAGAGTTCCAGCTACTTTACATCCATGTCAGCACTTAGCATTTTCTGTCTTCAAAATTTAGAAATTGAAGTAAGTATGTATTATTATCTTATTTTAGTTTTCATTTTAATGTTCCTGATAGTAATAATGTGCGTGCCCACACACACATACACTTTTCCTTCTTTCTAATTTGCCTTTAGAATCACTAATAAGACCACTTCTTAAAAAAGGAATCAGTATAAATTAGGGCCAATGTAGAAATTATCCTTTTAGGGTTACATATTTGTAGAAAGTTTTAACTAATATTTTCCAATTCTAAAACCACAAAAATTTTTACTAGGATATCCTTTAGACATTTTATTAGTTAGCATCAAGAGCTTTAATCTATCTGTGATTTTTATGTCTATGTGATTTGGGGTTGATTTTTGTTTTTCTTCTATTCCTCGATAGTATAATTACATATCTTTAGTATAATATTAGAATCTCTTAATTATAACTTTATAAGATATCTTTATTCATAGTCTTATACCCCTTACAAATATGTTATTCATTAATATCATCTTGACTATATTTGCTTTTTTCCATTTTAAAATACAACAATCACACTTGTCAACAAAGTAGACTGCTAATATTTTAACTGAGATAACATTGGATTCAATCACTATTTCGTGTGTTCTGAAACTTCACTCAATGTAAATAATCTTATATATATCAAAGGCTCTTTCTCTTCTATTCAGTGTTTTTTTTTTCTTTCTCAAATGCTCAAAAGGTTTATTTGTGCTAATCAAACATAATTTTTTCCACAATGACACTGAGAATCCAAAAAGGTTTTATATAACACATATTTAAAACTCTTTCCTGAAATATGTTTTTTTTTCCAAAAAGATATCAAGTTATCACATTTTCTATAAGAATTATTTTGTCTATGAACAAGTTATTTTTCTCTTATGTACTAAACAGAGTTCCTGACCTATGCTCATTTTGAATTATAAAAAAATTCAAGAAATTATTTGATGAGATTAAAAAATGAGGCTAATCTTTTGCTTTTTCTACTTTATGGATCAAATTTTAAGTCATTTGATGTATTATACACAGTTTTGTTATTGATATTACAAGAACCAAAATTATGGATTAATACATACAGATTAACTATGCCCAGTTTTCCATAGTTAAGCTTTATAAAAATGTGAATGTAGATTATTATAATAATACCAACAATTTTACATATCACAATTTATTTTGTTTTCCCATTTGATGTCCCAAGCAAAAGCAGGCAACTGGAAGCTCTTGAATTAGGTGATAAAGATGTAATAATAGGTTCTTGATCTAAAGATATGATCAGATAGCCATATTTTCTCCTTAGTATTTAATTTATTAGAATGTCCTTGCTTCTCTCTTAGGAGTTTGAAGTATGGTTCTTTGTTCAATGTTTTATGTCAGAGTGAGAGATTTCCCAGCTACCAGTTTCCCTCCACAGACTAAGCTAATTAAATACAAAGCAAGAGAGATTTCCACCCTAATAAATCTGCCTGTGGGTTAAGACACTATGTCACTTTGGTAGTTCTTTCAATAAAGCCAGGAGGGATTAAAACTGGAACTTTTTTTAAATCATTGCACATGACATTAGTAATAGTCTTCCAATCTTACCCTATCACAATGAACGCTTTGACAGGAAAATTTCCCCCTACTTCTCTCAGCAATCTAAGTGAGATGACCAGCACTTAGGACAACTGACAGATTCTATTATAAAAATCCATACATATTTTTTTTTAGTAGTGGAAATAAAGAAACTTATTTCCATCTCTATAAATCCTAATTTATCTCATATAACTATATTGAACATAAAACAGTTTTCTGTTTTAAGTCTTCTGATTTTGACAACAACTCTCAAGCTTTGTCACTGGTAAAATAGATTTTTATTTTAAATGTCTTGCTTGCTTTACACATGTCCTTTTGTAAATAAAATTGGTAAAAATCCAGTGGTACTTTAATTTCTCAAATATAGCAGATTACATAAGATTGATTTGTAATTGAGTTTACTTTTCTTCAAAGACAAATTCAAATTGATGTAAGTTTACCTTGTTGTTTGCATATTTGGTAATCACCAGCCATTTTTATAAAGCTGCTACTCTTAGATGGCATGACTAAATCTTATTTTAAGTACACACCTGCAGGACTAGGAAGCTCCTCCTTAACGTGATAATGAAAATGTTATATTTTACATACTACATTTGTCAAGATAGGCAGTGGTACTGTGTTGTCAATGAGTTGAAGACTTCATTATTAAAATCTACCACTGGATCTGTTTAATCAATAATTCCCAAAATTTATATTATATATTCCATATTATGCGGAACAAAAACGTTTTCCAGAGCTTCCATGAGTAACTTTATCTATTTTTTTCTAAACCTCTTTTATAATTTGTTTGAGATTATATAACACAAAGTAGCTGTTAAATAATCCTTCCTGTAATACCACCACTGTATTCGCACAGCTACTCCCTTCCTTTCCACAGTGAAAGAGTGTCCAGATTGAAACACTAGTATTCAAGAAATGAGTATAGAAGATAATCATATAGTTGAAGAAATTTCCCCAATGATTCTATAATAAAGTAAGCAGTAAGTGACACTGTGTTTAGTTGCCCTACCAATTATGATGTGAATTACTGAAAACAAAATTTTTCATCCATTTAATTTTTATGTATGGATCTAGGAAGTAAAAATGAATGCATCAGAGAAAATAATGAAAATCGGGGGCTGCAGCACGCGTGCCCGGCCCCAACACTTTCCAACCTGCTCGCCTGCTGTCCTGGGGCTCCTCAGAGCATGCTGACTTGTGCCTCAGACTCTTGACGATTTCATTCCTAGAGGGGCCCATCTTAGAGGTCTATGGGTGCAGGTACCAGGATTGCTTTCTTCCCCAGGGTTTTCTGCAGCCCTTCTCATGTTCGACAATGTGATTCATTAGAAAAAGAGCCCCTCATCCTCTTCCTATCCATGAGCCACTCGTCCTAACTGCTCTGCCATCATCCACTGCCCTCATGTCTGCTATACTCCTGAATCTGGATTTTGGGGGATCTCCGCCCAAAAAGGCATTGGAAGGAAATGCCAAGCACCAAAAGTTTGTTAAGAGGCGGCGGCTCTTGGAACAGAGGGGCATTCTCAATAAAAAGAAGCAGACCCCTAGCAAGGTGCCTAAATTACACTCAGAACCTCCAAAGAAAGGGGAAAATGTGAGAGTGGATGGCACTTGCAAGATCCCTTCCCTTTCAAAAAAGAACACAGCTGCATCCAGCAGTGGGTCAGGATTGTCCCTGGACAAGAAAGTTTAGTGTCTTGGCTGACCCCTGTTCCTTCAAAGAAGGCTAATTCTGTTACAGCTAAAGTAGATTTGCTGGGGGAATTCCAGAGTGCCCTTTCAAAGATTCAGAGCCACCCAACTTGCTCCCAAAAGAAGACCCCCCCCAGAAGAACTCTCCTCAGAACAATGCCACACAGAATTCCACCAGAGCTCAGAGAGTAAGTGCTCTGGAATATCCCAGAAGTTCCCAGGAAAGATGGTGGCAATTGACTGTGAGATGGTGGGCACAGGACCCAAAGGACATGTTAGTTCCTTGGCTCGATGTAGCATTGTCAACTATGATGGAGATGTGCTTTATAATGAGTACATCCTTCCACCCTGCCACATTGTGGACTACCGGACCAAATGGAGCAGTATCTGCAAGAAGCACATGGTGAATGCTACATCCTTCAAGACCGCTAGGAGCCAGATCTTAAAGATACTTTTGGGAAGACAGTGGTAGGACATGCCATCCACAATGACTTCAAAGCCCTGCAGTACTTTAATCCCAAGTCCCTCACCCAAGACACCTCCCAAATCCCCCTCCTCAACCAGAAGGCCAACTGTCCGGAGAATGCCACCATGTCTCTGAAGCGCCTCACCAAGCAGCTGCCACACCGGGACATACAGGTCGGGAAAGGCCATTCCTCTGTGGAAGATGCCCAGGCCACCATGAAGTTGTACTAGCTGCTAGTTGAAGTTGAGTGGGAACAACACCTGGCCCAGGATCTCCCTGAAAACTAGCAGCTGGGGGAGACAGGCCACACCCAGGAGAAACAGGGCAGCAGGTCCATGCCTGCCTCTGCTTGCTTCACACCTGTGGAAGCTGGACTTACTAGGGAGACACTCTCCACCCCAGACCTAATATCCACTGAAATCTCACCTCAGCTCTTGTGTCCTGTATCTAGTTAAGTGTCCCATGGAAGCAGGAGACCTTCACATAAGATTCCAGCCCTAGATTGCTTATATGGTGCTAACCACTGGTCCCAGGGTGCTTTGTGCCAGTCAGGCTTTTTGATTTCCAGGGCAGGGCATACTGGGAAATGTAGTTTCCCACATTGCCTTATCACTAGGGTGGCTGTAAGTCTCTTGTTTTTTAGAGACAGGTTGGGGTTGGGGGGTCGTCCAAGTTGACCTTAAATTCCTGGGCCCCAGCAATCCTCCTTACCTCAGCTTCCTGAGTGGCTGGGACTAGAGGCCTGTGCTCACATGCCCAGCATTTTTTATTCTCAAGTAATTAACAGCATCCTTTCACTTTCAAAAGTTTCCTGATTGGATACAGAATGGTGTGGTCACATTGTGTATCCCAGACCCTGCTTTTGCTGCAGAGTCTGCATCCAGCCTGCTAGGATGCCACCTGCCAACTTTGAATAGAGCCACTATTAGTGAGGTTTTGTTCTTAAGGCTAGAAGACAGTGAAGTAAGAGTTTAGCTTAGAAATCAACTTCTCTGATTTAGAAAAGCAGTCTCTCACCTAGAATAGTAGAGGATTTATTTAATTTAGGTTCTACTTAGAAGGTTGAAAATAAATTAACCTGGTTTTAATGTTTTTGTTTTCTGTTTTGTTTTAGTCTTTTACCTTGCTAAACCAAACGTCTAAAACTCAGATGATCTCTTTGATAAATTTTTATAATGGAAAAGAAAAAGAAAAGAATGGAAATCTCAGCCCTTGTATAGCTTCTATTCTAGTATAATATACTCTCTAAAAATGATGCTCACCCTTGCCAATTCTCAGTCCTACCTGGATTTCATAATCATTGTTTCATAGAAGTAAGATTTTTTTAGTTTTATTTTATTGCATTTCAATTCATATTACACATATAGAGCACAATTTTTCATATTCCTGGTTGTAGAAAAAGTAGAGTCACACCATTGGTGTTTTCATAACATATACCTAAGGTAATGATGTTTATTTCATTCTACCATTTTTTTTACCCCAATGCCCCCTCCCTTACCCTCCCTCCCATTTTTCCTACCAGAGTTCATCTAATCCTTCCATCTCCCCCGCCAACCACATTATGGATCAGCATCCTTAAATCAGAGAAGACATTCTGCATTTGGGATTTAGGGATTGGCAAACTTCACTTAGCATTATATGCTCCAACTTCATCCATTAAGATTTTAAGGCTCAATTCAGAGGTGTTTCATAGAGGCTCTCAATATTATTTTAGCCTAAAACTTATTGTTGTCATCTAGTAGGCAGATACTAAGGTGGGTTGTTTATAAGAGGGGGAGAGAATTTTCATTGAGAAGAGGAATATCCTGGACAAAAATTACATTGTGGGGCTGGAGTTGTGACTCAGTGGTAGAGCACTTGTCTAGCATGTGTAAGGCCCTGGATTCAATTCTCAGCATCGCATATAAATAAGTGAATAAAATAAAGGACCATCAACATCTAAAATAAAATTTAGAAAAAAAAATTACTTTGAAAAGTGATGAATAAAAAGCATGAGTCTGTAAAAACAGGGGCAGGAAAATAGATAAATTGAAGTAGAAATATTTACCCTGGTTTTTATGCATATTTACATTTTTACATTTTACATATTTACATTTACATTCTTAACAAATAGCCATTGGGTTTGGCAAACTTTACTCAAAAGCCTCAAATGTTCAAAAGAGCTCTTGAGATAGAGATCATTAATTCTGTATTTCACTAGAAGTTCATCTGTTAGGCTTCTCATTAATTTCAAAGATATTGGAGGGAATGGCAGTTAATAGAGTTGCTAAAATATATACAGATAATTTTGTGAAACACTATTGTGTGTATTAGGTTGGGTGTAAGCAACACATATAATGGTTTGAGTAGTGTTACACCAAGTGGGGGAGGTGTATTTAGAATTCCTGAAAGCTGTTCCCAGGTGGCATGAATAAAACTAGTGAGAAATTAACAGAACAAAAAAAAAAAAAGTTTATTTACATTATCTAATTCCCAGCAGCAAGCTCTCTTAGACTGTGATAATGTCTTCCAAGTTTTCCATTTGAGTTATGTAAAACTAGATTAGACAAATCACTAGAGAATTTACTCAAGGATAAAAACCTATCCAGACAGAAAGATGGGGAGACGCCCAAACAATCCTTTTCCTTCTTTAATTACTATGACTCCAAGAAACCTATGATGGATCTAAACACAAAGCAGTTGCCCTTTCAATTTTCCAAGATGAAAGGATGTTATTCATCTTCATAACCAGAATAGTTATTAAAGGAACAGATCTATGTCAGATTTTTCAATAGATAATTTGAATATTTTCCCACAGCGAAATAGCTCAATGTATTTGACATATAATTGTCACGCACTTCCTGTGTAATCAATCATAAAGGACTTTATAATTATATGCCATGCATACCACCATATTTTTAACATCATGAAATTGCTTTTATTTAATTGTTCATATGCCATGAAAAGTGAAATAATTTGTGACTAAAAACAAAAAGGAAAAGGAAAATAAAAAGAAAGAAAACCAGAAAAGTACTAAGGCAGGAACAAGGTTGTTGTTGTCTTTGAAACATGAAAAATAGTCCTTACAGATTTTCATTTTACATTAATAAATATGTGTTCTTTGAGGAGAAAGAAAGAAAATATGTTATCCATTAAGTCAGATGGATATTTAGTACCTCTTGAGTGAATATTTTCAGAATAAAACAAAACAGTCACTGGTGAAAGATATTAAGACCAAGAATATCATCAGCTTCTATACCAGAAACTATTTTATGGGACTAGTTTAAAATCATGAATATTTACATATATACCTTCTGTGTATAATTGCTTCTTTAAATATTTTTTCAGTTTATAATATAGGGAAAGATGAGTTTATGAATATAGGGAAACATGAACATGAATAGGGCATTTAACTGTCAAGAAATTATATAAGTAAGGATCTGAAGAGAAAGGGATCTTTTATGTCACTTCTATAAAGATGAGAGAGAATATAAATAAAGCAAATATATCAAAGTCCTGACTGTAGAAAATTGACTTAAGTTTGGAAACACCAAATCAAATATCTACTTCCCCTTTTCCCCTCTAAGATTAGGCAGTAAAGAAAGTTAGCAGGAGTCAGGTGAAGTTTTATATCCAAGTTTGAGATGATTTTAGCTGGAAATGGTGAGCACAGTAAGATTTTTATTACTTTTCTATTTATTTATATTTTGGGGGAAATTATACAATTATAGGAGGAGTGTCAACTTTATCCTGATTCATAGGTCAGTGTGCTGTAAATGCTCAGTATATCATAAGAACACACTTATTATTCTGTATCTCACAACAAAATTTATTTTGATCTTGTCTTTTGTGCACTGTTGAAACATCTTTAAAATTAATATTGATTTATGAGTAATATTTTTAAATTACATAAGAACATGAATAATATTCTATTAGGAAAATTTTAAATAACATATAAAACAACTTATTTTTATCATTACCAACTTTGCCACATCATGAAATGTACCTTTTACTCTACTCATAGCCACAGACCATAATTTCATTGGAGACAATTCAAAAATGCTCTGAAATTTTTTTCAAGCCATCTAGATATCTTTCCCATGTGGGATACATTCCAATAAATGTCCTTGTCCTTTTTTAGCACTGAATGTTTTTTCACTTTAATTGGCTTATTGTTAACATTTGAATAAGTGATAGTTACATCCCAAGTTATCTTGAACTTTCAGAAGCCTGATATAATGGCATAACAAATCATCAGTATAGTCGGAGAGAAATTGAATCTTCAAAAAGAGTTCAGCACATGTAGGGAAGAAATGTACAAAAAAGAAAAATATCAATAATTAAAAGCAAAATGTTTCAATCTGGTGAAAAATATACTAATAAGCAGACATATAATTACATTTCAAATGGCTAAGTATTTAAAATAGTCTGAAAATTAAGTTTCATTACTTTAGTCTAACTCATTCTCTGAATAAAGTAGATGACATTATATTTTTAAGCTCACAATGAACCTTGGTGGTGTTGGTGATTTTAATGTCATTAGTTATTAGAATATCCATAGATTCCAATGCTAAGAATATTGGTAAATGTTTAATGTTTGCTTTACTACTTAAAATCTTAAAGTAAATTTGTACTTATACTACATCCTTTGAAAATAAGACCTTTGGTTTTCCTTAATGGTGAAGGGTACTTAAAAAAAGGGGGAATTCCTTCTGTAGTAAAAATACATTTCTCCTCTATCCTTTCTTAAATATTTCTTCTCTGAGGAAAAAAAATGTTGATATTTTTCTACTAAATGTGTAACACAGTTGCAAAAAAACAAAACTGTAATAAACACTGATCACTTTTTAGTCACTCTGATATCAACATATAGCTACACCATTTAACTGTATCCTCATATCAGGAAGTACTTTTTCATTTTAATCAGCATATAGTGGTTTTTTGAAACATTACATGCTCAAACTAAGTGCTTTAGAAACTGTGGCATTTGGTAGATTAAGGATATACCATGTCCCTGCACAGTGAATTCTTCTGGTTTACACAACACACACAAATATATCATCATGTAGAGATGCCAGTCAAAGTGGTTTTGATTTGAGTTTTATTATGAATGCCAAAAAGTCCTACAGATAAACTCAAAAGAAAATTCTAGATTTTAATTTAACCAAGCTATTGTTCTTATATTGTGGCAGCGTTGTTTTCATACATCTGCTTCATAACTTAAAAAAGAATAACTTTGGATTGTTTTGTTTTTTATTTCCCTATTCTCTTTTATATGTCTCTACTGGGCTTTTAAAAACTAGTTATTCCTTTAAAAATATTATCTTTTGTGGTGATTTATATAGTAGTGTCATAAAATAAACTACAAAGGGGAAATGCTTATATGTCAGTTTATAAGAAACAGTTTATATAAAGTACTACATATCATAGAGATATAATTTGATAGCAAATCAATATGTGCCAACTATCAAAATACGTCAATTTAATTTAAATAAAAAATCAAAAGCATACATTACAGGAACTTATTTTTCAATAGAAAACCACCTGTCCTTACCAGAAACAATCACAGAGACTATCATCGTTAAGGAACATAAAAATCTCTATGCTTGAATACCTATGAAACAATTTGAATTTTGATTTTTCAAACAGTGTATAGTGTGACTGATTAAGTAAGGAGGTAGAAACATATGGCAGTAAGTAAGGAAAGACGAGGCTATACAAAACATGAAAAAATCAATCTTGCTCTAATCTGGAAACCAATGAGATTCTGACATATTGGGTCATGGTACAAGTATGATTTTTTTCTTGTACTAAAATATCACTCTCAGTTTTTTTCTTTACTTTTTCCCCCCATAATGACCCAGACAGAAATTTCAAAGAATTTGTTATACAAAAAAAAAAAAAAATCTACAAACTCCATTGTAGTTGTCATGAAGATGTATAATTCTAGATTTCTGACATTATTATTAAATAACAATAATGAATTTATTTGAAAGAACATACTTATTTTTATTTCATAAGCATTTAAATTTCAAACTGGAATAGTTATTAATGATGATAATAAAGATGCATTGAATTACCAATGTAAACAATATACCTAAAGGACCTTGTAAGATCAAATATTTAGAAATTATTTTTAACATAGTAAAACCATCTTAATGGGACCATTTTTTATTTATACAATTAGAATGTGATTCATTCTAAAAATCAGCATAAAATAATTGAAGCCAACATTTGATGATCAAGCATTTTTATAAGATTAGACATTTTTCACTGGGCTCATAATCATGTCTGTGGTAACTGCCACTCTGGTGTTTAAATTCATAATATATTTTTTATATATCAGACATAAAATTTCTCAAAATTTCATCTAATTATTTGCCTTCAAGAATGTGTCATTATAGAAATGTGAACTTTTTTATTTAGAATATAAAATGGGATGTAAATTGATACCTACATCCCTCAGTACCTTGTGCCTAATAAATGTCCTGTGTGGGGAATTCAAGTTTTTTTTTGACAAAATCATGAACATATTCATATATTGTAAAACAGAATTCAATTTAATCACTTTTTAATATTTTTAATCAGTAACTATGTTATAGATCACCTAAGGATTTAGATTTTTACTCTTTATGCTATCTATTGGGATGAATTTTGATCTGTTCCATGCTTTAAGACTAGTGAAAATGAGAAGAAATACATTTTTTTATGGAGCAAAAGAATCATTCATGATCAATAGACTAAAAATTATACATATTAGTATTCAAAAATAAAATACTAAATTTGAAACAATTTTTAAAACATAAAACAGTTAAATATGGTTTAGATAGCCTCTACTTTGTTGAAATGACTCTGTGTGTCCTTAAGCTCCTTGACATGCCTCATAGCCTTTTTTAATTTTATTTTGAGATAGCAACTCACTAAGTTGTTCAACCTGGCCTTGAATTTGTGATCCTTCTGCCTCAGCCTCTTAAGTAGCTGAGATTACAAGTATGTGCCACTGTGTCCAACTCTTTTCTTTTAAATAAATGTATTGTGTATATATTGAGTGTACAGCATGATGTTATGATATTGGTATAGAAAGTATAATCACTATAATGAAATTGACTAACTTACAGATCATTTACCATACTTACTACTATCATTTTTGTGACAATACAGTTAATGTCAACTAATTATACTAAAATCCCTAATACAATACATTTTTGTGAACATTAGCCTTTTGTATTATACATTAGATCCTCTGACAAGCTCATTCTTTATGTGTGTTACTTTATATCCTTCTCTCCCTCTTTCACCAGCCTGTTCTAGACTTTCACAGCCCACTCTTGGTATAGTGAATGAACTTCTTCTATTTCTTCAAAGATAAAATTTAGTGCCAGCTAAAACCAGTTTTTAATATAAGTAGCAAAAAAGAATCAGGAAAATGGTTAGTAGAAATACTGAATTTTGAGAAAACAATTGTGTGTAACAGTTATCTAAAAGAAGAAATATAAGTAGTTTGAATTGTTAAAAATTCCCCAAATTGTAAAATTTTGAAGGATTATTAATATATTCTTATTTTCTTCTCACTCACATTAGCTTAGACAGCTGTTATGGGTTAAACTAATATCTCAGAATGTAACCTTGCTTGGATGAAAGTCCTTACAGGTATAATCAAGTTAAAATGAGGTTGTTAGAGTGACTGTAATCGAATATGACTAGTATTATGGAAAGGAGAAATTTGGAAACAGAAACAAAAATGCAGAAAGGGAGACTATGTAAGGATACATGTGAAGAAGATGGTCATGTTTGTGGTCAATTCATCCCCAAGTAAAAAGTAACAGCAAAGATTGACAGCAAACAGCAGATGCTAAAAGTGGTAAGAAAGTGACCTCTTCTTGAGCTGACAGAGAGCATAGACCTACCAACACCTTGATTTCACTCTTCTATCTTCTAGAACTGTGAGTTGATAAACTTTATTTTGCTTTAAAGAACTCAGATGTTGATACTTTATTATGGCAGTTCAAGAAAACTGAAAGACACCAGTTAATGCATTTATATTAAACTTTTATAATTAAAAATATGGCTTATAATACTATAAAATATCTGCATGTAATTGGATCATCTTGAGAAAATATGCTAACTGCTGAACTACTATCATAACAAGATAACCTTTAAAATGTTAGAAGATAATTAAATATGGGGTTTACTAAAAGAAGTGCACTGATTTAGAAATATATTCTTCATTAATCTGAAATATTTTGAAAATCATATTTTGAAATACAAATAAATGATTTAATTTCACATGCAGTCATTAACTTGATGTATCAGCATTTGCATTTTTGTTTATTTTCTTTTGGTCTTAGGGATTGAAGGGGGGGCAGGGCGATGGGGGAGGAGGGAGGGCTTAGCTACTGAGCCACATCCTTAGCCCTTTTTGTTTGTTTGTTTTTCTATTTTGAGGAAGGGTCTTGTTAAATTGCTTAGTCCTTGCTAAGTTACTGAGGCTGGCTTTGAACTTGTGATACTCTGGCCTCAGCCTCCTGAGCCACTGGGATTACTCATGTGGGCCACCATGCCTGGCTCTTATCAGCATTTTAATGCATGCAAATTTCCTAAATAATAACACTAGAAAACACATACTCATGCATAAAATCTTATGAGACATAGATAATATTATCTACATATAAATGAGTTTTGTCCAAAACTTTGTCTTTGCCAAAAACCAACAGTTTGAAAATCTAATGATAATATCCAGGTAAAGTTTCCATATATTTTCATAATTCAGTGTCATACAAAAATAACCCTTTTTATTTTATACTATTTCCATTCATCACAGATATCTGGCCAATAAAAGTGTGGGGTGAACCTTCTGTCATTAGTGTTCATATTCATGATAACGAATTCAGCTTGACTAGCAATATGTGCTTTTACAATTTACAATGTGACAGAACTTTATTAAGAAATAAAATGAATCAAATGTCAAGATTTTTGGCTGCCCTATTAGGCACCATGGCCTGGGGAGCCTGTTAGCTGTGGCTGCAGCCCAGCCTGGTGAGCTGCGAGGTCTGGAGGCTGTTGGGGCATGGTGCCCAGAGAAGCCAGCAGAGCCATCAGGCAATGGCAGCGAACCAGGGTGACAGTGTCCCAAAGAGGCTCCATGTGTAGTGATTCTGCTGGCTGCCAGCACCCCATCAGCAAAATTTCTTGCCCCCAGCAGCCATCCACTGGTAGAGAAGGCAGATGACCTTGGAAACAAGTGGTAGGAGAATCAGCTGGCAGAAGTAGCAGCTCCAGCAGTCCAGCTGCCACCACCCTCTCGAGACATTTCAGGTTGGGGCCTAAAGACCGGAAAAAGCAAATAGCTCAAAGTAAATCAAATTTACACTGAATCAAGGGGAGATTCTTCATCTGCACTGCTCGAGGGGAGCAAGTCTCCATCTATAATGGCTCAAGGTGAAGGCAGAGGAAACTCCTGGTAGCTGGCTAGAGCCTGTGGGAAGAAGCCTGAGCCAATTTGTACACTTCAATTCTGCAGCTGTTAGAGTCCATGCCTGATGAGTGCCAACAATACACAAAACTCAGGGTCTTCTGGCTGTCCAGTGGTTTTGTCTATCTCAGCCCTTCATTTTCATTGGAGGCATTGTGTTTCTCAATCTAGCACATTTCTTTCCTCCTTCCATGGGAGCCATGTTTCTTCTGAATGCCAGTCTGAAGAAGCTTGTCATGCAACAGAGTTGTTCAATGTAAGGGATTTTTCTCCTGGTCCTTCCATCCCAACCCTTGCTGTTGTCATTGCTACTGTGTCTTATGACCCACCTACTGATGATCCTCAAGGGGTTAGGCATGTGGGGCACAGGGTCAGACTGGGAGGCTATGCTGGGAGTAGGAGTCCTCCCATGCAGGAAGTGAAGATGAATGGCAGGCATGCTGGCTTTTCCATGATTCTTCTTCTGTAACTGCTTAGTCCCCCCCAGGCAGTTGCTACTTTCAAAGAAAGTTTGGAAGGATAGGCTCACTGGCACTTCTATTTTAGGCACACAGAGAAATTGGAAGGATCCACATGACCTGGCGTGGAACATATGCAATGCCCCAAGGCACATATTTCACCTGGAATGTGTGGCCTGCCCCACGGATTATCTAGTGTTGGAGTATCAGGTATATAGCCATTGCTTTGCCATATTTTTTGATTTACCAGAGATCATAACGCATGTGACCCTTTGTCACAATTACAGGGTAAAGGTGTTTGAAGAGTGGCTCACAGGAACCACTGGGTGAATATTTCTCACCCTGACTCAGCCAGTCATGCCCCATTATCTGCTCTAATGTGGACTTCTGTGTGGGGTCCATTGTCACTATTTGGTTGATGAAGCTCCATGCTCACTCAGAAATGTACAGGGGAATGTTATACATTTCATGAATGATCAGCTCCTTCAGCTTCTATGGGGTGGTCTATGTAAATTCGTGTCTCCCTGTGACCATCAAATATAGAATGACACCCAGACTTCAGATGTCCATGGGGAGACCTTATATTTTTTCCTCCAAATGTTTTCAGAGTTAAGGTATGAAGGGCACACCAGAACTTGTTCAACTTGTTCCCAGTCATGAACTTGGTACTCAGGCCAAAGTTGTTGAGTTTGATATTGTTCTGGCATCCACCAGGATGTTTTCCACCTTCAGGTGTAGGAGCACAATACTCTTTGTGTGGCCGTAGTGGGATCTGCCTAGCAGTTTCTGGGCCTCCTCCTCCTGGTATGTGGGGCCACAACTGTTCCCCACCTGCATACTCCAATGATGACACAGAGTCATCATGATTGTCTCAATGACCTGAAGGAGCTGGCTCACATCTTGATGTTCCACCTCCTTCCACATATCCAGTTCAAACAAGATGGGGATGTTCTGTTCTACCTTTGGCAGGACTTTCACCACCATCTCTGTCCAAGTGAGGAGATGGCAGGCTAGTTTCACCTTGGCAAAGCCACCCTGCCCAATGTTCTTCAGAACCTGATAAAGGTCCATGAAGGAGATAGAAAAGGATTGGCAGTTGAGAATAGGGAAGGGTCAGTAAAGATCAACAAAAGGGCAAACAGGAGAACATCTATTTTAATGCGCTCTGACATGTTATAAAACAGCTCTGGTTTCCATGTTGCAGAGTGATTGTGTAATATGGGACAACTGAAATATCAAGAACCTGTCAAGAGGACTTTTTCTTCTTATGTGCCTCTGAAAGAAAGAATGCTATAAGACTTAAATGACAATTTTACCCCTTTCAGGTGCACTGCACTGAGAGTTCTGAGTCTTTCACCTTCTTTTTAAATAAAATTACTGCTTGATTTCTTAAAAATAAATCAAGATTTTTTATTTTATACTTGTTTGTTTTCTTCTTCTATCAGAAGCAAACAAATCACAAAACTGAGGGTTTCTTTTCCCCATCAACCTCAATTGCAGTAAATTTGTCATTAGTAAAATATTGCAGTAGTTGAAATCAGCTCAACAACCTTCCCAAGCAGAAGTCCTACCAAATTCAGAGTTTGATATTTTATAATTTATGTGAAAACTAGCATGTTATTTGCTAAATGCTATTTGAATTATATACTAGAAGTGAAATTTCCAAAGAGAAAATGGATGATCTCCTATTACTGAGAACAAAAATATAGAATTAAATGTTGATAATTCATGTTGTCAATGTACTTTAAAGTATGTACACATATCTTCATTATTCAAAACATCCATAATATTGTTAATAATATAATCAAGAAGCCTGAAAACAGAAATGTGTATATCTAAATTCAGTCCATATATATGGAAGCATTCATATTTTTTCCAGAAAAGGAATTAAGTAACATTTCTTTCAAACATGTTTCTAATTGCTTTAATCTATGAATACAGATTGATACTTCAGAAAATAATGTCCATATATATTTGATTAACTTTATAACCATATGTATATTTCTGAAGGCCAGTGTGGCATTTAGCAACTAACTGATATACTATGGTATCAGTTACTTGCTAAATCCAGTTATTTCTTTAAAAAAGTCCCTTGCTCTTTAAAGGACTGAGGATTCAGTTTTTACTTAATTATGTACTATAGATTATATACCTTTCTTACACTTTTGATTTTCTCCAAACTTTCTTCTCAGAGGGTTTTATACTGATATAGCATCTCAAAACATGTCAAAATTCCAGTAGGGAATAATATATAAGTAAAGTTATGAAAATTAACCAAAATAACATCCCAAGACATAACTGTGATGAAAATTAATTTGGGGCAAGAGAATAGTACTAAAGCAAATAAGAAAAACAATAAAAACATAAAGTGAAATACTAAACAACCAAATACATCAAACTTAAAATAACAAATAGGAGAAAGAGAATATTAAAGAAAAATCATTGAAAATCCAGGAGTTCTTGATCATCTTTTGTATAATAAAGGTACTATTTTTTAAAACAGGATTGTATGGGGGTAAAATAAAAACCATCGAAGATTTTCTTAGCTGCTTAAAACTGACTGATTCAAAAACATTCAGGAAACGATAAAACTGCCCAATTAAAAGGAGCAGATAAAGAATAAATATTTTTCTCTTTTATTATGCCTCAAAGAAAAAACACATGTGTTCTTCTAGAGAAAGGGTGTTACAGAAGCATATAAAGCTGTATAAACAATTCCTTCTCAATAAAGAAAGGAAATGTTTTATTGGCTAGTAATAGGATAGGAGGGAACTTGTAGTGGCCTTGGCAGAATGGATTACCTGTCTTATATTTTTCTCGAAAAACCACAGTCTGGGCAAATGAGGACTCAAGGCTCTTATTAACACTCCAAGTTTAGTGTCCCAACACAGCTCTACATTCTGTGGTTGATTGATTAGACTGCTATTGCATGCTTTCCCCTAAGGTTTCAAGACTCTTTACAGAGAATTTTAAACATGGACAAGCTGATGCTATAAAATTGAAAACAAGGAATTCATTTGAAAAATTACAAAGAAAAATGAACAAAGTAATAGAACCACAAAGCAGAATAAAAAGAACAGGTTATGGAATAATAAGAATCCATAAAAAAATGAGAAAAGTAATCAAAGACTGTTTTAGTTTTTGAAAGAACAACTGTTTTCTTTGCCAAACATAACTAACCACTATCCTTATAATACTATGTACCTCCTGTACAAATGTAAGACTTTCTCCTCAGGACAAAATAACTGCGTTGGTTCTCCTCTTCTACCTGTAGCACAGCTTTATGCTTGAATATCTCAGTTAAAACATTTGTTCTACAGATTAGCATTGTCCTCCCATGTACCACCACAGTCATCCATACACCCAGATTTATTGAGATTCTACTTTCTAGTACAGTTTCAAAACTGACTCCTACATTAGAAATAGAAGAATGTTTCTTTGTTATTTTTACTCTCAATACCCAAGTTTCACATTCACAACTCTATTTTAATTAATCTGGGAGTTGGGTGGTCAAGAGTATTTTTTGTTTTGTTACATAGAATTTTTCTGATGCTCTTCAAATGATTCTAATTGGCACTGAGTTTGAGAACTACTATATTGAGAAATTCAGAGTGATATCAAAAAACTTGGACTATGGCTCTTTAATAACAGGTATATGGCCACTGACAAATCAAGCATTTTGACCATGGACTTGTTATGACTAGGGGATAACAATACTAATTCATACTTCATAGCATCCTCTCAGGATCAAACAAAATTAATGACTGTAATATATAAATTTTAAGACATATAGTAACTATGTTACTATTACACATTCTAGCTCTGCCCTATATATTACAATCTACATTAGTTTCTTTAATTCCTTGTCCAAAATTTTCAATGTTCTGTAATATTTCATTGTTTTAAGTGGAAACATCACATAATAAATAGAGATGGTTTGGTATGCTATGTTTTTTAATGCTACTTAATTTATAACAGAAATTTCAAATTGTGATTAAAAGCATTTCTAGTTATTACAAACTGATGTTAATTCCATAGAGTGTGTGGTTTTGGATTTCCTGTTCCATATACAAAAAGCAATGCATAGATAGATAAATCATCTATTTTGCTTCATTGGGAGAATAAACCAAACATTACTGAAGCATGCTACAGTAATAAGATGTGACCTTAAAGCTATGAAGTGGACAGTACTGAGAAACGGCCAAGACAAGATTATTTAATTGTGATATATGTTGTTTTACAATGTATTTTTCACTCTAAAATTATCTTCTTGGGCTGGGATTGTGGCTCAGTGGCAGAGCACTTGCCTTGCACCTATGAGCACTTGGGTTGATCCTCAGCACCACATAAAAATAAACAATAAAATAAAGGCATTGTGTCCATCTACAACTAAAGAAATATTTTTTTTAAATTATTCTTGAAATACTATCAACTTTAAGTGATAAATAACTGTTCATGGTATTTAAAACATAAGGAAATCTAAAATTGTGGCACAGTTTTAAATGTAATTGTTTGAGGCACTCAGTCTTTGAATTGTAACTGCAATTAGGTGTGATAGAGTTTAATAGTATATGCAAATTTAATTTAAACAGCACTTTTTGAATGTATACATTCCAGATCAATAAATGGTATATAAGTGTAAAAGAGAACCAGGAATCATATATAATAATATTAACCAACAATTTTAAAATTCTTACTATGCTACAGAATTGTTCTTTATGTGATTCAACTCATTTAATGCTCACAGCTACCCTCTGAGGTCTGAGGTAAGGATAATAATTAGCTCTAAAGATGAGAGAGAAGTAGAGTTTACATACTTAAGGTCACATGGTAATGAAGTCACAGCTGTTATCTAAACACAATCCTGCCTCCAAATCCAGGTACCTAACCATTAATTTATACTGTCTCTCACAGTAATGTGGAGTATGAATAACTTGTACATACTAAGTTTCCTGTGTAATTCAAATCTTTGCATGGATATTCAGTAAACATTTGCTAATTTAAATTGGGGTGAACTGATTTGAATGGTACATTAAATGATGCAGTAGTATTAAAATTTTACATACTCAACATTTCTCATTTTTTTTGGCATTTAAACATATATTTCCAAAGAAATAAAAGGGTCATCCTGATTACTCCTGAATGTCTCTAAATTTTCCTAGTATTGTCTTGCCTTAAGAACTGACTTATCACAGTTTATGAGATTTAATGAGATAACCACCTCACCTGTAGCATGCCCTATAGGTAAGAACTCCTATTCATCATAATCCTAAAATATTAGGTTGCAAAATAGAAGTTTGTAATTGTGCTGGCAGTAAGATGCAGGTTAAATGTAAAATTTTAAATCTTCAAAAAGTTTTGTTGTTAATGTATGTATATCATTTTATTGCCAGAAAATCTGCTGCATTTTGGTATCCTAACTAATCACAGAAGTCTTAATGCTGTAAATAGGATATTATGGGATTAAGACAAAAACTATTATCATCTATTAAAAATAAGAGTTGGCTTAGATATTCTCTAATCTAATCTTTTCATTTCACTAATAAGAATACTTTAAACCAACTACAGTAAAACACTTGCCATAGACTGGAAGCTAAATCTCTCATGTGTCAGTATTGGGATTTATAGCTTGATTGTGGATTACAATTTATTGCTCTTCCACTCATGATGTAACCTTGCTTGATATAGAATATCAGTCACAAATATTTTATTTTTAAAAGAATTTATCCATAATTTATGAGTATTAAAAAGACATGGGGTATGTAGTATTTTTATAAAACATTTTAAAGTTATTAATAAAATTCAAAAAGTAACAGAGTGGAACTTTAAAATATTCTATAAGGAAATATAAATTTTGTTTAATTTATTAGTAAGAACTTTTATATAAGAGATTCTTCTCACAGACAGGTTAGGTTTTATGACTTGAATAGTAGAAAACATGTAAGAAAGAAATAAATCATGATTTTAATTGTAAAACAGTTTGTAAACTCTGCAATACAAGAGGAAAAGGATTTTAGCTAAGAAGGCAATGTGACAACTTGATAAGCTGAGAATTTAGATGTTGGTTTTATTGATAAGTCACTCTGAGGAAGAAATATAACAAGGGCATATATAAGCAATAGCTCTTAGATTATTTGTATGACATAAAATATGAAGATATTCAATTTCCTCATATATAAGAATTTTGAAATGTTGATCCTCTTTGCCAAAAATGCCACAGCAATTTTTAACAGAAAATGTAGTTAAGTTATATACACATTCTAGTTTAGAAACCATTTAACAACTGCCTTATATAAAGTTTTACCTATAATCTTTAAAAAAAGAAACAAGAAAATAATGCCAGCATTCTTATACTTATCTATTGGCAATTATCAAAATTTTTAATGTATTGGCCAGGTGCTGTGGTGCATGTCTATAATCCTAGTGACTTAGGAGACTGAGGCAGGAGGATCCAAAGTTTGAGGCCAGCTTGGCAATATAGCAGGACCCTGTCTCAAAATTAAAAAAAAAAAAAATAAAAGCACTGGGAGTATAATTCTCTTATAGAGTATCACTGGGTTCAGTCCACAATATCTCTCACACAGAGACACACCAACACACAGAAACACATATGCACTCACATACACACAACTGTACTTCAAAATTGAGAATTGTATGTTATTACAAAAATTGATTACACATCCAAGGCAATATAATAAAGAACAAAGGACAGAATCTAATAAATTCTCTCTTTCTCCTTTATTTCCTTTCTCTGTACTTTTTCTTTCCCTCTCCCTTTTCTCTCCTCCATCTCTCTCCCTCTCTATAATATCTCTGTATATATATTTCTATAAAAACATTGATTTTCACATTAAATGATAATGAGATTCAGTGAAAAAATTAATACTCACAAGTTGAAAATATTTAAAAATTATTAGTCATTAAGTTAGCTGTATAATTTAACATAGGATAGCACCTGAATCTATTGCATGGCATAATCAAATAAAAGTTAATTTCAGAAAATATTCTTAGAGAAGTGAAAAATGAATAGATAGAAGAACTAAAGATTCAAAATTGGTAGTCAAGGATAAACATGAAAAATTCAAGTTAAAAAGAATTCTTAAAGCAATATTTTTAAAAAGGAACAAAACATAATTGGAGAGCTAAATCAATTATTTTTTAAATCCAAAATTTATGAATAAGGGGAACAAGGAACATTATAGTTTATGCATGGTGATAATAACAGTTTAAATTATAACTGAAAAGTATTAACAAGTAGCATAACAGAATGATAGCACAGATTATCCCAAATTATAAGGAAGAATTAAAGATCTTAATCAGTACATATTTAAAGTAAGTATATAGTAGAAATAAATTTGGTTTGATTAGGAAATAAAATAAAATATTATAATAGGTAAAGTACATAGGCATTATGTTGCATAAACAATTTGCTTACTTTATTTTTCAAAAATTTGATCTCAGTTTCTCATATTTACTTCCACTGAGAGAGTTAGCCTTACTCCTCCATAACATAGAAAACTGTGGTGAGCCGTTTCTGCGGACTGTGGTCACCATTACAAGATGGCGCTGGCTTCGCTGTGGTCTGTGATAAACAACTCCTTATTTGGGAGAGTTGGCACGTGATTTCTTAACACCCTATGAGAAAGCCCCACGTAGCAGCTTCGCATTGGGGCTTGGGATGCTTTATTAAGGCTGGGAGGGGCATCCGAGGGGGTAGAAGAAGAAACATCAGGGGCCTGAATAAACGGCTGAAAGAAGATTCCTGTTGTTGCATCTTCCTTGCGGGCAAGGGGTCGCGACAAGTGGTGCCGAAACCCGGGAACCAGAACTTTCAGCCGTCAGGGGTGGTGCACCGGTTAGTCCCAGGTAAGTGGGATCCGCGACCAAAGCGGGGATAGTCCCAGTAAGTGGGATCCGCGACCAAAGCGGGGTCAGCTCCTCTACAAAGAAAGAGAGAGCTTTATATTTTATTGCAGCTGCACTGTGTACTTTCACTTTTGTTTTCTGTGTTTCTTTTGTTGCTGTGTCATGGGTGCCGCATCTTCAAGTCCGCTTCTTCTGGCCCTAGACGGCCTGTTACGTTCCAAGGGCCTGGAAGTGAAGCATAGTACTTTACAAAGATTTTTACGGAAGTTGGATATTGCTGCACCGTGGTTTGCATTTTCGGGCAGTCTTACTATACCTAGTTGGGATAAATTAGGCAAAGATCTTGACTTTGCTTCTGAGCAGGGCATATTTGAGGGCGGGGTGATACCCCTTTGGAAAATGGTCCGTAGTTGCCTCACAGATGGCAGATGTCAGGAAGCACTTACTAAAGGACAGGAAGTTCTAGAACAATTACATGAGGAGAAATCGGAGACGGCAGGAAGTGAGGTATCTCGGGAGGATGGAAGTGTGCGGAGCGTGAAACAGGGGAAGAGACGATTGTATCCAGATCTCAGTGCGCTGCGCACACCCCCATGTGAAAGTGGGTCAGAGGAAGAGGAGGATGAGGAGGAGGAGCTTGGGAGGCTGTCTCGCCAGCTAGGGAGTTTAGCTATAGGAGAAGGGAACAAAAATAAACAGGGGCTCAAGAAATGTGATCCTCCGGATCCACCGCCGTATGGCGGGGGTGTTTCGGGGAGAGCTTTCCATGCTCAAACATGGAGGGCTGTTAACGCTGAGATGGGTCTTGCTTATCCAGTTTTTCAGGATGATAATAGGGGAAGATTCCATGAGCCTTTGGATTTCAAAATTGTGAAGACTCTGGCGGAGTCTGTGCGCACTTATGGGGTGGATGCCGCCTTCACACTAACTCAGGTGGAGAGTCTGTCTAGATACTGTATGACTCCCTCTGATTGGGCTAGCCTTGTTCGGGCTTGTGTTTCCCCAGGTAAATATTTGGATTGGAGAGCATTTGTGCTAGAGGGCGCAATAGAGCAGGCCGCCCAAAACCATGCGGCGGGACACCCTCATTGGGATAAGGACATGCTTTTGGGGCAAGGTAGATTTGCTAATCAGCAGAGGGGATTCCCTCTTGAGGTATATGATCAAATTAATAACATTTGCATTCGGGCATGGAAGTCACTTCCAAATAGAGGAGAGGTATCTGGTAATTTGACTAAGATTATACAAGGCCCTACAGAACCCTTTTCAGACTTTGTAGCAAGGATGGTGGATGCCGCTGGAAAGATTTTTGGGGATCCTGATAGAGCCATGCCCCTTGTCAAGCAATTGGTCTTTGAGCAATGCACCAAGGAATGTAAAGCAGCAATCGCTCCTTATAAGAACAAAGGCATAGAAGCATGGATGAAGGTGTGTAGAGAGATTGGAGGACCTTTAACTAATGCAGGTCTTGCAGCTGCTGTCCTTCGGATTGCAAAAGGGGGCGGTCCTGCCGCCGGAACATGCTTCCATTGTGGTCAACCCGGTCATATCAGACGTGAATGTCCCAAAAAAGACAATTCCAAAAAAGACAATTTTACTGGACCTTCTCACGGTGGCCTTTCCAATGGCCTTCGTCTACCGGGGTTGTGTCCAAGATGCAAAAAGGGGAAGCATTGGGCAAGAGAGTGTAGATCAGTGAGGGACATCCATGGACAGCCTATTTCAGCTGGGCCAAAAAACGGCCGACGGGGCCCTCGACCCCAGGGCCCACAAATATATGGGGCAGTGGAGAATGTCACACCCGAACCCGAGACATGGCCATCTCTACGCCATCCCATGAAACGCGGAGAGCCACTACAGGTGCCGCGGGATTGGACCTCTGTTCCACCTCCAGACTCGTATTAACACCTAAGATGGGAGTCCAATTGGTGGAAACTGAGTTTACAGGGCCTCTACCACCTGGCACTGTAGGTTTGCTAATTGGACGTGCATCCTCTATTTTACAAGGTCTTCATGTTTTCCCCGGAGTCATAAGTCCTGATACTGTAGGGATAATAAAGGTTATGGTGGAAGCTCCAAGGGGCATTGTGTCCATCTCCCCAGGGGATCGGATTGCTCAACTGCTAATTTTGCCTAGCTTGCATAATCACTTCCCTGCTGATTCAAGGTCACGGACAGGGAATGAGATTGGTACCACCGGAGGGAATTGTGCCTATTTGTCACTAGATATGAGCAATCGCCCCACTTTGGAATTAAGCATAGAAGGTAAATCTATTGTGGGATTACTGGATACCGGAGCAGACCGTAGTATTATAGCACTTAGGGACTGGTCTAAGGGATGGCCAGTGCAGACTTCTGATCAATCCTTGAGAGGACTTGGATATGCCCAGGCCCCTCAGATCAGCTGTAGACATCTAGTCTGGAAGGATCCAGAAGGACATAATGGTACCTTTCAGCCTTATGTACTTGATTTACCTATCTCTCTATGGGGCCGTGATCTGATGAAAGACATGGGGTTCACTCTTAGTAATGACTATTCCCCAGTGTCTCAACAGATTATGCAAAATATGGGGTATAGGCCAGGTTTAGGACTAGGAAAACATTTACAGGGACGTAAGCATCCTGTACAAGGTCATCAAAAGCTTGACAGATTTGGTCTGGGTTTTTCCTAGGGGCCGCTGGGGCTCAAATACCCATAACATGGCTCACCGAGGAGCCTGTTTGGGTGCCTCAGTGGCCTCTTCCCTCGGTTAAATTGGCAGCAGCTCATGCTCTAGTTAAAGAACAACTTGACTTGGGTCACATCCAGCCTTCTACTTCTCCATGGAATACTCCCATATTTGTCATTAAGAAAAAATCAGGGAAGTGGCGCCTACTGCATGATCTACGAGCAGTTAATGCTCAAATGCAACTTATGGGGCCCATTCAAAGAGGGCTGCCTCTGCTCTCCTCGGTTCCTCAGGGTTGGCACATTATTGATATTGACATTAAAGACTGTTTCTTTTCTATTCCTTTGCATCCTAAAGACTCGCAGCGTTTTGCCTTCACCCTTCCCTTGTGTAACCACGAGGAACCAGATCAAAGGTTTGAGTGGGTAGTGTTGCCGCAGGGAATGGCTAATAGTCCCACGATGTGTCAGATGTATGTGGGGAAGACACTCGCACCTCTCAGACAAAAGTATTCCTCCATCAAGATCATTCATTATATGGATGATGTATTATTGGCTGCTAAATCAGAGCAGATAGTTCATGAGGCCTATAAAGACCTAGTGAAGTTGTTAGCTCAATATGGACTGCATATTGCACCTGAAAAGATTCAAACAGGGGATTCTATTAAGTATTTGGGAGCAACAATTGGGTGTGACAAATTACGACCACAGAAAATCACCATACGAGCTCAGGATCTCCAAACTCTAAATGATTTTCAAAAACTGCTGGGAGATATTAATTGGATACGAGGATATTTACATATTTCTAATGTTGTGCTACAGCCTTTGTATGCTACTCTTAGGGGTGATCCAGATCTTACTTCCCCTCGTAGCCTCACCAAAGAGGCTAGAGCGGCCCTTATGACAGTAGAAGAAGCTATACAACATGCTACTTTATGCAGGCTCCAGAGTGATAAACCTTTCCAGTTATGTGTGCTTGCCACTATGCGGCAGCCTACTGGAGTACTGTGGCAAGATGGACCTTTGCTATGGATTCACCCACATGTATCCCCAGGAAAATCCTTAGAATATTATCCTGATGCTGTTGCAGCATTAGCACTTAAAGGGATTCAACAAAGCATTCAATTTTTCGGACAATCACCTTCTTCTCTTATTATACCCTACACTAAAACTCAACTTAGTGTCTTGTGTGCTACTCTAGATAACTGGGCTATTCTATGTTGCTCGTTTCAAGGGGATATTGATAATCATTACCCTTCTCATCCGTTACTCCATTTTGTTAAAGAACATCCTATCATTTTCCCTAAAGTAACTTCATCCAGTCCCATTCCGGGGGCTGCTAACATTTTTACTGATGGTTCCAAGTCTGGAATGGGAGCTTATGTAATTAATGATTCTCCCCCTGTCCAGCATCAATTTGCTCCTGGAAATCCACAATGGGTAGAACTACAAATTGTTATTGAGGTTTTTAAACAGTGTTCTTTTCCTTTTAATCTCATTTCGGACTCCATCTATGTGGTGCAAGCACTACAAATCCTGGAGGCTGTGGGAGCTATTAGTGATGCCCGTAATGTATCTGCTTACTTTAATCAGCTTCAACAGCTTATCCGTGGCCGCACTGCTCCTTTTTATCCAGTGCACATCCGGGCTCACACCTCTCTTCCTGGTCCGTTATCGCAGGGTAATGCCTGTGCGGACTCAGCCACTAGAGGTCAGTTGATCTGTTTGGCTTCCTCCTTAGAGGAGGCTAAATTGTTTCACCAAAATTTTCATGTTAATGCTTTAACACTGCGCAGGCGTTTTTCTATTTCAAGAGCAGATGCTCGGCAGATAGTATTACACTGTCCCCATTGTGTCACATTTCTTCATCCCCCTACTTATGGAGTGAACCCACGGGGATTGAAGCCATTGGTTGTCTGGCAAATGGATGTGACACACATACCTGACTTTGGTAACCTCAAGTATGTCCATGTTTCTGTTGATACGTACTCTGGAATTATTCATGCTTCTGCTTTATCGGGAGAAAAGGCACGTAATGTCATTACTCATTGCCTGGAGGCCTGGGCGGCGTGGGGTGCACCTACGTCCCTTAAGACTGATAATGGACCTGCTTATACTGGAAGACAATTTACATCTTTTTGTTCTACTATGGGAGTGCAACTTACTCATGGTTTGCCTTACAATCCTCAAGGGCAAGGCATTGTTGAGCGTGCTCATCGCACCTTAAAGGAAACTTTACAAAAACAAAAGGGGGGAATAGGTGCTGAACATGCTCCTAAAGAACGCCTGTCCTTAGCTCTCTTTACAATAGGTGCTGAACATGCTCCTAAAGAACGCCTGTCCTTAGCTCTCTTTACCATTAATTTTTTGAATTTGGATATTCATGATCGCTCTGCGGCCGATAGACATGTGTCCCCTCAGTCCTCTGTGATTGGTTATGTTAAGTGGAAAGATGTTCTTACGGGCCAATGGAACGGCCCCGACCCCGTGCTGACATGGGCACGAGGATCTGTATGTGTTTTTCCCCAGGATCGCACGGAACCGTTGTGGGTCCCTGAACGCCTGACAAGAAGAGTCTTGACGTCGGCTAACCAGCAACAGGAAATACCACAGCAATCCCGTGATGAGGATCTTCATTCTGCTAAGTGCTCTGGCTCTGGTGCTGATGCCGATGACACAGACGACACCAATGCAGTGGTGGGCAGTGGCACGGGCTTGGCCAATGCCAATGCCGGTTCATGGTAATTCTAGTGTCCTCCCCACTCTTTTCTCTACCTCATGTGAGATGTCTGCTCCCTGTGCCTCTCCTAGAGGGGACGTGGATAGCATTTTTAATCAATCTCAAGTTAATCTCACAGGAGTTTTTTGTTTCAGCCTTGGGAACACTCATTGTATTAGTCTTAAGACCAAGAATTTGACTAACTGGGAGGACCCATTGCGGTCCAGTCAGGTCTCAGGGAGCATTCTCAGTGCTGTGTTGAGCCAAGTAGTCTCAGGGGAACAATCAGGCTCAGGAACCCCTGCAAATAGCTCTGCTTTAAACACAACTACCTTGGCTATTATCTCCGAGGTACTAATCCCAGTGCCTCCTTCTTCTAATAGTCTTTATAATGCCACCCATTTTAAGGCCTCTCCTTACTGTACCCCTAATCTTGGTTTCCCCCCAACATTTATGCCTTGTCAGGATCATTCTTGGGAGCAACGTCAAGTTGCTAAGGGTTTCTCCCTTTCCCCCTCTCTTAAGAGGTATGTTTATAACTTTAACAACAGTGTCAACTCCTCTACAGGAGTGGGTTGGTCCTGGTTTCAATGGCTGATCTCCAATGAAAAGGGGGCTTCAGCTGATATTTCTGCACTGGCCCAATTGCTGGGAGCCAAAAGTTGGCTGGCTAATGTTTCTGGCACTGTTAGGGAGAGTGAACGAGGTAAAAGACTCACATCTGTTTCGTTCAACTCTCTGTTGCATAATGCCACATTGCCCCCTGCAATGGTCTGTGTCCAATCCCCGTTCTTACTCCTTTTGGCTAATGACACCTCGTCAGGGGTGCTGGATTGTTCTACTGTTACCTGTCTTTTATCTGAGTGTTGGAATGGTTCTTGGACTGTAGCGGTGGTTATGAAAATTCCAACTTTTGTCCCAATCCCAGTCACTGCGGACCCTGACGAATTCCCCATTGTTGAGCTACTTAGAGTCCGCAGGGATTTTGGAATCACAGCTGCTATAGTGACAGCCGTGGCGATATCTGCTGCTGCAGCGGTCACGGCCGGAGTGGCCATGGCCAGTCAAGTGCAGACTGCTGCCACCATTAATCAAGTTGTTCAACAAACTTCCACCATACTTGAATCCCAGAATACAATTAATCAACATATTTTGTCAGGGATTTTAGCTGCCAACCAAAGAATAGATTTACTCCAAGCTCAGGTAGAAGAATTGGCTGATTTGGTGCTTTTGGGCTGTGTTGACCAACGTGCACATTTATGTATAACCTCTGTCAGATTTAATGATTCCAGGAATGCCTCCCATATCATTGGCGAATACTTGGCCGGAAATTGGTCCATGGCAGCGGAAGACATGATCCAGTCTCAACTAACCCAGATAGCTGTCTTGAATAGTACCCATGTCGATCCCGTAACTTTGGGTCAATTCACCGATTGGATATCCTCTGCCTTTTCCTTTTTTAAGGAGTGGGTGGGGGTAGGCATTTTTGGTGCAATGTGTTGCTTCGGTATGGTTCTCTGCTTGTGGTTTCTCTGTCGCCTCAAGGCCCGCAATGCTCACGATAAAGCTATGATCATACAAGCTCTTGCAGCTTTAGAAAATGGCAACTCACCTCAAGTTTGGCTTGCGCAAATTAAACAGTAAATCTTTGACATGGTCGTCGCACCCCAAGTCTTACGGACATTGCACTGGGATCGACATGTCTTTCCTTGTTATTCTCTTAGTGTTGGAAAGCCCTTGCACTCTGCCGGCTTTCCTGCCATTGCACGCAGATGGGTTTCCACACTAGTGCTTTTCTATCGCCTTAAGACCCGTGCCTTTCTTTTAGGGTGTTACCAACTTGTTTATCGTTGTATTTCTATGCAGCCACAGTTCAGCCTTAGCTATCCCCCTTCGTCCACCATCGTCACGATACAGGATGCGAGGCAAGGCACTGCACTTGAATGATCCTTGAAGTGGACCTCAAGGAGAGCATGTCCTATTGTATGCGGGTTAGACGCGTCCACGCCCCGTCCCACGGAGAAAAGCGTCGGCTGATATGGCCTCAGATCTGGGGAAGGCACCTCCTTGGGGCTGAGCCATACTATGCAGCCACTTCTGCACAGTGGGATAGGACCTCTACTCTCTCCTGTGTTGTTCTTAGAAAACAAAAGGGGGAACTGTGGTGAGCCATTTCTGCGGACTGTGGTCACCATTACAAGATGGCGCTGGCTTCGCTGTGGTCTGTGATAAACAACTCCTTATTTGGGAGAGTTGGCACGTGATTTCTTAACACCCTATGAGAAAGCCCCACGTAGCAGCTTCGCATTGGGGCTTGGGATGCTTTATTAAGGCTGGGAGGGGCATCCGAGGGGGTAGAAGAAGAAACATCAGGGGCCTGAATAAACGGCTGAAAGAAGATTCCTGTTGTTGCATCTTCCTTGCGGGCAAGGGGTCGCGACAGAAAACATCTTCATTCTTGTATCCTTTACCTCTGAACTGTATTTGTGATAAGGAAAAAAAAGAGAGAGACAAAGGAAATAGATAAATCTACTAGCAGCTGTATTTTGGGTCCTTGTTTCTACTAAATGTAATATCATTTTTATTCAACTTAAAAGGACTGCTTTTGTTAACATTTGTAGTCTAATTCTGCTGGATAGAGTTTAAGTTCAATAACTATAAAAAGCCTATTTAATGTGAATCATCATTCATTAAATTATAGTCTTGAATCAGAATGCAATTAATAAAATTTTATATTTAAGCATCTCTAATATTTGAGAGAGAGAGAGAGAGAGAGAGAGAGAGAGAGAGAGAGAGAGAGGTGTTTGTGATAGTAGTGATCTAGGCAAATTGATTTGTCAAGCAACAGTATATCAATATCTTATCTTGGTTTCAACTCTGCCTCCAAGTTCAAACACTGAACATGTGAATCAGTAAGGTTGACTGATTACCATAGTTTAGATCTGATTTTTCAGGAGCTCCAAAGATATGAGCTTTTACTGTACACTACTGTGTTAAAATAATTGAACAAAGAATATAATCAATTACTGAATTTGCTACAAAGTATTCTCTAAACTCTTTCAGTTCCTTAACTAATATACAATGAACATCTGTTTTCACTGAGCCTTAGGTGTAGTAATTTAACCATGATTCATGCTTATTTTTTAAAAGTAGTTACTGAAGTGGATGAAATAGAAAAATTAAAATGGACATATAGACGCAACAAAGTTGAAGTATTGTAATATTACTCCAAATTGCTCCAAAACTAGATTATTTTCAGAACTTTAGAAACAGCTGCTGAGAGATCATGAAAGGATTTGGAATGTTTGTCTGAATGAAAATTCCCCATAGTAGAATAAATTTTCTGTTCTATTATATTTTAGATGTTTGTCAGAAAAAACTATAACATTTAATACAGCCTATTTAAAAAATATGGCTATGTGCGGCGGAGCGCAGGCCTCCTGCCGTAACAACCATTCTGGCGGCCGCGGCGGTGTCCCTGTGCCCTCCTCAAGTGACTGGAGCCGGCTGGGCTCGGCAGACAGAAGGATCACTAGGCAATGCTGAACTGATGTGGATCTGGGACGAACAGTCTGGGCCTCTCAGAACACACACTGAGCCCGAATCGGCTGAATTCAAGCTCCCGTTCGCCTGCTTCCCACAGACAAACAGCTGTGACTCAGCACTGATCCATCCAGCTGAAACAACTGGTCGGCCCTTCTGTTCCTACGGAGGTAAATGCCAACCAAGCTTTCATAGGTACTGGCCACAGGTTTGAAACGGGGCTTGGGAGAGACAGTAAGGACGCACCCGTTGCATTGGTCACCCGGCAAAGGGAAACGAACTGTCGCCATTTGCAAGAGACACCACCATGGCAGAGAACTGACATCACCAGACTGCGGCGGAGGAGATAACTTCATTGAAACCTGTGGCTACAGGTGTGTAATTCCCTAGCCTTCCCTCTCCACACATTGGGGAAACCTTAAGAGCCCCTCACAGCTCTCCAGTAAGGGCCCCCCCCAGCTCTCCCATGAGCACGACAGCCAGACCGAGGGAATCAGACGTGGCGCAGGACCCGCGACACGGAACTCCCGGCTACCGCTCCCACCAATGCTGACAACTGAGGTCTCTTGCACCAGCTATCAGGGGCGTGGCTACCAGAGGGCAAGCAAAATTCGCTGAGGATTCTCAGCCCCAAGTTCTACAAACTTAGGGTCTGAGGGAATGGCAAACTGGGAGAGTGTGCCCAGTCATTCATGAAAACAGGGCTCCCGGGAGCAGCAGACCTGGCGTGTAGCCAGTATTGTGGTGAGCGGCACCCGTGAGAGGGGCCTGGCTAGAGGAAAAGTGGGGAAGTGACTAGACACAAGAGGAGGCCCTAGGCACTGAGGATTGGAGACTCGCCCAGTCTGGGAGGAGGAACTGCTGCACAGTGATTGGTTCCCGCATATTGACAGGAGAAACTTGGCCTGGTGGGCACAGCGCCACCTACTGGAAGAGAAGTTCATCAATCTCTAAGACTGCATTTATTAGGTTTTTTTTTTCTCTTTTTTTTGATTTGGGTTTTTTTCTTTCATTTTCATTTTTCTTTCTTGTTGTTTTTTATTTTTTTTTACAATTTTTTTAAAAAAAAATTTTCTTCTAATTTTAATTTTAATTTATTATTATTATTATTTTTTAAATTTTTTTTCTTTTTTTTATTTCCTATTTTTTTCTTCTTTTGTCTTTTTATTTCTTTTCAACTTTCTTATTCCCCCTTCCTTGAATTCTACCTGCATACTCTTATTCTCTTTAGTGACTTCTTCCCTTCCCTTCTAATACCTTTCCTCCCAAGCATCAAATAAATTTATAGGAGTAAACAGTAACTCAGCAGTCAAACAGAACAGGAAGTAACATGAGCAGCTTCAAAAAGCAAGGAAGAAAAGGAGTACAAACAATGCAGGACAGCCAAATATTCAGGAGGACCTAGAGTCATCAGAAAAAATGGTCATATAAAGAACTCAAGGAACACCTTAGACAGATGGAATGGAACCTTAAAGAGGATACAAGACAGCAAATTCAAGCAGCGAAAGAACACATTGAGAATGAATTACATAAACAGATAAAAGAAGAAGTTAAGCATCTTTATCAGGAGATAGAGATTATAAAAAATAATCAAACAATAATTCTAGAAATGAAGGAAACGATAAACCAAATTAAAAACTCAATTCAGAGTATCACTAACAGAGTGGAGCAAGTAGAAGCCAGAATGTCAGATAATGAAGACAAAATATATCATCTTGAAAAGAGACTAGCCAACTCAGAAAGGCTGGTAAAAAATCACGAGAAAAACATCCAAGCGTTATGGGATAACATAAAAAAACCAAACTTACGAGTCATCAGAATAGAAGAAGGTACAGAGATTCAAACCAAGGGAATGAGTAACCTGCTGAATGAAATAATTACACAAAACTTTCCAGAAATAAAAAAGGAAACAGATATACAAATTGAAGATGCATACAGGACACCGAGCACACAAAATCACAGTAGACCAACGCCAAGACACATTGTTATGAAGATATCCAATATACAGAACAAAGAGAAAATATTAAAAGCTACAAGAGAAAGGAGACAGATTACATTCAGGGGTAAACCAATATGGTTAACAACGGATTTTTCATCACAGACACTGAAAGCAAGAAGGTCATGGAACAATGTATTTCAAACACTGAAAGACAATGGATGCCAACCAAGAATTCTGTATCCAGCAAAATTAAGCTTCAGGTATGACAACAAAATAAAAATCTTTCATGATAAACAAAAGTTAAAAGAATTTGCAGCCAGAAAACCAGCATTGCAAAGCATTTTGAGCAAAACACTACACGAGGAAGAAATGAAAAACAATAACCAAAACCATCAGTGGGAAGTGCCTCAGTAAAGACAGAGGGCGAGGGGAAAGATAATCATGGAGAAACAAACTAAATTTTTAAAAAAAGGATACATAATCAAACATGGCTGGAAGTACAAACCATATATCAATAGTAACTCTGAATGTTAATGGCTTAAACTCTCCAATAAAGTGACATAGGCTGGTATCATGGATTAAAAAAACAAATCCAACAATATGCTGCCTCCAGGAGACACATCTGATTGAAAAAGACATACACAGGCTGAAGGTGAAAGAATGGGAAAAAATATACCATGCACCCAGTCCTCGTAAGCAAGCAGGGGTGGCCATCCTCATATCGAATAAAATCGACTTCAAGACTAAGTTAATCAAAAGGGATAAGGAAGGACATTATATACTGTTAAAAAGAACCATTCACCAACAAGACATAACAATTATCAATATTTATGCACCAAATAATGGTGCTGCGACATTCATAAAACAAATTCTCCTCAAGTTCAAGAATCAAATAGACCACAACACAATAATTATGGGTGACTTCAACACACCTCTCTCACCATTGGACAGATCCTCCAAACAAAAGATGAATAAAGAAACTATAGAACTCAATACCACAAACAATAACCTAGACTTAACTGACATATATAGAATATATCAACCATCATCAAATGGATATACTTTTTTCTCAGCAGCACATGTATCCTTCTCAAAAATAGACCAGATATTATGCCATAGGGCAACCCTCAGTAAATATAAAGGGGTGGAGATAATACCATGCATATTATCTGATCATAATGGAATGAAACTGGAAATCAATGATAAAAGAAGGAAGGAAAAATCCTACATCACATAGAAAATGAACAATATGTTACTGAATGATCAATGGGTTACAGATGACATAAAGGAGGAAATAAAAAATTTCTTAGAGATAAATGAAAATACAGACACAACATATCGGAATCTATGGGACACAATGAAAGCAGTTTTAAGAGGGAAATTCATCGCCTGGTGGTCATTCCTCAAAAAAAGAAAAAAACAACAAATAAATGAGCTCACACTTCATCTCAAAGCCCTAGAAAAGGAAGAGCAAACCAACAGCAAATGTAGCAGAAGGCAAGAAATAATTAAAATCAGAGTGGAAATCAATGAAATGGGAACAAAAGAAACTATTGAAAAAAATTAGCAAAACTAAAAGTTGGTTCTTCGAAAAGATAAATAAGATCGACAGACCTTTAGCCATGCTAACGAAGAGAAGAAGAGAGAGAACTCAAATTACTAACATATGGGATGAAAAAGGCAATATCACAACAGATGCTACAGAAATATAGAAGACAATTAGAAATTATTTTGAAAACCTATATTCCAATAAAATAGAAGATAGTGAAGACATCGATAAATTTCTTAAGTCATATGATTTGCCCAGACTGAGTCAGGAGGATACACACAATTTGAACAGACCAATATCAATGGATGAAATTGAAGAAGCAATCAAAAGACTACCAACCAAGAAAAGCCCAGGACCGGATGGGTATACAGCGGAGTTTTACAAAACCTTTAAAGAAGAATTAATACCAATACTTTTCAAGTTATTTCAGGAAATAGAAAAAGAGGGAGCTCTTCCAAATTCATTCTATGAGGCCAACATCACCCTGATTCCGAAACCAGACAAAGACACTTCAAAGAAAGAAAACTACAGACCAATATCTCTAATGAACCTAGATGCAAAAATCCTCAATAAAATTCTGGCGAATCGAATACAAAAACACACCAAAAAAATTGTGCACCATGATCAAGTAGGATTCATCCCTGGGATGCAAGGATGGTTCAATATACGGAAATCAATAAATGTTATTCACCACATCAGTAGACTTAAAGATATGAACCATATGATCATCTTGATAGACGCAGAGAAAGCATTCCACAAAGTACATCATCCCTTTATGTTCAAAACATTAGAAAAACTAGGGATAACAGGAACTTACCTGGACATTGTAAAAGCTATCTATGCTAAGCCTCAGGCTAGCATCATTCTGAATGGAGAAAAGTTGAAGACATTCCCTCTAAAATCTTGAACAAGACAGGGATGCCCTCTCTCACCACTTCTATTTAATTTAGTCCTTGAAATACTAGCCAGAACAATTAGACAGACAAAAGAAATTAAAGGCATAAAAATAGGAAAAGAAGAACTTAAATTATCACTATTTGCGGACGACATGATTCTCTACCTAGAAGACCCAAAAGGATCTACAAAGAAACTACTAGAACTAATAAATGAATTCAGCAAAGTGACAGGATATAAAATCAACACGCTTAAATCAAAGGCATTTCTGTATATCAGCGACAAAACTTCTGAAAAGGAAATGAGGAAAATCACTCCATTCACAATATCCTCAAAAAAAAAAAAAAAAAAACTTGGGAATCACCTAACAAAAGAGGTGAAAGATTTATACAATGAAAACTACAGAACCCTAAAGAGAGAAGTAGAAGAAGATCTTAGAAGATGGAAAAATATACCCTGTTCATGGATAGGCAGAACTAACATTATCAAAATGGCGATATTACCAAAAGTTCTCTATAGGTTTAATGCAATGCCAATCAAAATCCCAACAGCATTTCTTGTAGAAATAGATAAAGCAATCATGAAATTCATATGGAAAAATAAAAGACCCAGAATAGCAAAAGCAATTCTAAGCAGGAAGTGTGAATCAGGCGGTAGAGCGATACCAGATTTCAAACTATATTACACAGCAATAGTGATAAAAACAGCATGGTACTGGTACCAAAACAGGCGGGTGGACCAATGGTATAGAATAGAGGACACAGAGACTAATCCACAAATTTACAACTATCTTATATTTGATAAAGGGGCTAAAAGCATGCAATGGAGGAAGGATAGCATCTTCAACAAATGGTGTTGGGAAAACTGGAAATCCATATGCAACAAAATGAAACTGAATCCCTTTCTCTCGCCATGCACAAAAGTTAACTCAAAATGGATCAAGGAGCTTGATATCAAATCAGAGACTCTGCGTCTGATAGAAGAAAAAGTTGGCTTCGATCTACATATTGTGGGGTCGGGCTCCAAATTCCTTAATAGGACACCCATAGCACAAGAGTTAATAACAAGAATCAACAAATGGGACTTACTTAAACTAAAAAGTTTTTTCTCAGCAAGAGAAACAATAAGAGAGGTAAATAGGGAGCCTACATCTTGGGAACAAATTTTTACTCCTCACACTTCAGATAGAGCCCTAATATCCAGAGTATACAAAGAACTCAAAAAATTAGACAATAAGATAACAAATAACCCAATCAACAAATGGGCCAAGGACCTGAACAGACACTTCTCAGAGGAGGACATACAATCAATCAACAAGTACATGAAAAAATGCTCACCATCTCTAGCAGTCAGAGAAATGCAAATCAAAACCACCCTAAGATACCATCTCACTCTAGTAAGATTGGCAGCCACTATGAAGTCAAACAACAAAAAGTACTGGAGAGGATGTGGAGAAAAGGGTACACTTGTTCATTGCTGGTGGGACTGCAAATTCGTGCGGCCAATTTGGAAAGCAGTTTGGAGATTCCTGGGAAAGCTGGGAATGGAACCACCATTTGACCCTGCTATTGCCCTTCTTGGACTATTCCCTGAAGACCTTAAAAGAGCATGCTACGGGGATACTGCCACATCGATGTTCATAGCAGCACAATTCACAATAGCTAGACTGTGGAACCAACCCAGATGCCCTTCAATAGATGAATGGATAAAAAAATGTGGCATTTATACACCATGGAATATTACACAGCACTAAAAAATGACAAAATCATGGAATTTGCAGGGAAATGGATGGAACTAGAGCAGATTATGCTTAGTGAAGCTAGCCAATCCCTAAAAAACAAATACCAAATGTCTTCTTTGATATAATGAGAACAACTATGAACAGAGTAGGGAGGAAGAGCAGGAAGAAAAGATTAACTTTAAACAAAGACATGAGATGGGAGAGAAAGAGAGAGAAAAGGGAAATTGATGGAAATGAAGGGAGACCCTCGTTTCTATACAAAATTACATATATGAGGTTGTGAGGGGAATGGGAAAATAAACAAGGAGAGAAATGAATTACAGTATATGGGGTAGAGAGAGAATGTGTGAGGGAAGGGGAGGGGGGATAGTAGGGGATAGGAAAGGTAGCAGAATACAACAGTTACTAATAGGGCATTATGTAAAATTGTGGATGTGTAACCAACATGATTCTGCAATCTGCATTTGGGGTAAAATTGGGAGTTCATAACCCACTCGAATCTAATGTATGAACTATGATATGTCAAGAGCTTTGTAATGTTATGAACAACCAATAAAAAAAATTTTAAAAAAACATGCTATATGAAATGAAATAAAAATATAATTGATGAACTGCATGTGTCAATTTATGTAAATGTTATTTAGAATTCAGTACTTTTGAGTCACTAGAAACAATGAAAGACAGTAAAATAGAAATTATGATTTTTCTAAAATAAAAATTTTTAAGTTTTAGAGGTAGTAGAAATAACCACATAATAGATAATGATTAAAAAGAAAGCAAGTATACATGGAACATGTTTTCATTCATATGTATTTTCCTAATTTATAAAAATTACTGATAATTGTAGCATTAATATTTCACTGTCCACAGAATCTTTTCAGGTTCAGAAACCTTGATATTTTCTTGGTCATGCTCAGAAGATGAGTCAGATTTGATATAACAAAGCCAAATATTGTATTCATTCAAGATTATCACGTGTTCTGATATATAAAAATATAGCATCTAATAATACTTCAAAAATATATGAAATGAAAGAAAAATAATTGGCATGATGCCTAAGCATATAGATCTGACACCAACTTAATGTAAAGCCTTTAATTACTACAATGACAAGCAAAATCTGCACTTCTGTTGCATGGTGCACTTAAAGAAGGTGGTTAGTATAGAAGTTAGACCTGCCAACACATGCTCAGTAATCATAATATCTATATTTTTTTTGTTGCTCTATTGCCTGGTTCTTTCATAGAACCATTTAATGCTTACAATTATGATAAGCCTTCTCCCTCTGAATTTTATGTTGAGATTTTAAGGTTAGTTTTTCTCTGATCATTATACAAATATCCTCTAAATTCTCTTATAATAATAATAATACTTACAATAAGACTATCACATTTTTTGCTGAAACTTAGTAATTGTCAGGATATCTAAAATCTTGAAGACAAATGATTTTTTGTGAAGTCTCAATAAAAACTAACATTATCCCAAGTAATAATGGGAGAAATCACTTTCTTATAATAATAACAGTACAGGTGTCTGGGTCAAGGTTATGGTTAGCATAATGGTCTATGGGAACCACATCATCAAGGAACTGTGAAATCAGAAGAAAAGTCAGATTTTTCACCAGGAATCAGTGAAATCCCATCATTTCAAATGAAAACAGAATAATACAAGAACAGTGATGATAAAATATTAATCTGGGAATAAACTGACAAAGGAAATATTTTCAAGCTTTTAAATGCTTTCTCAAATCCATACTTATTTCAGTTAAAATATTAAAAATTGAGTTGAAAATATAAATAACTTTATTTTATTGTGTTTTATTAACTAAATATTAAATTTAATTAACTTTTAAGTGACAAAGTAGTGTATATATTTATGCAGTTCAATCTGATGCTTTGATATAGATTTACATTATATAACAAGTTGGACAAATACACACCCATTTCTTCACATTCTTTTAGTAGTAAGAGCATTTCAAATCTACTCTTTAAGCAATTTTGAAGTATACATTATTATTAACTATCTTCACTATCCTGTACAATTGACCCCTAGAACTTACTCTTCCTTTTCAAGTAAAACTCTTTACCCTGTTAGAAAAAATCATCTCCCCTTTCTCTATCCACCACCTCCTAAATATATGTATTTCCATGTTAATTGCAGCATTAGTCACAATGGATATGAAAACAAAAGAAGTGCCTATAAATAGATGAAATGGATTTTTAAAATGTGGTATATATACAAAATGAAATGTTATTCAGTCTTGTAAGAGGAGTGAATTTTGTCATTTGTGACAAAATGGATGGATCAGAGGACATTATGTTAAATGAAATAAACCAGGAACAGAAAGGCAAATACTACAGGATTTCACTTTATGTGTAAACTAAATTAATTTTAATATAATTGCTGAAATATTTAAAATGAAGAACATCCTAATAGGATTTTTTCTGGACAAAGTAAATGCAAGGCATTTTTCTTGATTCCTTTATCCAGAAAAGTATCTAATTAACAAGAATATATAAGGTATCATTGCATAGCAATATATATGTCCAACAAAATACAAAACTCATTAATCATTATCAATAAAACATAACTTTTTTATTTATTCTGGTATAACTGCATATGTTCAGTTATATTGTCTGGTCTCCCATATGAATGAAAACTAGTAACCTTTGAAAGATATGTCTTAAGTTTGGGGATGTGATATGTGATAAAGAATTTAGAGAAAGTAGTTAACAACATAGAAACTAGATCTAGAACTAGAGCTATGACTTTATTCTCATTAGTGCCATATTCCAACAAATCTGCCAAATAATGACACACATATGAGTAATATATTTGATGTGTTTATATTTTTCTGGACTTGGGTAAGACATATCAACTAAATTATTAAGTAATAATTCTTATAAAGAAAATACATTTTTAAAAAAACATTAGAATCAAATTTGGGAATTAAATGCTATCTCCTAAAAAAGTTATACACACACACACACACACACACACACACACAAAATGTCTCTTTAATTCCTTACTTTTCCATTAGTGAAAATTGCAAACTGCATGTCTTTACTATGAATTTAGATTTTCTAAGCAACCAGCCTTATACATAACTTAAACTAAATATTGTAAGTATGAAAACCCTGTTATTGCTCACTATTGACTAAAATGATCTGATCTGATAGTTATTATCTATGTAACTTTGAAAATATAATTGCACACTTGTAATATTCAATTTCTTCTATTATATCTTACTACTGATGTGCCTGTGATTCATTTTCATCATGCTAAAAGTTGGCTTTTTCACCTTACACTTCCACAAAAGGGACTCATTAAAAGATCTTCTAGTAACAGCTGTTGGGAACGAGGCTCAGAACTGCCGGCAGAACCAGATAGATTTTTCATTGCCTGTTGTTTCCTTGGCAGGCAATTTGTTTCCTGTTGCTTCATTTAAAAGTTTCAATTTATGCCAGAACTTGGTGAAAATAAATTTTCTTTTCAATATTTTTATTCAGTAAAAATATATAATTTAATTTTATTTTCTAAATATTTTTAGAAAGAATAGGGATGGTTACTTTATATACACTTTAAACATTAACCATAAATCAATTAGTTGACTATTGATTCCAAACACAAAAAAATACAATCAAATGCATTATGTTAATTTTGGGGAGTTGGAAATTTTACAAACATATAGAAAGCTCTCTCTCTTCAATATTATATAGCTAATCCTATGGAATGTCATCATACTTTAAAATATCCTTAAGTATTCATTCAATTTAAGGAAATTTCTACATTAAACACATGAACAAAACAATTCAATAATCAGTTACCACAGTAACACAAAAGAGAAATCTAGAGAAGCTTTCCATATGAATATACATGTTTGATAGGTTTTCACCAAATGTAAAAAATAAAATAGTTTTGGGAGAAAATTAAAGTATCATGCATATATATACACTTTTCTAAGTATACTCTATTAATATAAACTCTATAGTCATTCTATTGAATGAACTAACCCACTAGAAATATTAATGTTATTGCTACTAAACATTTTTCATATTAATTCATAAAATATGACAAACAGGTCTATAAGTTTATATGATTTGACAGTTTATGTAGGGCATGACTTGCTGCCAGCTTCCCGGTCTTGGGGCTGTGACAGAAAAGTTGAACTACCTCCAGGATAGATCCAGGATTCTTCCGCCCTCATGGACAGCTCTTGCCTTCCCTTACAGACTATAGGATGGGTGTACACGTGAACTCGCTCCACCCCTCTGACCTTTATCCTGATTGGCTCCGGTGCAGTATATAAGCTGTGTGTGCATCTGATTGTCCTTCCGCAAAGGAGGGCTGGGTACGGGCTGCCAGTTGACCTTTACCTTTCTTGGCTTGTCCTGGTTGGGGCATGCTTTCCCCGCTTCTCCCGCTGGTCAGGAGGAGATGGGGGGCTAAAAACCTCGACAAGTTTACATAAAAATGAATGAAATATCTGAAGTAACATATTCCTCAATGAGTAAATCCATATGAAATTTATAACTGCCTCTGTGCTAATCTATGAAAAATTGAAATGAAGTCAAAATCATCACAGAATTGAAAAATACTGAGAAATTTACTTTAAATTTCATATCAAGAATGAACTTGAAGCTGGATGCAGTGGCAAATACCTGTAATCCCAGCAGCTTGGAAGGCTGAAGCAGGAGCATCACAAGTTCAAAGCCTCAGCAACTTTGCAAGGCCCTAAGCAACTCAAGGAGACCCCGTAACTAGATAAATATAAAAAGGGCTGAAGATGTGCCTCAGTGGTTCACTGCCCTGGATTCAATCCCCAGTAACCCAATATCACCAAAATAAATAAGTAAATAAATAGACAGATAGATAGATAAATAAATAAGGATTCACTTAAAAGCAGGGTATAAATTTCTAACCTTTGAAACAACATGAAGTTAGCCTATTGATTGAAAATGTAAGTAGATGCATAAGTATAAATTCAAGAAACAGACTAGGATATACATATATATGTATATACATATATAAATTCATATGTCATAAAGGCAGCATGTAATAAAAGGTAAAATGATAGATTACTTAATAGTTACATGGAACAAATATATTTTTATTTAATCAAGTTTTTAATTTATTTTTTATGAATATGAAACTGCCAATTTTTTTTTGCCTCACAAATGAGATAAAGAGCTTACAGTAAACAATAGCAGGGATGTGAGTGTAGGTCTATAGTAAAATATGTGCTTAACATGTGTGAGTCCCTGAGGTTAGTCCATGGTAACAAAACAATAAATAAATAAAAAACAGCAATTAATATATTGATAGAAAAATGGATAACATATTTAGAAACTAAGAAATTAAGAACTTCTTATGTCAGAACACAAACCATGTAAAAGAAGTAGGAAAAATATATAAATATGTAAATTTGAAAATTTTCATAAGTCAAATATAGATGAGTGTATTTTGTATTCATGTGAATGGTTGTGTGAGAGACTTGATGTCTGCGGATATACAATTAAATTTGCTTTCTATTTTTTTTTCAAATCACTTGTTCAATTTATATGATTATGTTTTATATTTCTGAATTACTTATAACTGTACCTACTGTTTATCCTGGAAAGGAAAACCTAGTTTTGACAACTGAAATCCCAGTGATTGGTACATCACTTTGTTGTAATTAACTTAAATTACTACTGGGCATCCACTCCACTGCTAGCACTATTCTTCCTCATAGAGTGGGTTTTATAAAGTTCTAGGAAGAAAATCATGTTTTGGGAAATTACCCCTTTCAACACTGTGTACTTCAAATTTTATTGTTCTAATGAATATCTAGGAAATTTATTCTAATTTTCATAATGTATTCCAGAAAATCATCTATAATTTATTTATCTTATGACATTCATTCTAGATTTTTATGTTTATTATAATATTTCCTGTATCATTTGAATGATATTTTAGTATTTATAACTAAACATGTATTTAGCTAGTGAGCCCAAAATTTCAACTCAAATTTTCAAAATTTACTCATATTTTAGAGCATAATTAAAATATGACAAAAATGTAAAGTATTTTACATATTTTTATGCATAAATAAATATAGTAAATTTAAATATCATTTTTCTTATATAAAATTTGTTGGAAGTCAGACTTCAAAATAAAAAATAAGGACAATGTCTTCTTGAATTATTGATATATTTAATATTAACATTATTATTTTTGAAATAACAGTGTTACCAATGTCCACAAAAAGTTTTCTGTAATGAATATTAAACCCTTCCTCCTAGTACCACTATCCATGGAAGTAGTTCAAATATTTGTTTCATAAAATATGTATGGAAGTTTTAAAAACCAAGTCTTGAAAATAGAGTTACTTTAAGTCTTGTCACTATTTACATTGTAGTTAGACATGTTACTTTTTTAAAAAAATTTTTGTAGAACAATTTCCTTATTATTCTTTTATACTAATAAGAACATTTAGCATGAAATTTACCTGCCCAACAAAATTTTAAGTGTGCAGCACAGCATTGTCAACTAGGGAGAATGTTCTACTGTATATCTCTGGAACACAGGAACATACATATTCATGTTGTATAGCTGAAAAGTTATATCCACTGATAAGCAATTTCTCATTTTCTCCTACCCTAGCCCTGTTAACCACCATTTACTCTTTGTAAGTTGTTATGTTACTTTGATGTGGTACTGGAAGGTATAATTGATTTAGCTTCAATCTTTGTTGTGTTATGTTCCACAAATTCATATAATCAATCTGTTGCCTATTTCCTGTTACATACTACTCCTTAGACTAGGAATGGACCATAGAAAATGTTTTCATGTTGCCACATTTCTGTGCTCCATCTGTGCTGTCAAAGACCAGGTAATTGCTCTCTATTTACAACACCCTTTACCATGGAGCCTGCCTTCTACACTGTTTATCATGTTGATACTGATGATGGATTATTATCACTTTCACCATTATTATGTGCCATTGTATCTTAGACTAACTTTTGACATACTGTTTGACAATTGCTTTCCTCTTAAATTTCTTCTCTATGTCTTCATATATTCATGTATAGTTGATTCTCCCTTAGTATTTGTCCTTCTATGGACAATTTTTAATTTTTTGTCTTGACTATCTATGTTTAATTAATATAATTGTTAACTATGTATATTTGAATACTTAATGTACCTTTTATCTTCTGAAACTTTTTTCTGTTTTTGGTATCAATTAACTAAAAATAACCAATATTCATAATTGACAAGATTATGTTTTCTCCTTCTTGTTACATTTATCACCAGTATTCCTAACTTTGTTACAATCATATCTGTGTATATTTTGTCTTCCTAAATTATAGAATTTTAACTTATCTCATTTTCTTCCCTGTAGACTTAACTATTATAGTATAACTTCTGGCCATTATTTATATTTATTTTGGCAAAGAAAATTATGTGGATTTTTGAAATCATATTCTTTGCAACTATATGATATATCTGATTTTTTCTGTCTTCTTGTATAGAGAAATATGTTCTAATTATAGGATCCCTTGGTTATTTCAACCATCTTATTAAATAATGAATTTTAACACTCTTACTAGTATAGCAGTGTGCTAAATAGAATGCTTAATTTCACATATATACCTCCTTGAAGCTTAATACAGTGGTAACACTGTGGGCCATTATTGCTTTATTATAACTTAGTTTTCAAGGTGTCAACACTTTAAAGTGTTCTTTCTTTTTTTTTTTTTTCTTTTTTTCTTTTTTTTTTTAATTGTACCTGATTGAACCCAGGGCCTTGTGCACATGAGGCAAGCACTGTACCTACTGAATTATATCTCCAGCCCATCAAAGTGTTCTTAATTTGGGCTTCCAGGTCATCAAAAAACTTTTCATCATAAGAAATTGTTTCCCGAGGCAAGGAAATTCTTGTGACATAAATCAGCACATAATTTAAAATAGCATGCTACTGGAAGTTCCTAATTTTCATATCAGATCCATTTAACTCACTTCCCTATAGATTTAAAGATGCTTTTAGCATTATATAATTTCTGGAAACCACATTTCAACAGAATCTAGAGTTTGGTCCAGGATAGCTCTTATTATGTAATTCTTAATATTTCTGTGTTGTCAGAGCCAATGATTATTTTTCCCTTTTCCTCATCTTTATGGATTTACCCTGAATTTTATTTTAATCATTGTTGTTTTTTACAGTACTGGGGATTGAGCCTAGGGCCTCATAAATGTTAGGCAAGCACTCTGGTACTAAACTGTATCCACATTCCCCTCTCTTTTGTCTATTATTTTATTTTTCAAACTAAGTTAACTAGACTTTTATAGTTAAGTTACCTAGACTGGTCTCAGTTGTGACCCTCCTGCTTCAGCCTTCTGGATATTTAAGATTATAGACTTATCCTATTGTGCCTAGCACATTTATTTATTTACTTACTTACCTACTTTATTGTAGAATGATTTGAGTAAATCCTCTTCAGGTCCTAGGGTTCAGGTAGTCCTTGTTTCCCAGCTTTCTTAAAGAAAATTTCTCTACTTTGATTTATGCCCAAAGTGAGTCTTATACATCATCTGATATTCAAGCACTTTATCCTGGCAATCTTCTTAGAAGACACAAGGTATAAACACCAAAAACATGTACCAAATATGGTGATAGATGACTGTCTGGGAATATTTATTCAGAAACCATAATGAGAGTTTGGGGGAACCTTCCCCCTTTGTTACATTTTCACACAATCTGGGTTGTGTTCCAGATAATTCTTTCATGAAGGGATTTTAAGATACTCTTTCAAGGATAGGCTTTGTGCTTGTTTGTTTGTTTGTTGTTGTTGTTTTATACTTTTATTCTGGTTTTGTTTTAATATTGATAAAAGTTACATAGTGCCAAAATGTCCATGTGTCCTAGAAATCCCCATAGCAAGAATGGAAATCTACAGATATGTTTCATCATACTGCAAAGTGATACATATTGGCACTCCAAGATGTTCAAGTGGGTCTTCTGATTACAATTAACCTTATACTCCTGATGTTTCACAGTGTACTGCCCTCCTGCATATGTAAGCACTGTGTCAATGAAAGATCATTTGAATAGGATATCATGACTTCTTGTGGGGGAAAAATAAATCAAATAATCACACAACAAATGGTTAACACAGAGAAGAAATGAATATTGTTTTATGAAATATAAAACAAGAGGTCATTATTTATTTTTGGATAGTAGTTGAAGAGCAAAAGTCACTAAAATTCATTCAGAGGATTCCATTTAATTATCCCAGCAACTTTATAAAGTGGGTATTATTATACCTATTAAAATATAAATAATCTGAGATTCATTAAATTGCCCAACTTCACAGAGCAAGTTACCATTGAGAGAATTTGAACACAAATATGTCTTCAAATAAATGCATATTACTATACTGATGTGTTTATTTTTGCTTCTATTTATGTTGTTACATAGCTATTGCTGCTAGAAATTTTTCACAATTTTGTGCTCTTTTTTGTAGTGGATTGAAAAACTATGGATACTGTATTTGCAGCTTTTCCTCGTGAAATACACCTATGAATTGGTTCCAGGACATATTGCAGATACAAGTATCCATCAATGTTTAAATCTCTTAATTAAATGACATAATACTTGCATATGACCTGGGTGCATAATCTTGCATGCTCTAAATAATCTCTAGATTACGCATAATACTGAATACAATGTAAGTGCTGTATCTATAATTGCTCCATAGAATTATTTAAGGAGTAATAATAAAAATTCTATATATTTCAGTGTGGATGTAATTTTCCCCATAATACCTCCCATTTGTGATTCTTTAAATTCCGGGATGCAAAGCTAATGGAGCAAGAGAGTTGATTATAATCCTTTTCTTCATCCTTGTGACTTGAGAACTGTCTACTGAAAATTTTTAAAAAACACATTGGTGGAATAAATTGAGGAGGACACAAATATAAAAAAAAATCTGTGTTCATGGAATGAAAAGAAGCATTAATATTGCTTAAATGCTCTTACTAACACAAAACTATCCCTAGATTTAATGCAAGCCCCATTAAAATTCTAATGTTGTTTCTAACAGAAATAGAAAAAACAATCCTCAAGTTTATATGTAAATATCAGAGGAGAAGAAATGTCTCTGAAGAAGAATACAAGAGTTCCCAGAGAGAACAGAAAACTCCACTCAGGACCAGCGGGATTCTTGGCATACAAAACAGAAAAGAATTTCAACATGCAACAGTCAGAGGCATAAACAGAGTTTTATTGAGGAAAGTAGATAACATATTCAAGGGAGAATGAGGGAAATCTCAAGATAGAATGCCTTTGGAGGTAAAGCAAAGGAATAACAACTCAAAGGAAAATGCAGGTCATCTTGAGAGCGAGAAACATGATTTGGGGCTTCCTAGCTGTTCTTTTAAAGGAAACTTGGTGCAGGGTGGATTTGAAAAGTTACATAAGAATGATAGCAGTCTATTAATGTCAAGACAGTTTCTAGAGGTATTGTCAGACTCAGAATCCTCAGGCCAATATGGTCTTCATTATCTGATCAATAAATAGCTGTGGAAAGTTCCCTAAATTATAGGCTCCTCAAGATATCATATCTCACCCATCTTGGTGAAGCACATTTATAATCCAAGGGGCTCAGAAGGAGGAAAGAGGGACTTGAAGAAGAATCCAAGAGACAGGGGCTCCTCAGACAGGAGGAAGGCAGATTTGAAGCCAACCTCAGCAACATAGTGAGGCAGTAAGCAATTTGTGAGACCCTGTCTCAGAGTAAAAAATAATAAAGGACTGGGGTTGTGGCTCAGTGGTTAAGTGCCTGGGTTCAATCCCTGATACCAAAACAAAACAAACAGACAAAAAAAAAAAACACCCAATAAATAGATTAAAGAAATCTCTCTTTCTTTAATCTATTTATTGGGTGGGTGAGGAGCCCATTAATGAACAGTGCACAAATAGATTACAGACTTACCAGGAATTTGGTGCAAGTGAAACTGTTTAGGGAGAAGCAGGCCTGGAAAACTATGTGAAAATTCTGAATTAAAATATTTCTTCATGTCCTTTATGTCTCCTTTCTATGAATAATTTATTTCTTCTATTGTACCTTAGAACCACAAATGATATTTTATACCTAAAACAGTCTCAAATAAAAACAACAAACCTAGAAGCATCACACTACCTGATTTCAAAATAATTGCAAAATTGTAGTAATCTAATCAATATGGTACTGGCATAAAAACTTGATACATAGACCAGTAAGCAGAATAGAAAGCACAGAAATAAATCTACACATTTATGGTCACTGAAGTTTTAAAAATATTTTTAGTTGTAAATAGACACAATACCTTCACTTATTTATTTATGTGGTGCTGCAAATCAAACCCAGAGCCTAACAGATGTGCTATGTCAATGCTCTACCACCAAGCTACAACCCCAGCACTGGTCAATGGACTTTTGACAAAGGAATCAAGAATGCACAAATAGAAAAGGACAGTCTTTTCTATAAATGATACTGAGAAAACTGGATATTTACATTTGAAAATGAAATTAGATTCTCATCTCCCAGCATATATAAAAATAAACTCAAAAAGGGGTAAATAAACATATAGCCTAAAAACTATAAGTTTCTAAAACTGCTAGAAGCAAAAATAGGGCAAATGTTCCCTGATATTGGTCTGGGCAATGATGTGTTCATGTGTGTCTTTGTGTTTGTATAAAAAACCTAAAAGTAAAGGCCATTAACCAAAAATAGAAAAATGGAATTATATCAAAATAAAGATTTCTGCGGCTGGGAATGTGGCTCAAGCCATAGGGTGCTCGCCTGGCATGCATGGGGCGCTGGGTTCGATCCTTAGCACCACATAAAAAAGTAAAATAAAGATGTTGTGTCCAGTGAAAATTTTAAAATAAATATCAAAAAATTTCTTTCTTCTTCTCTCTCTCTCTCTAAAAAAATAAAGATTTCTGCACAACAAAGAAAAATTATCAACAAAATAAAAGATATAATCTACAAAATTGGAGTGAATATTTGCAAAATTACACAACTGATTAGGAGTTACTATCCAAAATATAAAAAGGAATTCACATAGCTCAATATCAAGAAAACAACCAGATTTAAAAATTGACAATGGATCTAAAATAAATATCTAAAAGAAAACAAAAAAAATGGTTCAGGTAATGAATAAATGCATATCATTACTAATTATATAAAATGTGGATTAAAACCACATTGAGAAATCACCTAACATGTGAGAACACTGTTATCAAAAAGACAAGTGCTGTCGGGTACTGTGTCACATGCCTGTAATCCCAGCAGCTTCCAAGACTGAGGCAGGAGGATCATGAGTTCAAAGCCAGCCTCAGCAATGGCGAGGGGCTAAGCAACATCTCTAAATAAAATACAAATACGGTTGGGGATGTGGCTCAGTGGTCAAATACCCTCTACCCCCACCCCCACCAAAAAAAAGAAGACAAGTGCTTCAGGGGATATGGAGTAAAGAGAGTCCTTTTTAATTTAAATATAGTTGACACATTTTGGACATGAAATAACTATAGTGGTTTTGAAACAAGGAAGGAATGAGTGCTCATTGAAAACCAACATTTCATATCTCATTTTATCAGTATTTCTTAAGAGATCTTTTACTGCCATGGTTGAATATATTTCTATTTAATTTACTATGTTTTGTTCTATTGTAAAAGATTCTACTTTCTTGAGATTTCAGATACTTGGTAATGTAGAGAAATGGTACTGATTTTTGTTTGTTGATTTTATATCTTGCAACTTGACTGAGTTTATTAGGTCTTACAGTGTGGGAAGCCATTTCTGACATGATTGGGTGGCTCCCGTTAAGGGCCTGAGGCGCTTTGGCTCTGTCGAAGCTTTCCCGGCCCTTTCCTGATGAGAGAGCCCATCTGTGTGGGGGTGTGCCTGACCACTGACCCCGGGGACCCAATCACTGACCCTGACCTTGGAGTGCAGCCCCCCTCAACCTTCATTGGATGGAATTCTCCCCTGAATCTCTTGTTCCCCAATAAAAAGCTACTCCCAGGCGTGTTCAAACTCTCTTTCTCCTGCCAGCCCTGAGTAATCCTTGCTGCCCTGCTGGGCGGTTAGAGGAGGGAACCAGAGAGGGGAGCCGTCTCGGACCTAGCAATAGAAATAAGGTAACTGAGTCTGTGTGTTTTATTTTGATCTCATCTAGCTAACTTTATGCCTAGAACCTCATTAATGAAACCATTGCACAGGCAGCGTGGTGGATTACAGGTTTTCTTTTATTATTTTTTGGTGGTCTTTAGGGATTTCTACATATACTATCATGTTGTCTACAAATAGAAAAAAATTATAGGAGATGTCAAATAATCAACTGTTTCTCACTTTTAATTTAGAGCATTAAGTGAAACTCCCCTTCTATTTATTGACAGTTTTATCAATTCTTATTTTATACTCTTAATTTCTTAAATATTTCTTATATATCTGAAACTTTTATATTATTGATTTTATCTGGCACTTATATTTCATTGTTATCGCCTGCTCTGTCAAAAAGATAAATGATTTGATTACTGAAGATTTTTTTAAAATTCTTTAGTTATTAACATATGGTTTGATAGTACAAAACTACAAAAACATGTTTATAAAAGCTTTCAGCTTATTTTCCCTAAAATATTTTTTTCTTTATTTTTGATGTAATTTTATAACTTATATGGAGGGTCTTGAAGATGCCAAAATTCACAATTTAGTCAAAAGGTACTAAATTATGATATTTAGGTGTTACATGATTCCTCTTATTGTCTTTAATTTCAGACTCACAAGAGGATTTTTGAAAAATTCAAAGTAAATTAAAATAAAAATTTTAAAGAAAGCTAAGCATTTATGCATAAGTTTACCAATATATGTGGTAAAATATATTACAAAAGTGACAAGTATAATCATTTAACTCAAAATGGTAATTTAATAAAACTTTCTATTATAGTAATATTAAAACTTAGGTATTAAACAGCACCTTGTAAAATTAATACCAAGGGTTCCAAGGAGGTCCCAAAAGGGGGGACTTCAACTCAGAATGCTGGAGTCCTTGACAAATTTCTCAGAAAAGAATTTCAAGACAAAAGCAAGAGCAGAGATTTATTCAGGAAAGCAAGAAGTACACATTCAAGGGAGAAGGTGAGCTATATTGAGAATAAAGTGCACTTTGGGGGTCTTGGGCTCTTCTTTTAGAGGAAACTTTATAAAGGGTAGGCTTGGAAGATATTTGGAGATGATATCAGTCTTGTGTTCACAAATAGATTGTAGTGGTATAATTGTTCTCAGGATCTTTGACATTGCCTCCATTATCTAATTCATAGTTACTTTTGGAGTGTACCCTTATATTAGAGGTTTCTTAAAATATCATACTACCTTTTGTTTTATCTCTTCTAAAAATATATGTTAGTATATTACATTAGGGCATTTTTTTATAAGTCACTTAATGTCCAGTAATGAAGTTTTTGAGTGAATTTTGATAACTTTAATATATATAAATTTCCCAGAAATTTAGGAAATGACATCCTGGGAGGAATACTGGCTTGTGGATAAAAGGTATGAGGAATTTTTAGCACAAGACTCTGAGATTAAAGTTATAATCTCCTTTTCTTTCCTTTTGTCTCCCTTCCACCTATATCTTATTTATTTCATCCTATCTAATACCAGCTTATATGCAGTTGTTTTTATTGATGTCAGCATTATCTAATCAAATGATCTGGCTGTCAGTTGCTGGAAGTGACCAAAATTCAGGAGATAAGAGTTGGTGGAAAGAAATCAGGATCATTCAAAACTTTTTCTAAAGCATATAAATGGTCTAGAACCTCAAAGTTCTATCTTGGAGGACTTAAGGATGGGAAGGGATTTATAAGAAGGAAAGGAGGAAGTGAGGCTAAAGATTGGGCAGTGTCTTCATCAGTTAAGATGACTGCCTTCTTTAGAACATGCAACAAAGCAATGGACTTATATCTCCTAAAGCTAATTTCTGAGAAAAGAGTATTACAAAGGCCATCTGGGTTCTGTGAATCTAAAGACTGAAGATACTGTAGGTAGGAATTCTCATCAGCCAAATAATTAGGGAGAAGAAGGGCAAAAGGGAAGAGTGGTGAGAAAAAAAATTCAAAGGATCCCCTGTTAGGTCAATATAAATTATTGACACTGATTAATCAGTCCCTAAATAGATCAGGCTTGGTTAGAGACCTTTAAAGACAGACTTAGAGTGCTTTTCTTACTTAAGCTAAGTTTTTATTAGTTTATTTTAAACTCTTTACTGAATTCATTGTAAAATGTCCATTTATTTTGTCTGATCGACTTTTGTCCTTTTTTTCAGATATGCAAAGAACATTACCTAAAAGATATTTTGTATTTTTAAAGTTCTTTCAGCCTTTAAATATAGATTGCCTATAAAAATGATAACAGGAAGTCAGTCTATCATGGATTTTCTTACTTTAAAAGCAATTGACATATTTGGAAAGAGAGAACCATAATGGTTATGAAACAGGTAGTCACTACACAGTGAAAACCAGCACTTCAGATTTTCTTTTATAAACAGCCTTCTGTTTCCAAGACTGAAACCCACACTTCTGGTGTTGTTTGCTGGGAAATAGCTCTAGTAGGTTTAATGCTTCTGAGGCTTAGCTTTGCTTCAAGGAGTCAGAACATGGAAGTAAAGCACACACGTACACACACACACACACACACACACACACACATACATGGAACTCTCCCTTCATGTCACATGGTTTCCACTTTCTTAAATGGCTTCAGGCATCCCCATTGCCCAGACTGTAGAATAAGACTGCAGAGAAACTGGCCCTTAAAAAGGTCCTACTCTTCTACACTGACACAATGTATCTCTGAGGCAAATAAAAAGGAACATAACCTGGAGTAATGCTTATAATCCTAGCTACTGTTAAGGTTGAGGCAGAAGATGACAAATTTGATACCAGCCTAGACTAGTTTAGTAAGACCTTGTCTCAAATAAAATTTTATGAAAGGTCTTATACTACAGCTTAGTGGTAGAGTGCTTGTCCAGCATGAACAAGAGCCTGGCTATAGGGGAAAAAATCAGGGGTAAGGGGTGTGGAGTGGTGATAATAAATATGAACAACACTGATTGTGGAGAGCAGTGATCTAAATCATGGTTTGTCTGACTCTTTACAGCTGCCTTTGCTCTGGGAGCTGCCTGTGAAAAGGTAAAAATCAAAATGCCCCAGTTGCTATGGTAATACTACCTAGGGGTGGCTACCTGGAAAAGCTCAGCTCTATCAGTAGAGGACTTGAGTTCAGCACCTTCTCTCAGGGATAGTGAATTCTGAACAAAACAAGAAGACCCTAATATCTTGTCAGTCCTGCATTCTTCAGATTGCCTGCTTTGCTGAAACTTTCCCACGAATAACCTTTTGATGAAACCTATATAATATACTTGCTGAGCTAGCTAGCTCTGGTGTCAGTCATTGGTCTATGGTATACTAGTGAGTCAGCCACCTTCATCAGAGAACTCTAAGAACAACATTTGGGTAAGGGACCCAGTCAATTAGCCAACAACTTCTTGTGGTTATAAGGCAGCTTCCCTCAGCCACAGGGGGTCCTTCTTTGACAGTGGCCTCTGTAGAAACTGAAATTCAAAATTCACATGGTCCACTTCTTTTGAAAATGAATGAGTCTAGTCATCACCATATCCTCCTGAACAATTATAAGACTCTATTTGTTGCTCCTGCTGGCCCATGAATTTCTAAGACAATATTTTTTATTTGCTCTGCCAGAAATTGAGCCAAACATGCCCAATGTTCCTTTTTTCTCCCTCCCTTGTCTATCTTTCTCTCTCATTCTTTCTGTATTTATTTCTTTATGTTACACTATTCTTTAAACTCTTCAGAAATTCACACTGGGATCCTCCCATTGGACCAGAGTCTGACTCAACCCTGGGACTGGGGTAGGTGGGCATGCTGGTCAGAGAAGGACATAGGCTCAGATTCTCCCATGGGCTCATGTTCCAATCCAGCCAGCAGAAATGCCCATGTTTTTGCTTCCAAAGCCAATGGGCTCTGAGAGAAACTCTGGGAAAAGTGCCAGAAGAGGCTGGGGAGAATAAGATTGCAGTGCTCGCTTTATGTGACTTTCTGGTGGCAAACTGCTCTCAGGTGATAATATAGGCAGATGTTGCACTTCTGGGTTCCCACAACAGGCCCATTGCCACCCTTACAGATTGCATGGGAATGCAGCTTATTTCCTCAATAATTGGTGGGGTAATAATCCGCTGGCACTTCTTTTAATATAAATTCAAAAATACCATCCTTCACATGGAACAGGGCCACTGGCATTGCCTCCTCTGTAAAAAAAAGGCAGCCAAGTATGATTCGCATGGGAGTAATGCCTGGAAGCTACCCGGTCATAGTGCTAGAAACAGTCACTCCACTACAGATCAGCCTCACAGGATCTGTAGTCTGCTGTAACCTAGGCTTCCTCCTCAAGCCCTTGGCTACAGCAGAAGCTCACACAGTGGAACTCCATTTCTGGTGAATAGTATCATCACCACAGGCAAAGCAGCATGAGTGGAGAGGGGCCCTTTGAAATTTGTTAGTGAATATTTTTTCAATAAATGTTTCCAAGTTTCCTTGGGTCGTACACATTTAAACTTTTTAAGTTTAAATGGAATATAAAACTTTGTTTAAAAGATGGAAAATAGCATTAAAATTATGTATATTGTTAAAATGTTTCCAAATTTTAATGTGCCTTGAGTTTTAAAAAAATCAGAGTAATAGAATCTAAAACAAATAAGAATTGGGTGAGGGGCAATATTTTGTGATTTTTTTTTTAAATCTAGTGCAATTAAAATAATTGCAAAGCTTATACTGGAAAACTGTCATTTATAATCAAAGCCAACTCAATTTTAATGGTGGCCCAGTGGCAAGATCCCTATAATAGAAACTACAGTTTCACAAATGTCTTCCTGCTGCTCTCACCATTTGGAATGATTACTTTCTGATTTGTATTTAAAACTCATAGAAACATGCTTTTCAAAGGCTTTCTACTAAATGGCTTTCATTTTAAAATGTAAAGAGCTTTCTATTATTTGGAAAGACAGAGTAGTCTTTTTTCATGTCAATAACCAACTCCCTGACAGATATCAAGATAATGGTATCAGTTCATATCCTTTCTCCGACCTTCTTGCTATAGAAATAGTGAATTTCAAAGGCACACTTTAACTAAATATTTTACCAACTTTCCTGTAATTTAGTACTGAGCTGTACTTTCAAGTAATCATTCTGCTACTACATATACAGTACATAAGCTGCTTCACTTCTTTAACTGTTCTAAATGAGAGGTCAGTATATGAGATCCTTCTCATTTAAAATATTCAAACTTTGTATTCTGTCAGAAAAGTGCAAAACATTCAAATCCTGTTACATTTGGGAAGGATGGCTCATACTACTATTGTAAAAACAAGAGGAACTCAACATTTGAATGATGGGACTTTGTTCTGATAAGCAGTTTTTACTCAAGTGATGATGATCATTTTTTAATGAGTATTTTTTAGTGATTAGTATGGTAAATTGGTAAGAACTGTATGTCCTGTGGATAACACTTACTGATATTTAATTTTTAAGCAACCTAATATGTGGCTCTACATTTATTTTTCATATTAAAGCTTCTAGGACTTAATTCTAGGACTTAAAAGAGGCTTCATGCAGTGTTTGGTTAACTTGCCCTTCTGCTACATGAAGAGGAAACAAGAAAGATTCTCATTAAATCAAATACCGGCACTATAATCTTGGACTATGCAGCATCCAGAAATGATTTCTGTTGTATAAATTACCCAATATCAGGTATTTTGTTCTGGCAGCACAAATACACAAAGACAAAAATAGATTAACAAATAAGACTATGGATAAATAGCATCTAAAGTTGTACATTCTCTATGGTGAGGTATTTAAGACAATTTGATGATGGAGAAAATAGTGGAATAGTATGAAGATTTAGTTATAATAAATTATGAAAATCTTTGACTTGTTCATTGCTATGCATAAAATCATTCAGTTTTCCAGTGATATGCACTATCCAGTTAATCAAAAGGAAAAAGGCTATCAATTACATGAGCAGTTTAAATTGTAGAGGCAAGGAAAATAATTCTCAGATGGAAAAACATTTAAATGTATTTTTTGAAGAGACATAGTATTATTTCCAACTCTTAAGATAACAATGAACTGGGTTTATATTACTTTTATAATGTAACTTATTATATTTTCAGGTAAAACTACCTAACAGGATCTTTGAGGATCTTTGGTTGCATGGAGGTAATGATTTGACCTAAATTGCATTACTCAAAACAAATAAAATGATACAGTTCAGTAAAAGGAAGAATGAACATTTAAATTCAAGGTTAATTAAAGATCATTCATTAATGTAGTATTCAGGTGTAATACTGATGTCTGGAAAAATTTTACACAAGAATATTAAATAATACATTAATAATGAATAGAGAAGAAAGAATATAATGTGGCTTTTAAAAATTTGTGAATAGATATAATATGAAAGCTTTTCTCACATGAATTAGAATTTTAAATCACTAAATATACATAGAAATGTTCAATTCCTATTCAGCTGAACAATTTGTACGTATAGATTCATCCATAAGAATTCTCACAATATATATTGCATGTGCTACTTTGAGTTACTTTTGTTGTCTAAATTCTTTAGTTGAACAATTAAGCAAAAGTAGTACTGCATTTTTCAGGTGTATAAAAAAACTACTGTGGCTACCTCCTAGATTAAGAATATTCAATTGTGGACTAATTTTGCTGAGTTCAGCATCACTGCATTTTATATTCTTGGATGATATTTTTTTAAAAAAATTAGCAAACAAGTATAGAACTATAGACTATCATGATTTCAGGATTATATAATTTTCCTTTTATCAGAGAATTTGTTTCAGGATAAGAGCAAGAAATTTTACGGAATAGAAATCAAAAGAAAATCTGCAAATATAGTATATGTGATAAGTACACTCCAGAGTATTTTGCATACATTAATTTATATAATATTAAACAGAATTCTTTTGGACAGGAATTATTATCTTCTTCATTCTATAAATGAGAAAGTCAAACATAGGATTTAAATTATTTGTTCAGGCTCTTAAATTTATAATTTACAGATGTACCTAGTCAAACTGGCTCCAGCGTCCATGCCAAAACACCACACAATGTGTCTCTGAAAGATCCTGCTATAATTTGAAAAATTATAATTCATGCTGAAATTTAATCCTCTTCATAAATCACATGTCACCAATGTGATATATTATGAAATAGAGCATTTCAGACATAATTAAAACATGGGGCTCCTCTCTCATTAATGGGATTTTTACCATTGTAAAAGAGGCTTCATGCAGTGTTTGGTTAACTTGCCCTTTTGCTACATGAAGAGGAAACAAGAAGACTCTCATCAAATCAAATACTGGCACTATAATCTTGGACTATGCAGCCTCCAGAACTGTGAGAAATTATTTCTATTGTATAAATTACCGAATATCAGGTATTTTGTTCTGGCAGCACAAATACACAAAGACAAAAATAGATTAATGAGTATATAAATGAGGGAGGCTACACTCTTAGAAGCTTGGACCCAGAACATCAGAATTATTGTGAAAGGGTAGATGATACATTTTAAGCATATTTTAAACACAGAATAATTGCAAATTGGATGCATATAAAGTCTTATATAGATGGCATGTGGTTGGAGTCAAAAAGTAAAATTAGGACATATTGATGTGTTATTAAAAATTTTTAAGTCTCCCAAATTTTGGCAATAAGTGGTCAAAAATATAATTCAAAAATTAGGCCTTAGTCTATCAATACCAACAAGGTCCTGATGAACAAAGATACAACAATTTGAGAATCAGTAGGGATAGTAATTGTAGTTAAGCTATTTATATATATTTAAATTCAAGAGTTAACACTGATTAAAAACATTAACTGTCTAGTCAATAATTTGAAAATCTTGAAAGAAAAAAGATAAAAGACTCAAAGATTTATTTTTAATGTATTTTTATAGATTTTATTTCATCATACTAAATATTAGTAAATCAGTTTTTATAGAACTATTCTAAATATAAATTGAGATGGTAAGTGGAATTATGAATACTACTTAACAACCACAGTGAAATGATGGTTTTAACCAAACATTACCAATGTTTGCAAAAATAGCCAATAAAATATTGTATACCTTTTTATAGAAAAACAATATGAAGAAGTTTTGCTAAGAAACTCAAAACAGAATCTTCATAAGTCTCCCTGCTATACTGACTAATCCACAGAAATGTAAAAATCAATAGAGTATGTAAAATTATATCATCAATATCCATAGTAAGGGAAACTATAGACCAAGAATAAGTCTAGCAGCATAGTCACTACAACTATAAATGGATGAAAAGGGTAAAATAAAGAAAGGACAGGCACATAGATTACTGCTGTATCAATAATTGAAATATGTCAATGTTTAAAATTTGATTGAAAATCTTAAACTAAGTCCATTCATGAAATGATTTTGGAAAACATTAACACTAATTGATAGTCAGGGTTTTTTAAGTTGTCAAAATTTTCAAGTTAGAAAATGTTTTATGGCAATGTTTTTTGAATACATGCTAAAATAGCTATGGTGAAGAAACATGTTGTGAAAGATTATCTTGGAAATAATACTAGAGAAGGTCAGAATTGAATAGGGACTATAAATTGATAATACTTTAAGATGGGTTATGAGAATTTGTTATTTTATTCTTTCTTTTGTATTTTTAGTATTTCATTAAAAAAAATAAAGATGAATGTAAGTTGAAAAACAGCTCTAAAACTTCTAAATGTAACAACCTCACAGACTCAATTGTTTTATTCTGCATATTGATGATAACTATATATAGACTACTAAAGAGAAATTTAAATATAATTCAAGGAAATATAAATAAATAAAAGTTAATGGTCTTGGTTTGTCTTTAAACAAGCACTTTTTTCTGACTTTGTACAATCTCTGGTAGGTTTTGGACTAAATTTTACAATGGCATATAAGAGGTGAGGAAACTCTTATATTTTGTACTATATGATTGTTAGGTTTTTCCTATAATCCCCTTGGTTATTTTTAAAAATTCCCCAGAATACAAGCTTAAGTCTCTTCTTTTTTAATATTTATTTTTTAGTTTTAGGTGGACACAATATCTTTATTTTATTTTTATGTGGTGCTGAGAATCGAACCCAGTGCCTCATGCATGCTAGGTGAGCGCACTACCACTTGAGCCACATCCCCAGCCCTTAAGTCTCTTCTTTTTAAAAATAACTTATAAATTTATGTGTAGTGATAAAGCTTTAAACATGGTAGGAAATATAATGAAAATGATTTCACAACAGTTTTATTGTGTCCGCATTGCCAGTTTTCCATTTTCTGCTCATGAACTCTCTAAATAAGTTTTTAAAACACATATCTGATTGTACCATATTTCTATTTTAAAATCTTCATTTTTCTCAGGTAGGTATAGATTATTTCTTGCATATTGTTACCCATTTCCTTATATTTCATAGATAATTTATTTTCATTCTTTATCTTTCAATTTAAGTGTTATGAGAAGCCAGGGATGTGCTAATTCTTTTTGATATAAATCTCCATAATTGTCTATGAGTGCTCCATGCTGCCCATCACATTTTTAGCAAGCAGTGTTCTTCAGTAATCTTACATGCACATAACAACGTATGTTGTGACTGTCATGGTGTTTAGAACTCAGTAATGTAGAACTACAGGGAACACACACTAAATTTAAGTTTTTTTGAATAGTACTTTGATTTTTGCACATTAAATAGAACACATATTTCTTGAATTGGGTAATATCTGTCAGTGAACTGTTGACATAAACAACCAAACATTTTGATTTTATAGGTAGATTCACTTAATTTTGACTTTCAATTTAAGTTGTCACATTTATCTTTCAGAAATAATTAAAAGGATTACACTTTTTTAGCTCAGGAAATGTTGCTAAGTAACTGCACAAAGTGCTGTTGTTAATGGTTATTTCCATGTATATATCAGGTTTCAAATCTGCAACTAGCTAAAGAACAAGAAATCATTCTTGCTAAAATAGAATGAGATTTAAATTTATATTAGAGGTTCCTGAAAATGATGTTAATTAATTTGAATCTAATAGGACTGATAAAATATAAGATTTCAAAAGATTATTTACTTTATTGAAGAGCACTAACAGTCCCCAAATCATCATTCAAGAATATTGATCATACCGTGTAGCTCATATGTTACTGGCTGGTATACCAAAAAAGTGTAGTACACCAAACTCTTATTATGGATACCAGAAAGTTTAGCAGCATCCAACAAATTGTGTTCACTGAACAAAGCTCCATTTTTTTTTTTGGAATGTATTTGGAACTGATGCCTATCATCAACTGATTCAAAATACCCTGCTCAGCCAACTACAGAACACTGATGCCACCAAGGAAAGACAAATGCTTGATTGGATACAGTTACACATTGGATATAGGTAAAGGTACATAGAGTGGCAACATATAATTTTCCAAATAGTAAAATCATTATTATCACACAAATGTAAAATGAACATGTACTAAAAACTGTGATACAGTATTCAATTAGGGAGACTCATAACTTAAATTTATGAATTAGATTTTGAACTAGGTAACATCTCATAAACAAGCATTGGTATTGTATTTTCTCCTGTGCAAATAAATATACATCTTTGTCATTCTAAAATCAAAATTTCACAAGTGATATCATTAAATCTGACACTTTAACCTGCAGTAAAGGGAGAAATTAAATTTTCTCTAGACTCTATTCTAGAATATATATATGTATATATATTATATTATATTATATTATATTACATTATATTGTATTGTATTATTATATTCACAAAACGAGATTTCACACAGAAGTTAGAAAATTCTTTGCTCAAAATTTCCAATTTACACCTTTTGTTGATTGTGAATTTGTTCTTTTTTTTAAAGAGAGAGTGAGAGAGAGAGAGAGAGAGAGAGAGAATTTTTAATATTTATTTTTTAGTTCTCGGCGGACACAACATCTTTTGTTGGTATGTGGTGCTGAGGATTGAACCCGGGCCGCACACATGCCAGGCAAGCGCGCTACCGCTTGAGCCACATCCCCAGCCCCATGAATTTGTTGATTATCAGTATAATCTCATGTTTTGTGAATTTTTTATCCTCATTTATTCTATTTCAAAGACAAAAATGAATGATTTTATTTTTATCTCTCAAGTCATTTTCAACTATTTTAAATTATTTCTCTGGTATTTGTGTCATTAACTATGATTTTTTGATTATTTTTTCCTTGTTAAGATTCCATTGATTTGCTCTGCATACTTCTCCTTTTGTTTTGTTTTTAATGTTAAGTGGATATATGCTAATCATGATAAATTCTTGCCTCAATAATTGTCCCAAGGCACATGAGATTCTGCTGCAAATGACATTTTGGCAATGTTACTCAACTAATTAAAATTATATGAAAATTAAATCTTATGTGCAAAATATCCTTAAGAAAATATGAGGTATGTGTTTGAAGGAATTTTAATTGTTTAAAAGGCCACATGTCCTAGTTTTCATGTATTTTTAAAATAAAGAGTGAGTAAAGAAGGAAGACCTGAGATTATTAAGACAATTAATATTAATTTGAAAAAATTATGTTTGTTTCAAGAAATAATAATTTACTAAATGACTGAAACAGAATACAGAATATTCTAGTAGCTCAGATGCAGGTAATATTATGATTGCATGATAAAATAAACAATTATATGATGAAATATAGTATATATAATATATATCTTCCACTAACCTGGCATATAGTCTTGAAAAACACTTTTTATGTTTGAAGCTCTGAAAATTTACTTTGGCTACTTTACTTTTGCTTTGAATGTGACCTATGCTGATTGTAAAGTCATCATTATTTATATCCTATAGCATGTTTTTGTTTCTTTGAATTGATTGTTAAAATACTTATGAATTCTATGGAATGAGTCAGAAACTCTGAGAAACATAAGGGTTGCTATATTTTGTATTTCAAATTAATCAGGCTGTAAAGATTTGTAAGGGATTTGACCAAACATGGCTGAACCAACTTGGAATGTTAATGAAACTTGTATGAGAAGTACTCCCCAGTGACTGATAATCAGGAATCTTTACCCTTTCACAAAATCATACAACTTACTGTTAATATCATAATATGGATTCTGCCCAAGATATTTTCTATATAAACTGGGTTTTTCAATAAATTTATTAACATGCAATATTTTCCTAGAGGATTTTGTTTGTTTGCTTGTTTGTTTTTAATTTCACTTATTGATTCTTCCTTCTTCACTGAAACAAAATAATTTGGAAGACTTGTCACTGTGAGTAATCCCTTCTGTGATCCCAAACCTTTTCTCCTTGTTGCTTTTAATTAACTAACTTGTCAATCAGATTTGCACTGCTTGTGTTTTTACCCATTATCGCTGTTTGTATAGACTTTTAGTTTAATCTGTATGTATATTACATCCATCCAATTCTTTGATAAGGGTGGGTTTCTGTGTCTGTCTATGTGAGGGTGATTGTTTAGAAAGTCTGCACTTTCCTCATGAAGCTCTCTGTAAAACTTTCCCACATCTTAGGAAGACCAATACTGCCATCTTAAGGCAAATTAATTTTTAAGAAGCATCACCAAATTTTTATACATTTTGGATTTGCATTTTGTTTTCATATTCTCTCTATTAGTCAAGCTAATTTGAAAGCAATAACCTAATACATCACAGGCTTGATTAAGTTTGGATAATACTTATCAAACTTCCTCAAAAAAAATTCAAGATTTTATGGCATATTAAGAGAATCATGCATTTATTTTATCTCCAATATGTACTTTGATTTTAGAATTGCATTGCGCAGCATTGATTCTTATATTCCAAACTACAGAGGAGCAAATGTTAGAGGAGGATGGCAGGGACAGTTTAGAGTAAAACATCATGGCCTAAAACGTTGTGGGTCTAGAGGCTATGGTTGTAGTTCAGTGGTAGAGTGCTTGCTTAGCATGTATGAGGCAATGGGTTCAATCCTCAGCACCACATAAAAATAAATAAATGGATGGTATTTGTTCACCTAAAACTAAAAAAAAAAAAAAAAAGTTTGAAAAGTTGTGGATCTAATAGGAGGCTTTGGCTTAGAAGGAGAAGATATGGGGTAGCATGCTATAAAAGAGATCACAATGAAAAACTTTTGATGGCTAGTACATGAAGAGGGCTTATTAGTGTTGCTTCAACAGGAAGTAGGAGGATTCTGTGGTTATTAGAACTGTACAGCTTTTCAGTTAAATATTAATACTTTTTATAGTGTTTCTAGCTGGTTACTATTTCCAGGGAATTTGTTTCTTTATTTGAAGTGAAAAGTTTGAGGACATAAGTTTCCTATCACTCCAACCTTTGTTATTTCTTCAATATTGCTGTTTTCACTTGCTGCCCCCTTATTTCCTACTGCTTCATGTGACTGTCGTCTAACCTTTATATACTTGTTCTTAGATCTACCCTTGTTTCCAGGGAAATATGAACATTAAAGTCCTAAAACTTTCATACTCAAACATACCCAGAAATATATCCCCATGTATCTCATAATTGGCTTCTATGTCTCCATAACAAGTAATTCACAATTCTTATCACATCAAACACTGACACAGAAATATTGAAAGTCTTATAAGAAATATTGAAAGCATTCTCAGAGAAAAATCTGACCTATCATAACATTAAAACTTGATGAACAGATAACACTAATTTTCTGTTTTTATTTCACTTCATGACAAATATTGTTTCCATCATAAGGCTTGATCATTTATCCTCTGAACTTATTGTTGTTTCCTTTTTCTCATATGAATTTACATTACCATTTCCTGTACCTTATATACCCTCTTATTCCCTATTTGCTAGAGAACATCATGTTAATCCTTCATAATTTAGCATAATTGACATTTCCCCTGTAGTCTTGTGTTTAGACTCACACATAAAAGTCAATACATATTTTTCTATTTGCTTATTGTACTTTGAATCTTATATCAATTCAAAAATATAGTAGATAGTAAAAGTATCTTTGATAGGAAATATGGTGAACCTTATTCATCTCTGGACCCTTTTCCCCCCAGTATAGAGCTCTACATGTATTTTCATGTCAAGAACAAAAATAAAAATTTATTGATTGAAAACTCATGACTTGATACTTGAACATTAGCCCCTTTATTGTCTGCATGATCATGGGGAAAATTAGTTAATCTTCTCCAAAATTCTGATCCCAAAAGCAAGAGATAAAAGCATCATTTTTCTCAGTAACACCACAGGATAGTTATTAGAAACCCAGGTGATAACAGTAATCATTTGTAAAATATAATATGTTGTTATTATGAATGAAAATTGACTTTTATTTTACTCCATAAGTGCACATCTGCACAATTCCTCATTTTCACAAACATCTTCTGAAAACTCTATACATCATATATTCCATTTTCTTCTTGAGTCTTATCAGCATTAGATCTTCTTTAATTTATGTACATCATATAAATTCTATGTAATCTTTACAAAAAGTTTGCAACACTTTTACAAATAATATTGATATGATAGTATTTTTCTTGAAGCATACATCTGACAATCTATTTTATATTAAAATCTTGTAGTGACTTCCAGTCACTTATGCAGTTAAATGTAAAAACTTCAGCCTACAACAAAATACTTCCAAATATGAGCTTAAATTGAATAACTATCTATAAATAACACCACATTGTTCATTATTACCTTTATTCTTACTATTTATTTCTCTGAAATCTCTTTTCTCTCATATACTTTTAATATTTAACTCACAATGAATTTTTCTGCATACCAGTATTTTCTACAGAAATTTTTCTCTTCTATAAATTTCCAGATTTATTTTTTCTTACTATACACTTGCAATTTTACTACAAGTATTTATGTGAATGTATTTTTTTCTATACCAGCCATATTCTTACTATTTCCACAGTACCTAGTATTTGAAATATGCACAAAGAATATGTTTCAAAATATTTTATAAATGAAGTTAATTTAACATGAAATTATCTGCATTAAAATAGAATATATTCAGGAATTTTATATTTTTTTAAGTAAAAGAGAGAAAATACAGCTCAAAATGTATTAATGAGTCCTATGTCAAATTTGAGCACTATAGTTTTTTAATATGAGCCTAATAATGAAAGTTGTTATTTGGCAATTTCTTCACCTCCTTCCATCTCCCTTTTTCCCCCCTTCCTCCACCTCATCCTCCTTCTCATATTCCTTTTATTCAATATTTTCATTTATTTCCTATTTCTTCCTCCTATCTACCTCTTTTTCTTCTTTTGCTCTGTTATTTACTGTTAAATCCTTAGTCCCAAAATTCTGTCAGCCACATAGTAAATACTAGGGGTTTTGTTTATATGTGTGTGTGTGTGTGTGTGTGTGTGTGTGTGAGAGAGAGAGTATGTATACATATTTATTGATTGGAAATGCATGAATTGTTACTTGAACATTAGCCCCTTTATTGTCTGCATGATAATGGGAAAATTAGTTAATTTCCTTCAAACATCTGGTCCAAAAAGCAAGGGAAGAAGGCAACATTTTTCTCAGTAATACCACAGGGTAGTTATTAGAAACCCAGGTGATAATAGTAATCATTTTTAAAATATGTTGTTATTATAAATGAAAATTTACATTTATTTAACTCCATAAGTGCACATATATCTATCTGTCTATATATCTGCTGTCTGTCTGTCTGTCTATCTAAGTACGTTTTTGAGATGGGGTTCTGACTATGTTATCCAGGTTGTCCTTGACCTCCTAAACTCAATAAATCATTCTGCCAGAGCCTCCCCAGTAACTGGGACCTAGAGGCTCGGCCATGATATTCAAATTCTTTGAAGAATATAAACTTTTTGGAAATGACATGATGAAATGCCTGTATTCAGAAAATTCTTTTGGCAGTAAATTAAAAATGTGCACATTCAGAAGAAAAAAAATCAGGATGAGAATTGTCCCCTCATCATGGTAAAAAGTAATAATATCTGAAAAAAATTGACAGTGAGCAGAGAGATGAAATGACCATTATTATAGGTAATAAAAAAGTGGAAACATGATAATGTGACTGATTACATGAGATTGGAGGGGTGAATAAATGAATCCCAATCAAGTCTGCCATTGAGTAAACAAGTAGATTACAAGTGTTTATTCTTACAGAACAGAAAGAAGAATGCTTAGCAGTTAATAAGCTTTGAATTTAGCTTGAATTATACTAAAATTACATAATAACCCAGTGACCCTTTCAATATTCACATAAATGTGTATGTAGACTTTAGTTTTATAGGAGGTTGTAGAAAATTTCTCCATTAAAATAAAAATCTTTTATTTGTTAACAACTTTTAACAATCAGTTCACATGGTTCTTCCAGAGACAGAATAAATGAAATGAGCTTCAAATGTTTTCAGTCATTTTGAAGTAGCCATGTCTATCTCTCTATGAGATTGGACTATCTGTAGTATGTACAATGTTTTAAGTGTTTAAAATGATAGATTGTAGGATTTTTATGAACATATTTATACTCCCTTTTGATGATAGTATTCATGGCTTTGATTTCTTAGGAATTACAAAATTGTTTCCCACAACAAAGTCTCATACAGAAAATATATGTATTTTTAAATCTGATACCAAAGCTAAAATATATAGCATCTACAGAAAGACTTTGAAGCTACCAAATTTCAAAAAGTTAGCATTTTTCTTCTCATGTAGTAAAAAAAGAAAAGTATTTTTTGAGTCTCCTAGGAAATGAGGTAAAGTAACTCATAACCTGTTAAGATATATTAACTTATAATGCATTCAGAGGTAGAAATTCTAGTATAATAAACAGAAGTTCGGATAAATCATACCTAGGAACTTCCCAAAGCCATCTTGAGAGAATGAAATTTCTTTTCTAAGCACCTCTCTGAAGGTAAGGACTAGTTTCATAAAATTACATAACTGCATTTTTATAAAATAGAAAAAGAAAAATTCTCAGTTATTGATAGATTTATTGCAAAACTATAATTCTTAAAAATGAAAAAAAATGAGCCATCTTTGGAAATCATAATTTGTTAAGTGTTGTAATCAAAAAATGCTGGTAAGTATCAGTTTTGTTTTTACCAAAATCTTAAATTATATCTATTTTATTTTAAATGATAAAAATTATTTGAGTTTTTAAATCTAAGACTAAAGAAATCAGATATCAATCTTTGTTATTACTACTAGATAATATTCTGCTCTGCTTGATTTAAAATTTTAAAATTATAACTTGGCACAATTAGTGTTTACAACTTTGTTTTTCATTTGTATAACTGAGGTATGAAAGCCTTGATACATGATTAAGAGAATAATTGATTCAATTATAATCTGTAGAGTTAATTATTAATACTTTAAAACATGAAAATTAGTATGATTCTCAGACTTTTACATTAAAGTTTTGAGAAATTAGTATTCTTGAATCTCTTAAATTCTCATTTAGACCAAAGGTAGGGATTACTCAACAAACTGATAATATTCTTCTTATTCCATTTCACTTATTTAGCAGAAAATGCTCGGATTTATGGTTCAAGTAAGGCTTATAGAGCAGAACTTTTCATATGAAATGGTCTAATTTTCTCTAAAATTTTAATATTGGTCATCAGTCTTAAAAAATAGTAGACAGAGTAATTAAGTTCGGTATACAATTAGTAGTACATCAGCAAAAACCTAGAAGTTTAAAATAATTTATTTGAGTTCTGAACATGGTGGCGGGCGGGGAAGCAGCGCTTTCAATACCTCCTCAGTAACTGGGTCAGAGAAACACATCAATACGCCTGCTGAGAGGCTCCTGGCAAAATTCCACTGAAGAGAGACCAGCCTGCAATTGGTAGGGTTTTGGGAAGTGACAGTTTGCCCCAGACGAGTGAATCTCCGACACGCAGCGCAGCTCAGAGGTCCGGACCCGCCAGCCACTTCCCCTGCGACTCGACTCAGCGTCAGCGACCGCCCCCCCCCCCCACGACTGGGCAGCTAGACCCAGAGGCATGGCCCAGCAGGTGCGGTGCAGGGACTCTAGGAAGAGGTCTCTAGCCAGGCCTTCATGAAGTAGCGAACTGGGAGCTGACACCAACCAGAGACAGACCAGTCCCACCCCTCCCTTCAGACACTCCGACAAGGAGCCTGGGGCCCGCCATAGCAGAGAGGTGACATCACTGGAGTTTGGCCAACGGAATTCCTTCCCAGCAGAATCCACTTTAGCAGGTGTGTGACTCCGACCCCCTCCAGATACAAGCAGCCAGGAAACCACGGGAATCTCCCTGGGGGCGTGTCTGTAGGGAAGCAGAGGGGATTCCCTATCCCAACTCCCCTTAACACCAGCTGAGGCACCCAAGGTCTTAGCCGCCAGTTTCCGGGGGCATGCCCGCCAAAGGGGTCCGGAAAAATTAAAACTGTTGGTCCCCAGATCACCACACCACAGCACTGGGGCTTAGATTAATGACGGAGAGAGCGCTCAGTCATTCGGGAAATAGGACACGCGGTGGGGCTGCAAGTGTAACCAGATCTTTGGGGGAACCGCCTCTGGTGAACAGTACCTGGCTGGCTGGCTGGCAGGAGTAAGGTAGGGAGGGGCTGGAGAAGTGAAACGGCTCTGGACTAAAGGACTGAGAGACTCCTAGGAGCTGCCTTACAGGGCTTACTATAGGCACGTAGAGGGCAGAAGCTTGGCTTGGAGGGCACAGCTCCTCCTACTGGAAGAGAAGAAAATGGATCTCTAAGACTTCAATTTTTTTTTCTTCTTCTCTCTCTGTTCCTTTCTTCCCTTTTCCTTCTTTCTTTCTTTCCCATTTCAAGTTTTATTGTTCTTTTCATTCTCCTCTAATCTATCTATCTCTCTCTCCTTCTTTCTTTTTAAGAGCACCTACCTTCCCCTACCCCCCAACTCTCATCCCAAGCATTACGTCTTCCATTACGTGTAATTGTCTAAATGCAAATAGGTGAATGTTTCGAGGCTGTCTATAGGGCTCCTAAATACCTAGCTACTACCAACACCCTGATCCAATCGCCTGTTAGTATCCCCCTTCAGTAGAGCAATCTTCTAAAGTAGCCAAGACATACTAATCCTCATACCATCATAGCACCTAACCTAAATATAAAGTCCTAAGAACAAACAACAAATCACTAAATGCATACAGAACCTGGAAGCATTTTATGAATTGAATGAATCAGCTTTAAAGTACAATAAAGCCCAACATTTCTAGGCATAATCTCCCACCACAAAGGAGAGACAACAGAGATATACAAAACCAAAACAAATTTATAGGAGAAAGCAGTTACACAACAGTCAAACAGAGCTGGAAAGTAACGTGAACAACATGAAAAAGCAAGGGAAAAAGGATTACAAACAATGCAAGACAACTTAAATCTACAGAAGGACCTAGAAGCATCAGAAACATGGACAGGGAAAGAACTCAAGGCATACCTAACTCAGATGGAACAGAATATTAGAGAAGATATGAGACAGCAAGTACAAGCAATGAAAGTATATTTTGACGGCCCGACTCTTAAGATGGCGGCCAAGGGAGTACAGCACACCAGTACACTGCGCCACTGTGTGGGAGAAACACGAGGTGAAATGGCTGAAGGCTACCTTGGTGGGAATCCCCAGTGAAATTGAAGTGCTCCAGAATCTAGAGGTCAAAATTCCAGCGCGCGGGATTCGGCTGCAGGGGCTTGGTAGCGGGCGATTTCTCCGAAGGGAGCGAAGCAGTACTTGGTCGGCGGACCGCCCCGTGGATGGAGTCTGGGACCCGAGTTAATTAGCCGCGAGTTACCAGAGAGGGATTACAGCGAAGCGGATTCTGCAGGCTCCTGCCAGTGGCACACTAGCCGCGCTGAGTGCTGAATTCCAGCTTTGAAATACAGGAGAGAATCGGTCCAGTTCGTTTCCCGACACCGGTCGGAACACGCAGGAGAACTGCAGATGCCATCATGGAGAGCTGACGCAATCATCCCTGTTTTCTCCGATCTCAGCTCATTCAACTACAGAACAGGTGATTCCAGGCTGGTATTTGCCTGCGTCGCGCAGACAGATCGCTCAGGCTCAGGATTGGAAACTCTGAGGAGAATACTCTTCAGGCCTCACCCCTGGCAAGGCGGGCGCCGGGCTTTGAGCCGCCAGATTCTAGTTCCCCGGGTTGCTTTGGCCCAGGGCGGGAGATCCTTCTTGGCCCGGGGCTACGGAACCCGCGGCGAATGTGTCTTTGACCCTGCCCCTGTCTGAGCGTACACTGAGCTGGGAGTGGTTGGAGCTGCCAGGCCCGGGCGGGGGCCGCCTGGGCCTGAGGTTGGGGTACCTCTGTGGACCCTGCTCTGAGCAGAGTGTGGCAGGGATCGGAGAGGCTGGGTTCTGGCCCTCGTGGCTGCTTGAGCCCAGGGCCGCGGAGCCTGCGGGGACCGCGAGCTGAGGCCAGCCACAAGTGAAACTTGCGACGAGGGGCAGCGGGTCTCTGTCTCCTGGAACAGTTTTGACCCGGAGCTGGAGAGCCCGCGGGAAGTGCGTCTTAGACTCTGCTCCAAGGGGAGCGTACACCGAGCAGGGAGAGTTTGGTGCGGCCAGGCTTGGGCACCTAGCAGGGAGAGTCTGGTGCGGCCAGGCTTGGGCTCCCGGGGCGGCTCTGGCCTGGGTTTGGGGAACCCGCAGCGGTTGCCCTGAGGAGCCTGCTCCTAGCAGAAAGTGGCGGGGATCGGAGAGACCGGCTCCTGGCTCCCGAAGCGGCTCTGGCTCAGGGTTGGGGATCCTACAGGGAATGCTTCTTGGTCCGGGTCC